>NW_006921663.1:2209388-2274683 GCF_000298275.1 Orycteropus afer afer
TCCAGTTTTGCCAGCACCATTTCTTAAACAGACATTCTCTTCCCCATTTAATGGATTTCTGCCCTTTGTCAAAGATCAGCTGACCATAGGTCAATGGATCTATTTCTGGGTTCTCACTTCTATTCTATTGGTCTATGTGTCTGCCATCATACCAATACCAGGCAGTTTTGACTACTGTGGCTGTATAGTAGGTTTTGAGATCCAGTAATGTGAGACCTCCTACTTTGTAAAACAGTCCATTTTGTCTTGCAACTCTCTTGACTTCCTCACCATTTAGAAATTCTGTAACTACACAGTATTTTTCCTCTTTTTGGTTTGTAGTTATCCTTATTTGCAAACTGATGTCTCTGGTTCCCTGTTTACAATCTTGTAAGCTTATTTTACTTTGGATACGTCCATAGCTGTGTTGGTTTCTAGGTTATGTCATCTTGTGTATTAATGGTTGGTTGTTGTTTGCTATTATTGGTTCTCTCTTCAAAGGACTCCCGTTAGTATCTCTTGTAAGGTTGATCTGATTTTAACAAATTCCCTTAATTTCTGTTTATCTGGAAATCTCCTAATTTCACCATCATATTTGAGGGACATTTTTGCTGGGCATATCATTCTTGGTTGGAAATTTTTCTCTTTCAGGATTTTATATATATCATCATCCCATTGCCTTCCTGCTTGCATTGTTTCTGCTGAGAAATCAGAACTTACTGTAATTGCTTGTCCTTTGTAAGTAACTTTTCATTTTTCCCATGCTGCTTTCAGGATTCTTTCTTTGTCTTTGGTTTTGTTGAGTTTGATGATATGTCTTAGTGATTTTCTTTTTGGGTCTGTCCTGTTTGGGGTTTGTTGGACTTCCTGAATGGATGTATTCTCATCTTTCATCATATCAGGGAAATTCTCTTCCAACAAATCTTGGACAATTTTCTCAGTGGTTTTATTTTTCTCTTCCTGTTCTGGAATTCCAGTGATATATAAGTTATTCCTTTGGATGGTATCCCACTTGAACCTTAAACTTTCTTCATTTTGTTTTAATCTTTTTTCTGATTGATCACTTTCCAAAGAAGTATTCAGGTGTTTGTCTTCAATTTCATTAATTCTGTCTTCCATTACATTAATTGTACTCCTTTGCCCTTTCAATGTGTTATCTGTTTCAGAAAATATAGTATTAATCTTCTGGATTTTTATCTGTAGATCTGAGTCATTTCTAATTTTTTATTTATTTTGTTATTTTCTTCTTGTGTTTTCTTCCAAAATCGTTCTAGTGTTTTGTCTGTGTTTTCCTTAATTTTGTCAGTGTTTTCCTTGATCTGTCTCTCAATGCTGCTTATTTCTCAGGGATGTTTTCTGGGTCTGTATCCTGCTCCCTTGTTTCTACCATTTTATCTTGCTTCTTTGTGTGGACTGTCATAGTCTGTTGTCTCCAAGACATTTTGATGTTGTTGTATTTAGATCTCTGTTTGCGAAGAACAGCTAAGGGTGAGTCAGGCTCTTCCTGGTGGTTGTTTATCATTAGCCAGTTGGTGGAGAAGGAAGTGGTAGCTCTCACTCAGTGAATGAAACTGCAGGAGGTGTGGGTGTAGTTGTGTCGTATGGGGACTGTTGCTGTCTCCCACTCAGTTAGACAAAAATAACAATTGAATAACCATCAAAATAGTAAAAAGAAAAAAATCTGGGCAGGATGGGGCAGGTCACCCATGTTCTGTTGGAGCACACAGTCTAGGATGGAATTCCTGCCATAAGGTGGGTGGGAGTGAGGTATAGCTTTTCCTCTATTCACCAAGAGGGTGTGGGGTATAAGAGTAACAAGGGGAGTATCGTACCTTTCCAATCGTTGAGGTCTGGAATGTCCTTGTGGTTCCCAGCAAGTGGAGCCTATTCTTAAGTCCCTGGAATCTGGGGGAACGCTGTCACTTTAAGTATCCAAAAGGTCAAACCGCTTGTAAACATTCAGAATGGCTGCACCCCCCGGACAGGCAAAAGTCCACAACTCAGCGCGCCTTCCTCTTCTCTGCTTACCCTTTTATTCCCCAGTCACTACAGCAGTCCTCTGTGCAGTCCCTGGCTAGCAGGGCCAATTTTTAGGTTAATTCTTAGGTCCTAACACCACTTGGCAATATCCAAGCTGTCTGTGCCATCAGGATCACTGCCAGACCACAGCTCCTTATGTCTCCTTTTTTGGTGTTTTCATGCAAATTCTTCTACTAGTTGGAGTTTAGTCCACTTCTATATCCTTCCCTTCAAAGTGCAGGGCTCCAGGATTATCTTCTGTATCTGTGTTAATTGGTTCCCTTATTCTTTGTTGAAGAGAGTCTTTGCAGTCTTTCTGCCTGTTCCACCATCTTACTGGAACTCGCCTCCCGATTTCATTTTGGAGCCATGTGATGGAGCAATTTGCAAATGAGAAACATATTCCATTTAAAAATGGAGAGCATGTAATGGGAGAAGTATGGGCTTTCAAATTCAAATCTCAGCTCCCTCACACTAGCTATGTGACCTTGGCCAATTTAGTTAATCTCTCTGAGACCCAATTTTCTCATTTGTATAAATGATGTTTGTTAACCTACTATGCAGGATTGATTTGGAAATTAAGAGAAAAGATACTGAATTTGTCAGGCATATAACGAGTGTACAACAAATGGTTGCTATTCCTCAGTAACTTTGAGGAGAGTGTAAATTTTGAGGGGCCAGTGTGGTCAAATGTAGATTTGGTTTAGCTGTACTATCAATTTACCCTGGTTGAGACCTAGATCCCTGAGTGATTTCAGAGGAACCCTTGCCCCATCCCCAGCTTTTATTACCATTAAAATTTCTCCTAAAGTAAGGAGAGATGGTCAGAATGTGTCCACTGTGAAGCCATCCTCCTTGCAGAGATGTCATGAGACTGTTGAGGTCCACTGGGTGTTCAGAGGACCCCTCTGATGTTGTTTAACTCCCAATCTTTATGAGGATACTATGGTGCCTTGGGACTCATACACACACAGATCTCTGAAATGAATGAAACTGTGTGTCGTGTATGAATTTGTGTAGTGTGTGAATGTAGCAGTTTGCAGACCTTTATCGTAGTTACTTGGAATTTCTGAGAGCATATATGGTTAAGCAGTAGAAGAAGCAGAACTAAATACTGGTGGCACAATGCTTAAGCACTTGCCTGTTTACTGAAAGGTAGGCATTTTGAACCCACCAGTGGGTCCATGGGAGAAAAGAATTGGTCATCTGCGTGTGTAAAGATTACAGCCTAGAAAACACTATGGGGCAATTCTTCTGTATCATACAGGGTTGCTATGAGTCAGAGTCAACTCATCGGTGACGACAACAACAAATACTGGTAGAGTTACCTCTGCCTGTACAAATTTTGAGACTTCCATTTGAAAGTTGTGTTTAAAAATAGCTAACCTCATCATTCTGTGAGTCATTAGATGTAGACTAGACTTGGTGATCTCCCTTTGCTAATAAGGAAACCAGCTTAATTAACTGAAGGAAATTAACTTGGATAATTTTGCAGCATGAATCTGTTTTCAAAGAGGAGTTGAATTTTTCCTTTCCTGTGAGCTGAGTGATGCAGCAATTTATTCAAGAAGCTGTGTTAACATGCTGTTGTTGCTAACTGACAAATGGAAGATTTTCTCCATCAAACTCGAGTCTTTCTCCTTGTTCCTCCAATAACTGAGAACCATAATAAGCTATCCAGAATGATTTTGCAACATGGGAGTCATTTGCATGTCTTTGTAATATGGGAGTCAAATGCCTGTTCTCGGTAAATATAAGCCTCCCAGTTGACTTAAGGTAATTGAGAGATTTTAGATTTAGTGTGTATATACTTTTCCCCTCAGCCACTAGTTTTAAGCAGACAGAAAATCACATCAGCAAACCTGGTTCATCTGAGTTAAAACCAAAATATGTGAATATTCGATTATCAACTCTAGAATCGGATCTCTTTGTCTCCAGTCTCCAGTGGAGACTGAAGGGAATACCTTTCTTCAGGTCATTCTCTGGGACAGTTCTGAGGGGAAAGACAAGGAGAGAACCATGCTTTTGACTCTATTCTAGTTTCTTCCATTTTTCTTCTAAATTGATTTTTATCCTGTGTATCACTTTCTCTCCCAGTTATTTGTAATTTCTCTAATTTAGTTCCTTATATTTGCTGTGGTTACTTTGGTACAGTTTGGTTAAGCATTTTGCTGTGTTCTTTTCTTTCCTTGCCCTTAGTTTAGAGGAAGTCCAAGTCTCACAGTGTAGCTATATTTCTGGAGAGACCTGCCACCTTTACAGGATTTACTGTGGTCATTTTCTTTTTTTTCTCCCCACAATATGGCTCTTGGTGAATTAAAATCAAGGTTCCTGGGGCTGGAGGTAGAAATAGGGCACAGGAAGCCTAGCCACATTATAATGAATAATAATAATAACTGTCTCCCTCTGCTGCGAGCTCTTCCAGGCCGACTTTGTCTATTCATCTTTTAGTCGCCAGCTTCTCACTTAGGGTCTGCTGCATAAATGATGCTGTGTTGAATGAATGAACTAATTTTTTCAAAGTCGTTTATAATTTATAGACACTCCACATAGCAACATGGGGTGATTGTTTTCAAGACCTTAACAAAACCATTTCCTCCCCCATTTCATTATTATTGTGAAAGTGCTTTGGAATTTTGGAACAGAGAGGAGAAGAGGGAAGTTTGCTAAGTGGATGCTTCTCCTATAAAGAAGTTTTTAAAATTTATTATTTTTGGATTTGTTTTCTTTACAAAACAACCACAGTCATACCTGTTTTCCTTCTCTTTGGGTAGGCTGTAGGTGCATTTTAACAAAATCAAGACATACGTTTTAAAGAGAAAAGAAAAAGAAAGTAACAAGGGAAAAACTTCCTTTGTTTTTTATAACATGTGTTTTGACATGGTAAATACTTGAGGTTATGCTGCCTAACCAAATAATCCACATTACTTCCACGTCAGCCATCGTTGAGCTGCCCTTCCATGGTACGCCAGCCAGACCATTCTGTGGAGATGTGAGGAAGTATTTCGGACCTTGTCTTCCGCTCAAGTCAAAGGTAGTGCTGACTTCACACTCTCAGTTCTCACAGCCATCCTGCCTCAGCCTCTGGGAGAGAATCACCCAGGAGTTTATAACCGTTCAACTTTTTCTTAAATGACTTGCCATTAGCACTTACCACTTTAACACTGACTTGTCCCCACAAAACCCATGTGTAAAAGTAGGTAATTATTGTACTGTATTACTGCCTTCCAGAGATCACTGGTACTTAGGATAAAGAAGAAAGTTCATGAAAGGAAACAAATTTAACAAAAAAAAAAACCTCACTGCCATTGAAAGGATTGATTCATAGCGACCCCTCCTTGGGTTTCCCAAGCAGTATCTCTACGGAAGTTCAGTAATCTTAAAAATTAGAACAGGCTTTGACTTTTTACAGGTGAAGCAAGAGCCATAATCAGGGTTGTAACCCAGGAAAAAAAATTCAGTGGCCAAATGTAGGAAAAGTAAAATCCAAAAGAACTTTCAGGTAATAAGATTAAGATTGCTTATACATCTGTACTCCACATACTTCTGCTTCTGGGATATTGAGATTTCTGCCCCCTCTCAGTTCTTAGAAGTACACAGTCTAATGTTTTTACATTCATGTCCCCTGCGTGCCTGGAAAAGACAGACAGAAAACCTTGACTTATTGCCTATATTATAACAGTGTGTCAGGAAGCGTTTTGCTCATGGATGGGACTCACACTAAACGGAAATACTCTCTTTGGCCATGGTACCAGATGACCTTGGCCTACTTCAGATTCATGCTCTGTGATCTTCAGAAAGTGTCTCTGTTCCTCTCTTCTAATGGACTAACTCTACCAAAACTTCATTCGCTTCTCTCCTCAAGCCTGTTTTTGGGTTCTTCAGTATTCTTCCTTGTAGATGAAGACCTTGTATCACGTCAGTGAGAAAACTGAACCTTTAGAGCCAAGCTGCTCTGACCCTATGCCCTTCCATCTAAACATACTTGACTCCCATGCTTGTCTTTTAATCATTCTTTTGATGGCTCTGATCCATCATTATTCACTTAATCAAAACAAATCTCTCTACTTATGTTATACGTCTTCGACTTTTCTAACTCAGTTTTTATATTTGCCATTTCTTAGTGTCAAGTTCTCCTGCTCTCTGACTTCCCATGTCCTGTAAATTCACTCAGGGTCTCCTTTTCTTGAAGAAATTTTTACCAAACGACATACAGACCATAATGTCTTTTCTCTCTTGCCATAGTGGCACAGAGTCTCAGGCATTTGACTGCTAACCACAGGGGTGATGGTTCAAATCATCACCAGCCACTCCGTGGAAAGAAGACAGGGCAATCTACTTCCATAAAGATTTACTGCCTTAGAAACCCAATGGGGGTCACTATGAGTTGGAACCAACTCGATGGCAGTGGGTTTGGGTTTCTTTTTCCCCCTGAATAAGATCTTGTTATACAGAAAGATAGAAACTCTGGTAGTGTAGTGCCTAAGGCACTTGACTGCTAACCAGAAGGCTGGCAGTTCACACCCACCGGCCACTCCTTGGAAGGAAGGTTGAGCGATCTACTTCCGTAGTGATACCACTTCGGAAACCCAAGGAGGGGTTGCTATGAGTCAGGTCTGACTCGATGGCACATAACAACAACAACAACATACAGAAAGATCACACCTAATGTTTCCATTCTTAGCCATTTGCTTCATTTCACTGACCAAAACCTTGGCATTCATTTAGAGCATTATTCTAGAGCAGTATCCACTAACTGAGAACAAAAACCAGGAAGGTTGAGCGATCTACTTCCGTAGTGATACCACTTCGGAAACCCAAGGAGGGGTTGCTATGAGTCAGGTCTGACTCGATGGCACATAACAACAACAACAACATACAGAAAGATCACACCTAATGTTTCCATTCTTAGCCATTTGCTTCATTTCACTGACCAAAACCTTGGCATTCATTTAGAGCATTATTCTAGAGCAGTATCCACTAACTGAGAACAAAAACCAGTTGCCACTGAGTTGATCCCAACTCATGGCAGCCTCATGTGTGGCAGAGTACAACTGTGCTCCTTAGGGTTTCAGTGGTTGATTTTGTTTTTTTAAAGTAGATCACTAGGCCTTTTTTCTAAAGTGCCACTGTGGAGACTTGAACTGCCAACCTGTCCTGTAGCAGCCAAATTAATTCACCATTTGTACCACCTAAGGACTCCTATATGACTATTTAAATTTAAATTAATAGTAATTACCTCAGTAGCACTAGTCACCTTTCAGGTACTCAGTAGTCACATGAAGTAGTCACATGTGTTAGTATAGATATAGAACAGTTCCACCATCTCAGTAAATAATGTTGAACAGTTCTAGAGCAAGCATTCTCAAACTTTAGCGTTCATCATAATCATAATCATAATCCCCTATTATCACAGGTTGCTGGCCCCCACCCTTAGAATTTCTGAATCAGGAAGTTGGCAGTGTGTGTGGGAGGTTCCCAGGTGATGTTGCTGCTGCTCCCTGAACTAGAGGAACTCTCAGATTCCCAGTGAATTACTCTGATACTAATCTAGTGGTCTCTTGGTTCTCATTTCAGAGTTGCAACAGACGCTGCCAATCTGACCACATATTACTCTTTTTTATTTTGTCCCACTACCTTGATGTTTGCTTTTGATCTATCACTGATAGTATTTCCTTTTCTCTTGACTGACTGCTCTCATCTAATTAGCAAGACACATCTCCAACGCGTTCATATTCTTGAGGATTTTTTGCACTTACATTGTTTGTTGTTGTTGTTACGTGCCGTTGAGTCGGCCCAGACTCATAGCGACCCCTCCTTGGGTTTCCGAGGTAGTATCACTACAGAAGTAGATTGCCCCATCTTCCTTCCGAGGAGTGGCTGGTGGGTTGCCTCATATGCATGAGTGGATAACTCCCAAATAGACATCACCTTCATTCCAGTATTCTGTCTTCAGGTCTGTGGGATAACTATATTTGGACATATGACTCTTAAACCTGATTACATTGAAAAGTAAGCTTTTTAATGTCTTTACTCTGTTTGTCCAATGAACTGATGCTTCCAAGATCTCCAGTAATTGTGGCCATACATTTCTTTTAGTGATGTTGAGGTGCTTACATGAAAAGCTCCTTAGAAATGGGAAATATTATGTATACCTGTTCATTAAATATTGATACTGTTAGAGAAGTCACCACTGCAGTATGCTGAGTAATTTCCTTAGTGTCTTTCCTCATGGTGACCAACTGTTTTATAGACTTAATCTGCTTAATCCTTTCCATGAAGTATTTAGTAGGGATCAGACATAAATATGCCCATTTTCAAATTAGGATTTGAAGTATAGAAAAGTTTAAAAGAGTCACCAAAGTCACAAGCTGGTTCTATTTCTGCCAAAGAACTCCAGCTCAACTGCTGACTCCCATGTAAAGCCCTTGACTCTCATGCATAGCCCCCAACTCCCTGCAAAGCCCCCCTGGGCTTCCATGCAAAGCCCCTGACTGCCATGTAAAGCTCCCAAGCCCATGCAAATTCCTCAATTCTCATGCAAAGCCCCTGGCTCCATGCAAAGCTCCAACTATTAGAGAACACTAAGCTTCTGGTTTTTTAAAACATAAAAAGAAATTGCTAAATGTAATTCAACACGTACTTCGCATAATGCGTTTCTGTGACACTTCATAGTAATGAGATAATTACCATGGGTACAGTATTAGAGTATACATATTCTGATAAGTTACAGCTGTAAGAAATCAGTAATGGCCATTAATCATTCTATGTTCATTCTTTACGAATCTCAGACTAGAAGTTAAGCTGCAGAGTTCCAACAAACCTAAGATAAATTTTATCATCATCATTTCTGCCATTTAGACAAAGAGTTTATGAATACAGTAGACTTTCCCTAATTCAAACTAATTTGGGCAAACAGCTGCCTGAATTGAGAAAAATCTGAATTGAAGTGTAGTGGTAAATATATACTGTATATATGTGATATATTTAAAATTAACAACTGTAATGCAGACTAGACTATCAAACTGTTAGTAAATACACATCCCTGAGGAACTACTTTAATTAATATATGGGAAGAATTCATAATGCATGTATCAATTGTTTATTTAAATTTGAGTCTCTGTAGTCCTTGAGACCCATTTCTGTCTTAAGTAGGCTAAGCGTTTCCCTTCTAATCGTTATTATACACCACTGTTTTATATAGTAAGCTCTCCTTTTTTTTTCAGTGCATACAGATAAATACCAAGTTGGCCCCTAGCCAAGTTACAGCTAAAGCAAAATTAGCAGAAATTGAATTAATCAGGCTTTATTGCACAATGCATAGAAACAGCAAGAGACACAAGCTTCTGCATTCTTTCAGAGTTAGGAAGTACATGTTTTAAAAGAAAATCATGTTAAGAAGAAACCCAAAAATGTCAGTTGGTTCTTCTTTCAACTAATATTAACCAAGAGAGATCATAAAATTCTAGGCTGCTCTATTTTACATGTATAAGACAAGTAAAAAATTATTTTGTCAAAGGCAAAAATAGAGACAGAGAATAGTCAACTGACTTCTTCCTGAAAACAGAGTCCCTGGGTGGCACAGACAGTTACATGCTCAACTGTTCGAGTCTACTTCTGAAAAATCAGCCTCTGAAAACTCTGTGGAGCTTAGTTCTACCCTGGCACACAGGAATTTACCATGAATTGGAATTGACTTGACAGCAGCTGATTTAGTTTTGTTTTTGGTGTGAAAACACACAGCTTGATCATGAGAGAAGTGACTATAATCCAGGGCTCTGGATTCTAGGTTTGTAGTTAGGCCCACTACCCATCTTCCTCTTCTAGGTAATCCATACAGCAGTGGACACCCAGAGAAGGCAGATAGCCCCTACGTGTAACCTAGTTCAGTATCTAATTACCCAAACTGACATACTCAGACTCTTCATGTGATAAGGCCATTTACTCAAAATCATTTATGGTGGAGATGAATAAGACTTGTGTGCCCTTTTATAAGTAAGAGCCATTACTTACAGATTTCTACTTTAGCTGCTCTCTGGGTTCTTTCTGTATGCAATGTCGTGGTCCCCAGAATAGAATATGACATTGTTTTCTATGTCTGATAAGTGTTATGTGTAATAGGAGCATTTTCCTTTAGACTGGAAAAAAAAAAAAAAAAAAAAACAGTTGCCATCAATGTCAGCTCGTGGTGACTCCATGTGTGTCTGAATGGAACTGTGCTCGACAGGGTTTTCAATGGCTGATTTTTTGGAAATGTATTGCCAGGCCTTTCTTCCAAGGTGCCTCTGGGTGAACACAAACTTCCAAATGCCTACACTTTGAAGTAAAATGAAAGTGGAACAGACTGTGAATTCTTTAGAGGGCAGAAGTCTTGTGTACCTTTCATATCCTCTGTACCCAACTCAGCACCTGACACAGGAGACCACTTAAAAATTTAAAATTATTTAAAATGAGTCATCTAATGGATTTACACATCTAATTGGGTACATTTTGTGATTAGGATTCAAGTGTAATTTTCCTCTCAAATTGACTGAAACTTTTGGCCAAGAAACTTTTGCCAAAGAGTATAATGAACTCTTGCTTTTTTGACTTAAAATGAGGCTGTTAGGTTACTCAATACCTCCCTGTTGTTGTTGTTGTTGTTAAGTGCCGTCGAGTCGTTTCCGACTCATAGCAACCCCATGCACAGCAGAACGAAACACTGCCCAATCCTGCGCCAGCCCCACAATCCCTGCTATACTTGAGCCCATCATCGCAGCCACCGTATCAATCCATCTCCTTGAAGGCCTCCCCCTCTTTCGTCGACCCTCCACCCTACCAAGCATGACATCCTTCTCCAGGGAATGGTCCCTTCTTGCAACATGACCAAAATAGGTGAGACGAAGTCTGGCCATTCTTGCTTCCAAGGAGCATTCTGGCTGCACTTCCTCCAGGACAGATCTGTTAGTTCTTTTAGCAGTCCATGGTACTTTCAGCATTCTTTGCCAGCACCACAACTCAAAAGCATCAACTCTCCTTCGGTCTTCCTTATTCATTGTCCAGCTCTCACATGCATACCAGGCGATTGGAAATATCATGGCTTGTGTCAGGCGCACCTTAGTCCTCAATGAGATATCCTTGCTCCTCAGCACTTGAAACAGTTCCTTCGCAGTTGACTTTCCCAATGCTACACGTCGTCTAATGTCCTGACTGCTGCTTCCATTGGCATTGATTGTAGAACCAAGCAATGTGAATTCCTTGACAACCTCAATCTTCTCTCCATTTATTGTGATGCTGCTCATTGGTCCAGTTGTGAGGATTTTTGTTTTCTTTATGTTGAGATGTAATCCGTACTGCAGACTGCATTCTTCAACCTTCATCAGTAGGTGCCTTAAGTCATCCTCACTTTCAGCAAGCAAAGTTGTATCGTCTGCATATCTCAGGTTGTTAATGATTCTTCCTCCAATCCTGATACCACATTTTTCTTCATATAGTCCAGCTTCTCGGATTATTTACTCAGCATATAGATTGAATAAGTGTGGAGAAAGAATACAACCCTGACGCACTCCCTTCTTGATTTTAAACCATGTAGTGTTCCCTTGTTCTGTTCGAACGACAGCCTCCTGGTCAAGGTACAGATTCCTCATGAGTACAATCAAGTGCTCTGGAATTCCCATTCTTCTCAGTGTTATCCATAATTTGTCATGATCCACACAATCAAATGCCTTTGCATAGTCAAATACCTCCCTGCTCATCTGAATTAACAGTGCCTCCCAGGCTGCTTGCTTGCTGATTCTGAAAGTAAGTCATTGGTTTGAAGATTTGAATCCAGAAACCAAATCCAGACTCTGTTAGTGCTGGAAAGAGCTTTGGAGATCATGTAGTCCAACCCTCTCATTTTATAATTGAGGAAATAGAGGTCCAGAGAGGTTAAGTAACTACCCCCAGATCACATAATTAAGTTTGTTTAGTCGATGTGCTTTAGTGAGATCTGGAAAATGCCACATGCATTATTTTTGCCTTTCAAGTTCCTGACATTTTCTGTTGTGTATACTCAGGGTATTTTTAAATACTGATAAGCATGTGAATACAAACCTCATTTAGTAAAATCTGGCAGTGTGGGCAGTCTTCAGTGAAATCTATTACATTGGCTTGGTGAATGCCTTTATGTTTAGCTCTTTTTGATTTGTGATGTTTGATTAGACAAAAGGTAACAAAATACTCATTGCAATAAAAATCCACCTTTCTGTTACATTCCTATCACTTCAAAAATGTCTCTAAAGTCATCATTTATTGTTATAAAAAAAAATTTCCTTCTGAACTGAGACCAAGGGGAAAAAAATTCTGTCCCAGGGGAGTTTTAGAGAACCATAACCATGGAAAAGTAGGTAGTTACAGAAAATATTAACTGTAGCATGTATAAAAGGAACCGCATAAATAATATTTAGATGGCTAGGAAAGAAAGCTAAAATCACTGAAATACATACTTTTGACTTTCTAGTTTTACAGAATATTTACAATACACCACAATTTGAACCAGACCATTATGGGATGACATCAAGGACATCATACATGCAAGAAGCAAAAGGTCATTAAAAAGATAGGAAAGGACGAAAAGACCAAAATGGATGTCAGAAGAGACTCTGAAACTTGCTCTGGAATGAAGAGTAGCTAAAGTGAGAGAAAGAAATGATGAAGTAAAACAGCTGAACAGAAGATTTCAAAGGGCGGTTCAAGAGGACAAAATATTATAATGAAATATGGAAAGGCCTGGAGTTGAAAAATCAAAGGGGAAGATTATGCTCTGCATTTCTCAAGCTGAAGGAACTGAAGAAAATAGTCAAGCCTCAAGTTGCAGTATTGACAGATTCTGTGGGCAAAATATTGAACAGTGCAAGAAATATCAAAAGAAGATGGAAGGAATATAGAGAGTCACTGTACCAAAAAGAATTGGTCAGTGTTCAGCCATTTTAAGAGATAGCATACGATCAAGAACCAATGGTACTGAAAGAAGAAGTCCAAGCTGTGTTGAAGGAATTGGTAAAAAAAAAAAAACAAGGCTCCAGGAATTGACACAATATCCATTGAGATATTTCAACAAAGGGATGAACTTGTTAATACCAAGAAATGTGAAGACAGTTACCTGGCCAACTGACTGGAAAAAAGTATAAATCTGTGCCCACTCCAAAGAAAGGTGATCCAACAGTATGCTGAGATTATCAAACAATATCATTACTATCACATGTGAGTAAACTTTTCCTGAAGATAATTCCAAAATGGTTGCAGCAATAAATCGACAGGGAACTTCCAGAAATTCAAGCCTAATTCAGAAGAGTGTGTGGAATGAGGGATATCATTGTTGATGTTAGATGGTTCTTGACTTGAAAGCAAAAAATACCAGAAAGATGTTGTCCTGTATTTTATTGACTATACAGAGGCATTCAGTTGTGTGGGTCATAACAAGTTATGGATAACATTGGGAACAATAGGAATTCTAGAACACTTAATTGTGCTCATGAGGAATCTGTACGTAGAAAGAAGCAGTCATTAGAACAGAACAAGAGGCTACTGCTTGGTTTAAAGTCAGAAAAAGTGTGTGTCAGGGTTGTATGTACCATACTGATTCCATTTGTACACTGAGCAAATAATCCAAGAAGCTCGACTGTATGAAGAACACGACATAAGGACTTGAGGAAGACTCATTAACAACATGTGATATGTAGGTGACACAGCCTTGCTTACTGAAAGTGAAGAAGACATAAAGTACTTACTGATGAAGATCATAATCTATAGCCCTCAGTATGGGATAAAGAAAACAAAAGTCCTCACAATTGGACCAATAAGCAACACCATGATAAATGGAGAAAAGATTGACGATTTCAGGGATTCAATTTTACTTAGATTCATAATCAACACCCATGGAAGTGGCAGTCAAGAAATCAAATGATGTATTGTATTGGACAAGTCTTCTGCAAAAGGCCTTTTCAAAGTGCTTGAAAGCAAAGATGTCACTTTGAAGACTATAGTGGGGCCTGACCCAAGTTGTGGTACTTTTAGTAGCCTCACATTCATGTGACAGCTACACAGTGAATAAGGAAGACCACAGAAGAGTTGATGCATTTGAATTGTAGTGTTGGTTAAGAATATTGAATTTACCATGAACTGCTAGAAGAATGAACAGATTTGTCTTGGAGGAAGTATAGCTAGGATGTTCCTTAGAAGCCAGTAGGACCAGACTTCGTCTCTCATACTTTGGTCATGTTCTCAGAAGGGACCTGTCCCTGGGAAGGAAATTATCCTGGATAAAGTAGAAGGTCAGCGAAAAAAGGGAAGACCCTCAATGAGATGGATTGACACATTGGCTATGAGCATGGGCTCAAGCATAGCAACAATTGTGAGGATGGTGCAAGATTGTACAGTGTTTTGTTCTGTTGTGCATAAGGTCCCCATGAGTGAAAACCTACTCAACAGTACCTAACCACAACAACACAATTTGAACAGAAAGTTGACAAGCTCTGTGCCTACTAAGGGCAAAGTGATTTATTGCACAGGGTATTGGGCTGGGTCAGGGAATCCTGATTATCATTCCTCATTCTTCCTCTGAATTGTTTTGTGGCTCTAGTCTCTCTGTGCCTCGATTTTCCTTCTATGCATCTCTCTGAGGTCAGGTGGATTATTATAGTAAAGTAACATTTAAGAAGCTCTAGGGAACAGCCATTATTCACAGTCTTAAAGTCATGGAAGGAGTCCTGGTGGCACAGTGATGAAGCACTTGGCTGCTTACCAAAATGTTGGCAGTTCAAGCCCACCAGCTGTTCCACAGAGAAAGATGAGGCACTTGGCTTACATAAAGATTACAGCCTTGGAACTCTATGGGCAGTTCTACTCTGTCCTCCAGGGTCAACTGTGAGTTGGAATCAACTTGACAGCAATGAGTTTGGTTTGGGAGTTTAAAGTCATAGCATGCTAACTTCTGCCTACTCTGAGGTTTTACTTAGAGTCATCTCTGGCTATTCCTCTTTGCTAATAGTTAAGGAGCAAATGTGAAGTTTATTTTGAATTTGGGGTTAGAGTTGGGAGACAAACACTAAAAAAAATTGTTAAATTCTGCACGAAGTACATTATTGAGCTGTTTGCCTCAGGACCAAGTCTGTGTAGGATAGTTGTATCAGTTAAGCATGGCCTTATCCACTTTCTTAATCATCCATGCAGCAATGATTTGGATCACTTCAAATATTTTACCTTTTGTAACCAGTTATAACCAATTTTTGTCATTACAAAATCAGAAGTTAGCACTGCAAGTGACTGTTTTCCCTTCAGTGAGTTCTAAAATCTTCTGTATAAAGTCCAAACTTATCCATACAAGCCCCTCATGATCTCTATAGCTCTTCTTTAGCCTTGTGTCTTGGTGCTTCTGCTTTGCACTCTGGCTCAAGCTAATCACAGCTACTTTGGGGGTTCACTTAGAAGCCTCTGCCCAGAGGCTGTGTTCCCTCTACCTGGACTATCTTTCCCTGCACTTTGAAGTCTTCACATTTCAGCTGAGATATCAGTCTCTTTAGGAAGTCTTACTTCACCTGGAAAGAGTTGCATGCCCATCCTTCTTGTTCACTAGTGTGTCCCTAGTGCCTATGTGCACAGTAGATGTTCAGCTAGTTGAATAAAAGCATCAACAAATTTGTGCAAGTTATTCCTTTAAAATATGGTTACTAAGCACCTAACCTCTGTAAAACACTGAGAGAAGAGACGTATGTTTAAACTAGATGATTAGCGTTGAGCACTGACTTCACAGATTTTTACAACCTTTGTATATTCTTAGGTCCCTGTGTGGCACAAACAGTTTCACTCAACTGCAAACTGGGAGGTTGGTAATTCAAACCCACTCAGCAGTGCTGTGGAAGAAAGGCCTGGAGATCTGCTTCCTTAAAGATTATAGCCAAGAAAATTCTTTGGAATTCAGTTCTACTCTGTAATGCATGGAGTCACCATGAGTTGGAATTGACTTGATGGCAAAGTGTTTGGGTTTTGTTTTGTTCTGTCTATTTAATCTCTGGAGTCCCTGAAGGGTGCAAATGATTGACATACTTGGCTAATAACCAAAAGGCTGGAGGTGTGAGTCCCCCCAGGCATGTCTCGGAAGAAAGCCCTGGCGATTTACTCCTGAAAAATTAGCCTTTGAAAACCCTACGGAGCACAGTTCTAATCAGGTGCACGTGGTGTTGCCATGAGGCAGAATTGACTCTGCAACAACTATTTGGGGTGTTTTGGGGGAAGAATGAATTTTAAGGCACTCTGGTGATGCAGTGGTTAAGGCATTTGGTTGCTAACCAGAAGATTGGAGGTTCAAGCCATTGCATGAGAGAAAGATGAGGCCATCTGCTCCCATAAAGATTTACAGCTTTGGAAACCCTATGGGGGCAGTTCTCCTCTGTCCTGTAGGTTCGGTATGAGTGGGAACTTACTCAGTGGCGTTTGGTTGGGTACTGTTATATTGCTGTACCTCTCTGGAAAGTTATTTGCTGTAAAGATTCCATAATTAGGTATACATTTTAGTTGAAAAAGGGGCATTTTAGAGTTAACTATCATTTCCAGGGATTGGAGTGGGCTTTTATGTATAAGTGGACCAATCAGTAGTATCACAATAAATGGAGAAAAGATTAAAAGTTGTCAGGGATTTCATTTTACTTGGATCCATAATGCACACCCATGGAAGCAGCAGTCAATAAATCAGACACTATATTGCTCTGGGCAAATCTGCTGCAAAAGACCTCTTTAAAGTATTATGGAGCAAATATGGCACTTTGAAGACGAAGGTGCGCCTAACCTGAGCCACGGTATTTTCAGTAGTCTCATATACATGTGAAAGCTGAACAATGAATAAGGAAGACCAAAGAAGAGTTGATACCTTTGAATCCCAGTTTTGGTGAAGAATGCTTAAAATACCATGGACTGCCAGAATAAACAAATCTGTCCTGGAAGAAGTGCAGCTGGAATGCTCCTTAGGAGCTAGAATGGCTAGACTTCACCTTAGCCACTTTCATCATGTTGTCCGAAAGGATCATTCCCTTGAGAAGAATATGATTCTTGGTAGAGAGTCAGAAAAAGGAGAAGACGTCTAATGAGATGGATTGACACAGTGGTTGCAATGATGGGCTCAGGTATAGCAAGGACTGTGAGGCTGGTGCAGGATCGGGCAGTATTTTGTTCTCTTGTACATAGGGTTGCTATGAGTCAGAGCTGACTTAATGGCACCTTACAACAACAACATTATATTGGGGATTCCATACCCCCTAGAATGAAGTCCTGGAGGACTAAAGTATTAGAAACACTTCAGAGTATGAAGGGTGAATATCACCGTCCTCACTGTGCATTCCCCTTTTGAAATGAGTAGTACTTGATTAACCCAAGGAAATTCAGTGGTAACATGTCCAATTCCTACCCAAGATATAAAAACAGATCCAGAGGTTGTTTCCTTCTTCATTGCTCTTTTGACTTTCAGGACTGACGATGACTCTGTTGAACACGATGAAGTGTTGTTGCCTTTAGCTTCAGATTGGAAATAGAGGATTTAGGCTTCCACTTCTTAAAGGGCTAATAAAGGGTCTCCCCAGGCTCAGCCATGGTCACTCCCTATACATAATTGAAATCTCTGCCCACAGAAGTCAGAGTGTGGTTGTAGGGAAGAGGCTGTGTAAGTGACTCTGACTGTTGCTATAACAACAGTACCTTGGTCTAATTTCTTTTGAAAAATGAATTTCTGCTGATAGGATGAAGCCGAGCAGCTTCTCCCCACAGATGAAAGCTCTGCCGACAGTTTCCAGAGCTTGGCTGTTTATGAAATGAATCCAAAATGCTGTGCATACCAGTGCCCGGCTGAAAATTTTCAGAGCTGATTCAATTGCATCCATGTTTTGCCTATTATATGTGAGAATGTGCCTGTCTACATGTGAATGTCTTTACCCATGTATGATTTATCCTAGAAAAAAAGTTCCTTTCACTCTACCTTTTCTCTTGTTGGTGAACAAAGTTATATGTAAATAAAGGCAATGCCCTTGTTGGTAAAAGAAGGTAGTTCTCTTAGCTTTCAGCCTTGGAGTAAAAACCTGCTATGAAATGGAGGCCTGAGAGTCAGATGCTGTCTAGAAGTAAGAATAACCTCCTGCTCACTTGTTTACGGACGTGTGTGTGTGTGTGTGTGTGTGTGTGTGTGTGAGAGAGAGAGAGAGAGCGAGAGCGAGAGCGAGAGCGAGAGCGAGAGAGAGATTTCCAGGAGGTAGCTCTTAGCTGCCTGGGAGAACTGCTTTATGCAAAGTACAACTCACAAGGAAGAGCAATGTCTGACCGCTTTGAGGGAAAATGAGAAGCTTTTTATAGACTAGCAGATCTTATTTCAATACTTTTGTTTTCCAAAGGGAGATAAACACATGCTGGGATTTTATTCAAAAGTGGTGTCAGGTCTGGGTGCTCTGGGCTATTTGCATCCCCAAAGCTGGTGCACAACTTCAGTGCCGTTAAAGAAAATGGTCTCCTGGTAGGGGCTAAAAACAAAAATGAGAATTTCTCGTTGAAAAGAAGGGACATTTTGAGTAAACAGTGAAATAAAAATATTCTTGGTTCCTACCCAAGGGAGAGAAAAGTACTCGGCCTCCCTGAAGTATTCCTCCTTCCCGCCCCCCTCTTCCCAGCAGATAAACAAATGGAAACCTAATGTTTAGTTCTAACATGCCTGTTCTTTGGTCTGTGATATTGGTGTAAGTCTCCAGCTGTGAATGATGCAGATAAGATCTGATCTTTTCATTTGCCCTCTTCCTCCCTTATGATTTTCCCTTCTTCCTCCCCACCAACCTCCTTCATCATTACTGCTTTAAAGCTCTAAATAAAATCCCATTAGGAATTTCAGATTCTAATACAAGGTCATGCATACAGGAATGTTTGAATGGAAAATGTATGCATGACTTCTGATGAGAGATTATTAGGAGATATTCCTAAGGAAATTGTTTCTTGTCCTTGAAAATAAATGTAATTGTGTGTGTGTGTGTGTGTGTGTCTATTTAGATGAAAAGATGGAGCGGTTCAGGGTTCAGGCTGTGGAATTCTGATGGCAACTACAGCTCTCAGTGGAGCTTTTCTTGAAGAAAGCTACCGCGTGCCTGCCACTGAGATGCACACATCTGCTCCCTCCTAAAGTTTCCGGGGCTGCAGCTATCATCACTTCTCAAACACATGCTAAATTTGCAGAGTAACATCTTAACTTGTAGAAGAGCACATCGCTTTACTGTGAATCAGGCAGATTTGACTCAAAGACATGAACACATCCTCCTTATCCTGTCACGGCACAGGTGTCTAAAACACTTCCCCAGAATTTCCGAGCAAGGTTTGCTGGTGTTTGATCAGGACAGGAGTCATCAGAGGCAGAATAGCAGAGTGGGTGAGAACATAGATTTGAGAGGCAGGCAGAACTGAGGAGGGCTCTGCTGTGCGCTCTGGGATAAATTACCTCACCTCTCTGAAACCATTCCTCATCTATCATGGGGTTATTGTGAGGATTAATTGAAGTAATATATGCAAAGCACTTAGCTTGATGCCTGGTACATGGTAAGCCCTCAGCCAATTAGAATATTATATGACAATAATATCTTGAAACATCTAGTAAGCAGTGAATTAAATTATCTAATAAAAACTTAGAAGCATAGAGCTTTCTACTAAAAACTATGTTAGGAGATTTAAAAGTCTTATATGTTGGCATTTGTAGAGATAACAGTCTCAGTTTTAATGAGTAGTTAATAATTTTGTTGAAGTACCAATCTGAATTGCATGTATGCAGCTTGTGAGAAACTTTAAGCTTCAGATATAAAGAGTACACCAGGATCACTGTGACTTGTGATGAAAATATAATGTATTCTTTCAATTGGGAGAAAGCCAAGAGCTTGTACAAAACCGTATGTATTTTAAAACTTGGAGATTTGAGGAGATCCTGGGACTTAGCCTTTTTAAATGTCAAGGGCACTGTCTTCCACCCTTCTTGTTTTTTTATGATCCATTCCTAATTTACTGTGGTACATTCAGTTGGCACTTATTACATGTTTAAGAATAGCCAAAGGATAAAAACATACCTAAAAATTTAGCCACATACATGAAAAAGATTTTAAATGTTTTTAAAGAGTAACTAAGCAATGACCTTATCCTATCACCACACAGATGAAATTGGGGGAACATCGTGTGCCAGACGTTGACGAGGTAAGATCACCCTAAGACTACTTAGGAATAGAATTTTAAAATCTCGCACATACCAGGAAAAAAAAAAATCATTATCATTTCTGAAAATAAACTTGTGAAGTTCCCTGTAATGTTTTGAATAGTCCTCTTGTTCTCCTGGGCTATAGCTCAGCAGTACCCTGTATTTCCTTGGAACTCTTTATCTGATGGTTGAGACCCCTTCTAAAATGACACTTTTCTTCCATGAGCATTTCAAAATGGAGACTTTTAATTGCTCATATCTCACATCCCCTCCAGAGACTCAACTTTACCACTGACCAGGTCCAGGGAAGCTATATTCTGATATGGTCACTGTTGTTGTTGTTATATACCATGGAGTCAGACCCAACTCATAGCAACCCCTCCTTGGGTTTCCGAAGTGGTATCACTACTGAAGTAGATTGCCCAACCTTCCTTCTGAGGAGTGGCTGGTGGGTTTGCACCATCAGCCTTCTGGTTAGCAGTCTAGTGCCTTACTTACTACACTACTAGCAGAGGTTTTATACTCTTGATGTATGTATGTATGTGTATAAAACCTCCTACTTTGGGCCCTACCTTGGGCTACTAAATCAGAAATTGTAGGGGTGGGGGACCAAGAAATCTGTGTTTTTTTAACAGTTCCCCAGGTATAGTCATATTAAAGTTGGAAAATCACTGTTCCAGAAAATTGAGCCTGTAAATAGACCTCAAAAGATCATTAGTAATGGCCCTTAAATCTAGAAGACAGCTCTGGAAGTGTTTTCTACACTATTCATATTCCACTAATTGAAACATCTAACATATCAGTATTCTGGGTCACTCATCAAATACATTAAATAGGCAAGTCAAATTCATCCATGTGTTCATTTGCTTATTACCTGCTGGTAGGATGGAAAGAGAATAACCATGTGAAAATTGATTCCAGTGAATCATCTTCTGGTCTGACCAGAGCAGATCAAAATGATGAGAATGTTTTCTTTGAGCCTTTAAATTAGCTGTAGTATCTGCAAGCTTAGATTCCAACTCATCTTTAAGTCTTAGGGAAATAGTTGCTTCTCCAGTAGTTGGTGAAGGAGCTCATTTGCATTTTTAGCTGGGGGTGGTGATGGTGGTGGTAGTGGTGATTTAATGGATGATAGCCACTTGAAGTCTTTGTCTGGAAGTTTAAAAATTCAACTGTGAAAATATTCGGCATTTTGGATTCCCATACATGCCAGAATATATGACCTTGGTCAATCACTTAAAGTCTCTGGGTATCAGTTTCACTTTTCTCTTTTAGAAAATAAGGATTTGGACTGGACTCTTTCATGTACATTTTAGCTTCACAATTCTCGTCATTTGTTCTCAAAATGAATTCCCTAGAATCTTAGAATCCTCAAAATAGTAAGGAGTGGGTGATCCACAAACCATTTCCAGTGTTTTAAGATAGCCCAAAGAAATTGTCCATTTACTTATCAAAACAGGCAAAAACGTCAAGTGTCTGCATTAGAAGGATCAGTTACATAAGTTCAGTGTGGCTGAAAGCTCCTTTGAGCATTCATCTATTCCATACAATCCATGAAGGGAAAGGAGAACAGTTAGAGAGTGATATGTGTCAAGAAGCCCTGGGAACGTATGGACAATCTCCTTATCAAGATCAGGAGTGGTGGGGAGAGACTGTCAAAGGAGATTTTGTTTAGGAAGGTAATGTCCAGCTGAACCATGAAAGACTAATAGAATTTTTCCCCTCAACTCCAGCTCTATAATCTTGGACACACCACTTAATTTCACTGTGCTTCCAGGTTGTTCTCTGTAAGATGATTATTAAAACCTAACTTACAGATTCATTAGGAGTAAGAGATAATGAATATGATGGTGCAATGTAGTAAATTACCTGGTGTGGCTTTTCTAGCCATAAGTCTTTGTAAACTCTGTGGTGGAATTTGCCATGAGCAACCGAGTAGCTCCTGATCTTTAACGTTATCCACCTGGGGTATTTCTGTTGTGTGTAGCACCAAGTAATTTTCTGGAAAGTTCGCTCTCTCTCTCAGGTATATAGAACTCTGATGTTGGGATTGATTAGTTTGGCCACTCTTCAAGGCTTAAAAAGGAGCCATCTAGAGGCAGAAGGAGTCTGTCTGACTGCTGGCTGAGAAAGACGTGCTGCTGGGAGAAACACACTCCTGAGAGACATGTGCTGCTGAGAAAGAGACACCAAGAGACACGCATTGCCGAGAGAGACTGTTGGCTTAGAGATGGCGGGCTGAGAGAGACTGAGCATTGTTTCTGAACTTGAATTGTAGCCTGGTGCTTCCCTAATAAACCCCATAATCTGTGAGTTCTGTGTGGCCAGTGCAGCGAATTATTGAACCCAGCAGAGAGGTGGTGGGTGCTGCAGGAGGAACGGTTGGTGTCAGGGCTGGTGAAAGGGCTGCCGAGAGGCAGCATGTCTGGCCTCACAGGAATAGGCCTTGGGCTGTTGATGGTGATTCTGTCTTCTTCTTCGAGATTAGAGGAAGTCAGAAGATGAGGCCTCCCTGCCCCTTTGGCAGATGGTTTATCCCAATGTCTTCTATCTTTAAGTCTTTATTATTAGTTGAAATGCCATCATCTTAATTCCCAAACTCAGTGGTTCTGCCCAATGTCATGCAAATCAGGAATAGGACAAAAAAAGGTTTCTTTGGACTTGCTTGTTGTTAGCTGTCATTGAGTCAGCCTCCAACAAAGTAGTGAAAGTCCTCCTGTTCTGTGCCATCCCTATGATCAGTTTCAGATCGGACCCTTGTGATACACAGGGTTTTGATTGGATAATTTCTAGAAGTAGATCACCACTCCTTTTTTCCTAATCTATCTTAGTCTGGAAGCTCCACTGAAACTTGTTCGGCATCACAGCAGCATGCAGGCCTCCACTGACAGGTGGGTGGTTGCTGCACATAAGGTGTGTTGGCTGGGAATTGAACCTGGATTTCCTGCGTGAAAGGCAGGAATTCTACCACTGAACTACTACTGCCTCATTTGAATTTGCCGTTTGTTTGTTTTTCACTGTCCAGTGGATTCTGACTCATAGCAACCTTCTAGAGAAGAGTAGAACTGCCCTATAGGTGGGAATAGAGCCGCCACATCTTTTCTCCTACAGGATGGCTGGTGGATTTGAACCACTGATCTATCAACAGCTGATCACTTAACAACTGTGATACTGGGGCTTCTTGCTAGTGCTGCTTAAAGTCTAAAGGAAGGAAAGATCACTTGGTCATGGACATTCTGACCCAGGAGATACCTCAAGACTCTGCGTGGAATGGGGCTCCTCTATGTCAGCAGTGACCAGCTAATTTTAACCAGGTTCCTCTTGGTTACAAATGTCATCTCTTCCTTCTCATTTCACCTCCTCCAAAATACTACCTACTCTTTTTGCTGTAGAACCATTTGGCACATGACCTGCTTCAAAAGTTTGCTATGTGGATAAAATATAACCCTAAGTGTGGAAATGCTTTGTAACCCTCAAAACATAAACTATCCTTATTTCTCCTGGTCTGGGTGTAATATCCCTCTGCAACTAGTCTGTCTTTCTCTGCTTCTATCTCTCTGCCTGCCTCTCTCTCTCTTGTCTCTCTCTCTCATACTCACACACACACATACACACACATACAAACACACACAGCTTAGCAGAAACATAAGACATATTGCAGATGAGAGGCTCATGCTGGAGCCATTATGGAGGAGGAATTATTTCCTTCTGAGTAATTGACACATGATAGCGGCACATACTGGCATAGACAAGAGAATGAGCAGTGTACTTCAGCTCCTGGCACCACAACTTACCTTAATACGAAAAAACATTTATATGTAATAATAGTGATCCAGGAGCAAAGAGACTGATGCTCCGTTAAGAGTTTCTGTATTTCTTCCATGAAAGCACAAATCATACTAAGAGGTTTCAGACTTTGGAGGACAGAAGAGCCAGGAACTTCCTAGGATAAGACTGTCTGGGGTGGGACTCCTTGATTGAGGTCACCTGAGTCCATTGGACTCACAAGGACATGTCCCAGTGTGCAGTCAGCCATATCATGCTAAGTGAGCAGGTGCTTGCGAATTACTCAGCCTTCTCAAGCGCACAGGTTCTGTGTCTTCTCCCCACTCTTCTTTCTCCTAAGAGAGATGTAGGAGAGAATTAGACTCTCAGACCACCCTTCCATATAACAAAGGACAATGAGGCAGATAGAAGGGATGTAAGATTGCCTTGCTATTTTGGAAACCACAAAACTAAAGATAATAACCACAACAGCATCTTTAGTGATGTATTTCCTATTTTCTAAAATGCTGGTACGTGAAATATATGTCAAGATTTGGGTTAAAGGGAGCAGTTGTAGAGAACTGCAGGCCCTTAAGGAAAAGGAAATACTCAACAGCTTCATTCAGGTGACGTGCTGAAAACATGTTTGATTTGAACCTCAACAATCTAGCCTCTGCTGTTCTACAATCTAGGACATGAATGCATTAGCACTTGGACTTGGGCTTGAATTGTAAATTTGATTTTTGTTGTTCATATTAAAAAAGCTATGCCAGATACTTGGAAAACATTAGGGTTTTGTCAACTAGGGAATGGAAATATTACCATTGTACCTGTTTGTATTTTGAAGATCTGGGAGCATTCTGCCTCATTTGCAGTGGTGATTACTTGTATCACTGATCTTTAATAATAGCTAAGGCTAAGCAGGAGCTTACTGGTATGGGCATATAGCTAAATGTTTCTTGTATTACTTAAGTCCATCCTCACAGTAACTCTTTGAGTTAGGTATTATGAACTCATTTTACAGATAAAGAAGCCAGAGCTTAGGAGACATTAAATAAGGAGCCAGAATTCATTCATTCACTCATTCATTCATTTGAGAACTATTTATTGTGTGTCTGCTGTGGACTACTGGGGACCTTGCCTTTATATAGCTTACTAATGGCGAGTGTCTTAGTTTTTAGTGCTGTATGTCAGAAATACCACAAGTGGGTGGCTTAAAGAACAAAAATTTGTTTTCTCACAGTTTAGGAAGCTAGAGTCCGAATTCAGAGTGTGGCTCTAGAGCAAAGTCTTTTTTTGTCTTTTTCAGCTTTGGTAATCGTAATATTCCTCAGTTCCTTTGTGATCCTCATATGTGTTTTTCTGTCTTCTCCAGTTTGTGCTTGCCTGTTTTTGTGCCTAATCTGCTTTTTTTATATCTCAAAAGTGATTGAGTTTAAGATGAACCTTCTACAGATATGGGTTCATTAGCATAACAAAGAAAAACCTATTCCCAAAGGGGATTATATACACAGGTATAGAAGTTAGGATTCCAATACATATTTGGGGCAGGGAGGACGGACATATTTCAGTCCACAACAGTAACAGAGCTAAGATTCATTAAGTACCAAAAAAAAAAAAAACCCACAACCTCACTGCTGTCAAGTCAATTCTAATGCATAGCGACCCCTCCTTGGGTTTCTGAGGTGGTATCTCTACAGAAGTAAATTTCCCAGTCTTCCTTCTGAGGAGTGGTGGTTCAAACCCATCAGCCTTCTGGTTAGCTGTCAAATGCCTGAGTCACTACACCACCAGAGCTCCCCATTAAGTACCAGACAATATTTATATGGAGTAAATGTTAGGTGGGGGATCTTGGCTTTGAACCCAGGCTTTCTGTCCAGGGCCAGTGCTCCTACTATACACTGTTGTCAGCAGTCCAGGGTTTGGTGTGATTAAAAATATAGATCAGATTTTTACCCAAAATCTATTTTACTATTAAAATGAAATTCTCTGTGTATGAGAAAGCACCTAGCAATATACTGATGCTTCTTGGAATTCACTGTTCATCCCCAAAATGGTTTTATTACCCATGGGGCTTCACTAAATGTTGACAGTTCCACATGTGAGTGCTGAGGTGTTAGGGTCAGAGGGAATCCTGCTCATCTCTTCCATTGGTTCTATAAGGTACAGCACCTTTCCCCAAGGATAAGAGATTGCCCAGGTGTGAGGGCAGAGGGCGAGGACTGTGTTCTGCCTTTGCCCCTCTCTGCATCATTCTGCCTTCTGCCTTCAACTGTGTAAAGGTATTGAAATCCCTTCTAATCCAGCCTACTCTGCCCTATGTCATTCAGCAAATATTTCCCCAGCACCTTCTCTATGCCAAGCTCTTTCACCTAAGCCGCGTACACTGGCCCTTTTTGGCAGAATGGAAGGGGCAGATAGATGAATTGAGTTTGTAGTTAATAGATCCATAGATTAGCAAAGCCTTTCTTAACTGGGCTTCTCAAATCAATGTAACTCTCTCTAGAGCATGAGATCTCATCATTCTCATTACTGACATAGTGCGTCAAAGTCAGAAATTCCTATGGTCAGTGGGGCTGCCTCCTGCTCTGATTTAAACTCATCTCTTTCAGCCACTATGAATTAAACAATAGATTCATCCATTCAATTTGCAGATATGTATTGATTGCTGCTATGAACCAGGACACTAGGTGTGGCTCTGTAGAAACAATATGCAAGTCAGTCATGGTCCCTACCTTCTTGGAGCTTGCTAAACAGGAACTTAATCAGTTGTCCCAAAAGTACAATAAAAGCTATAATGGGGATGGATAGGTTGCAGGAAAACATATATTCTGAGATATCCAACCTAGTGCAGGTTGGACAAGAAATGCACCATCCAGAGTGAGGAAGGCATGTAAAAAAAAGACTTCCTGGAGAAAATGAAATCTAAGCTCTGGCTTGTAAAAAGGATGGTGGTTAACCAAGGGGAGGAGAAAAGAGGGGGACAAGTATGTTCCAAGAAAATAAAACAACATGTACAAAACCCTGGAGGCAAAAAGAAGGTTGACACATTTAAGGAAGAAGTTTCAGAAGAGTTCATGGAACACAGATGGGGGATGGGAAGGCATTGCTGGGAAGGAGCATAAGGAGGAGGCTGGGAAGGTGAGCAGGAAACAGGTAAAGAAGGCTTAGCTTGAACTTTAATCTAAAGACAATAGAAATTATTACAGAATTGTAAACAAGGACAGGCAGTATATTTTTATAAAGAGGTGACAACATGGAGTAGTTGATGGGTAGCAAAACTATAACTAAAAGTAAAGATGAAAGAGTGAATAGATGGATGAATAGAGGCAAGGCAAGGAGACTTGTGCTACAGTTTAGCAAAGACAGTGGTATCCTGGCCTAGAATAGTGGCAGTGAGGAAAGAGATGAGTGGGTGTATTATTTTGGAGGTACAATCAATCTATACAACTTGGGGATTGGTGATGTGAAATTTTTCTAGAAAAATACTCAGCTTTCTGACTTGGATAACTGGGTAAATACTAAGATGGGGAACATTGGTGAGGATCATGTTTGAGTAGGAAAAGATACTAAGTTTATCATTGAGACAGGCGGCTCTCTAGATGTTCATGAGGTACCCAAAAGAAGAACCTTGGAGTCAGTAAGGGCCGCGGAGAATATTGGTCTTGATACATTGTTTGAGGTCATCAGGCTGGAGAAGATATTTGAAGCTGTTGTCATGGATGGAATTGTCTAGGCTAGCATGTAGAGTGAGAAGAAAGAAAAAAAAATCTAAGAACCTGGAGGAATCCTATCATGTAGAAGAAAAAAAGAAGAATACAAAAGACTGAAAAAAAGAACAGATGGAGAAAAAGGAGGAAATCCTGGAGAGTGTGATGGATAGCATGGAAGCCAGTGGAAAAATGCTTTTAGAAAAAAGTGTGGAACTGTACCCAAAGGTGCTGAGAGGTCAAGTAAGCAAAACAGTTTTGCTAAAAGAATTGAAACAAAGTTTTGGAGGACATTAATCATTACTGTAGTCTTCATTTCTATACTGTTTGCTAAATGTTTTGAACTCTACATTTTCAAAATTCTCTGTTTTTAAAATTGTGTTCTTTACCTTTTGCACATACAGTACTGCGTTGTCAGTGAAGGCAAACATGGGTATATGGGTGGATAGATGGGTGGACAGATGGGTGGACAGGCTGTGAACTAGTAGGTATGTCTATGGAGCAGAGAGTGTACCCAAGAACATGTATAGGTTGGCAGACAACGGTCCTATAAGTTTATGTGTATGATCTGAATTCCCAGGTGTATAGTAGAACTGACAAGAGGTAAGGTGGTAGTCACTGCTTGGTCACAGCCAGCTTCCCAGAGAGCCCGAGTAGTTGAACCTGTGGGCTCGGGACCATAGTTGCAGGGGACATCGAGCTCAATCGGCGCAACATACTACACAAAACATTGTTCCACCTTCTACTTTGGCGAGTAGTGACTAGGATCTTAAAAGCTTGCAAGCTGCCATCTAGATGCAATGATGGGTCTCTCCTCATCCAGAGCAAAGAAGAATGAAGAAAACCAAAAATACATGGATACAGTCAGTCCTAGCGACTGGTACACCATTCAATCTGCAGCCTATACGACTATGAGACCAGAATTAGATGGGTGCCCAGCTACCAATGCCAACCACTTGGAAGGGGATCTCTGTAGGGGATCCTGGATAGAGAGGGAGAACAATGTGGACAAAACTCAAAATCATTGGGAGAAAAAAAAGGGGGGCTGGGGACCAGGTTTGCTGGTCTGATAGAGCCTGGTGGAACCACTGAGACTATGGCCCCTAGCTGCCCGTCAGGTCTGGAATTGAATCCACACCTGTGGCTTCCAGCCAAGCAAAAGACAGGCATATGACTTGAACATTTACCTGAGGTAGATACAAGGTAGATACGCTCCTTGGAGAGAACAGTCATGGTAGAAAGAGGGGCTGCTTATGTACTAGGAGAACAGCTCAAGGGGCAAGAGAACATGGAGAGATAGACACAGGGAAGAGGTAATTATCAGGAGGAAGTGGGAGGGGAGCTGTTGCATTGTGGTAAATTGTGGTCAATGTCATGAGACAAAGTGTATGTGAACTGCTGTATGGAAAGTGAATTTGCTCTGTAAATCTTCACCCAAATCACAGTAAAAAAAAAAAAATAATAATAATAATAAAATAAATAAATAATAAATAAAATTGTGTTCTTTAAAATATTTTTTATTTTATTCCTTGGCATTCTTAATTAAGATATGAAAAGAGTTGAAGATAGGTACTAACATCTTTCTTGAATATGATACATTTGGTTCCAAGTCTCATGTCTAGTATTCATTTGGAAGAAACAGATGATTCTTCTCTGTGAGAGGAGTACTACCTTTATTGTCTTTCTTCTTTTGTTCCCCACCCTCTGATTGTTGGTTTGTTTTCTTTCCCTTAGTCCTATGAAACCTGCCTTTGTTGTTATTGTTGTTAAGTGCTGTTGCATAGGACCCAACTCATAGCAACCCCTCCTTGGGTTTCCGAGTCAGTATCAGTATGGAAGTAGATTGCCCCATCTTCCTGCCTTTAGATAAAACCTTTCCCATAGAATTTGAATTGAAGTCTTGGATGACTTTGAAATTTGAAGTATAATTTCTTTCCCCTGTGTTCTAACCCATCTAGAAAACAAGTTCATAGCAATGCATGTCAGGATGCTTAAAGAAGAAAAATATGACTTAGAGATTTAGTTATCATCTTTCTTTTTCCTTTTGCAGCTACAAGAGACTGTGAAAAGGAAGTTGGAAGGAGCCCGATCACCACTTAATGGAGACCAGCAGAATGGTGCTTGTGATGGGAGTTTTTCTCCAACTAGTAAGCGAATCCGAAAGGACATTCCTGCTGGGATAGAAGCCATCAACAGTTTGCCCAACAACATGCCACTACCTTCAGCTTCTCCTCTTCACCAACTTGACCTGAAGCCTTCCTTGCCCTTGCAGAACAGTGGAACTCACCCTTCTGGGCTTCTGGAAGATCTGGGTAAGAATGGTAGACTCCCAGAGATTAAACTTCCGGTAAATGGTTGCAACGACTTGGAAGATACTTTGACCATCTTGCAGAGCAAGGACCTCAAACAGGAACCTCTAGATGACCCTACCTGCATAGACACATCAGAAACTTCTCTTTCAAATCAGAACAAGCTATTCTCAGACATTAACCTGAATGATCAGGAGTGGCAAGAATTAATAGATGAATTGGCTAACACAGTTCCTGAAGATGACATACAGGACCTGTTCAACGAAGACTTTGAAGAGAAGAAGGAGCCGGAATTCTCCAGACCAGCAACTGAGAACCCCCTCTCCCAGGAGAGTGCAAGTGTGAAAAGTGATCCCTCTCACTCACCTTTTGCGCATGTGTCCATGGGATCTCCCCAAGCAAGGCCTTCTTCTTCTGGTCCTCCCTTTTCAACTGTCTCCACAGCCACTAGTTTACCTTCTGTTGCCAGCACTCCTGCAGCTCCAAACCCCACCAGCTCACCAGCAAACTGTGCTGTGCAGTCCCCTCAAACTCCAAACCAAGCCCATACTCCTGGCCAAGCTCCACCACGGCCTGGAAATGGTTACCTACTTAATCCAGCAGCAGTGACGGTGGCTGGTTCAGGGTCAGGCCCTGTATCTGTGCCCAGCTCTGACATGTCTCCAGCTGAACAACTCAAGCAGATGGCTGCACAGCAACAGCAAAGGGCCAAACTCATGCAGCAGAAGCAACAGCAGCAACAACAGCAGCAGCAGCAGCAGCAGCAACACTCAAATCAGACTTCAAGTTGGTCTCCCTTAGGGCCTCCATCCAGTCCATATGGAGCAGCTTTTACTGCAGAAAAACCAAATAGCCCCATGATGTACCCCCAAGCCTTTAACAACCAAAACCCTATAGTGCCTTCAATGGCAAACAACCTGCAGAAGACGACAATGAATAACTACCTCCCTCAGAATCACATGAATATGATCAATCAGCAGCCAAATAACTTGGGTACAAACTCTTTAAACAAACAGCACAATATTCTTACTTATGGTAACACTAAGCCTCTGACCCATTTTAATGCAGACTTGAGTCAGAGAATGACACCACCAATGGCCAACCCCAACAAAAACCCCTTGATGCCGTATCTCCAGCAGCAGCAGCAGCAGCAGCAACAGCAGCAGCAGCAACAGCAGCAGCAGCAGCAGCAGCCGCCGCCACCACCACCACCTCCACCACACCTCCAGGCACCCAGGGCACACCTGAGTGAGGACCAGAAACGCATGCTTCTCATGAAGCAGAAAGGAGTCATGAATCAACCCATGGCTTACGCTGCACTTCCATCCCATGGTCAGGTAAGTGCAAAAGTGAGACCCACTTTGAGTAGTTCTAGTGGTGTGTTTCATACAGTCAGTCTGTGATGCCCACCAAGCTTCATCTGTACCTTATCTCAACCATTGCCATCACGTTGATTCTCTCTCATAGTGACCCTCTAGGTCAGAGTTGCCCCATAGGGTTTCCAAGGCTATAATCTTTACAGAAGGAGATGCCACATCTTTCTCCCATGGAGTGGCCTGGTGAGTTTGAACTTCTGACCTTTTGGTTACCAGCTGAGTACTTGACCTCTGTGCCACCAGGACTCCTGCTACAGCTGTACCTGGGTTTAATTACCTGCAGAAATCCTTCTTATACATCCTCATGTCATTGCCCATTTGATTTCTTCTTTTCTTTTAGAGATGGAAAAGGGTGGCATCTACAGTAAACTCCTCTGCAGTTGAATGCCTAGGGATCAAACTTTTATTCCTGGCAGCAGTTAAGAAACGAAAAATTATATAAAATCCTCACTCTGAGAGAGGCAGGCTTCAAGAGGTTGCACGGCAAAATATGGTGCCTCTTCTGTAGCTGTGTACAATCCTGGACTCAAGGTGGTGGGAGGTCCAGAGCATTCAGAGATACTGACATCCTTTCTGTAGGGCCCTGAAAACCTTCAACTGTCTTACTGAATTATGAACAATTGGAAATTTCGATACTTGATGTTCAAATATGGGAGAGTTTTCTGTATTTTTAAACTGAAGTGGAGGATAGTTTTTTTTATTTTTTATTTTTTTTTTAGAATCATCTATCTTTTAACCATTTGTTGCTGATCTAGAACAGTTAGAAGCTGTTTCAACGTAGTGACTTGGGAGTGAAGTAAAACCTCTCTCATTCATTCAGCTCTAATTCAGGAAAATTTGATGGTGAATATGTCTTCGTGTGATAATGAAATAAATTCTGCTCTTTCCTACTGCCTGCCTTCATGACATCTTTCTTTAGGGGTGTCAGTGACACATGGTATAAATGAATGGTATTCATTTGGGAGTGAACACTCATTGACAAACATTCTGCTCACCTCACCCTGACTGGTAGCAAACAGACAGTGCTCCTTTAATATAACACTTGATCTATCTTAAAGGAAAGGGGGAGTGGAGAAAATGCACTATCAGAATGACCTTTCCCCTATATGGATTAATTCTTGAGGGCTCGCTTTCCTGCCAATTTCTACTCTGTGCCTCAGTCCTCTTAGAAAGCAGATGTTGGCATGCTTGTTGGAGATTTTACAGAAAAGTCTTTGCTTTAGAAGCTGTCATGTCCAAACAGGTTCTAACTAGTGCTTGGATTATGTGTCCACAGTTGGATGAATTAGAAGCACTGGGAAGTGATGCAGGCAGATCTTGTATCACTGGGTGGTTGTTTGCATTTTGTGAGTCCTGGGGTGCGTCACCCTCCCCGCAATACACATACGCATCCAGCCCCCAAACTTGATGGAGACTGCATGGTCATGATGGGGTCCTAGCCTACAGAGACATAACTGAGCTCTATGTCTTGGTTCTTGTCCTTCCCAGCCTTCCAACCACCAAATCTCACTGTGGCATCTTGTCTGCACATGCTGGCCAGCTCTAACAAAATTCTCTCTGGATAAATAAAAATATAACGTGGTTTATACATTAACTATATTCAGTAGCTGGTAGGGAAGAAAAACAACGATTGAAATATGAACTTTATGTTTTATCATGGTTTAATTTAAAAATATACTATTGGAAAATGCAACATCTTATACTTAAAAAAACCAAACTCACTGCCGTCAAGTCAATCCTGACTCATAGCAACCCCTCCTTGGGTTTCCGAGGCAATATCTCTATGGAAGTAGGTTGCCCAGTCTTCCTTCCGAGGAGTGGATGGTGGTTTGAACTACAGCCTTCTGGTTAGCAGTCAAATGCCTTAGGCACTATGCCACAAGAAGTTCAGAAGCAGGCAAAAATATAGACAATATACAGGGCTATTGGTTATAGTCCAGTTTATGAGATCACAAGCTGTAGAATGGACTGTTGTTAATTTCAATACAGATTGTACTTCTATAGTCACTGTTTTTATGCCAGCGGTAGTAAAGGATTTCCTCAGAGCTAGACCAAAATGAGTCGGGTTTGACTCGATGGCACATAACAACAACAACAACAACAGACCAAAATGACTGATTCCAATTCACAGCATCTGTAGACATGTGGGTACAGTGATGCGCCCACCCTCACTCCCCACCCTGACTAAATCTCTACTGAAATTTGCAAATTTGAGTTGAAGTCATTACTGCAACATGAATTTTAAGGTACTTGTTTCAGGCCCTTGTGCTTGCCTTGCCTGACTATGAGTGACCGAAGCTTCTAGCTAGAGAGGTCATGTTTTAAAATGGTTCAGCCAGGTAAAGAAGCAAAAGTGATGGTTTTCTGGCTTAAACCTTCCATCTCACAAGGTGCTTTCATGGTGGACAGCATCTTCCTTTGTGAGCCCTCATTAGAATAATCAGTTCTTAATCTCATGAAGAACCATACCAAAAGCACATTTTTAAATGAAATATTAACTCACCACTGTTTGAAACAATCTTCACAATACATATATAAACATGTGAATATCTTTCTGCAAACATACCATTTAATTTATTTCATGCTTTTATCTGATTGTGGAGCAGTATTTACTTAGTTCTCAGAATAGTTAATTACACTGTATGCAGGTACATTGCACAAATACTAGCACAAATTACAGGCAAGATATAAAATATAATTATAGAAAAATGTAGTTCAAATTTATGTGCTGCTGTTGCTAGTGAAAATTCACTTTATTCTTAGCTGGCCACCAGGTTTATGGGCAACACTTAGGATTTTTTTGTTTGTTTGCTTTTTTAAAATTTAGTTTGGATGAAAGTTTACTGAAATATTAGTTTTTCATGCAATTATTTATGCACATTTTGTTTTGTGACATTGGTTGCAATTCCCTCCTCATATAACAGCACTCTTCCCCTTTCTTCCCTATGTTCCTCGAGTCCATTCATCCCTCTTTCCTGACCTGTCCTGCCTTCTGAGCTTTATTTTTGCACAGATGCTGCCTTTCGGTCTCCGATGGTTTTGTGCTAAGGAGTATACTCCTCCCTGGTGTTGTTATTCACTTTATATGGCTGTCTATTGTTTGGCTAGAAGTTAATCCCTGGGAGTGGGTTGAGTTCCAGGCTTGAAGGATGTCTGAGAGCCCCATAGTTTCAGAGATTCCATTAGTCTCTACCAGACTGGTAAGCCTAGTCTTTTTCGTATTTTTGAATTTTGTTCTACTTTTTTTTACCCCTCTCCTTCCCTGTCCAGGACTTTCTATTGTAATCCTGATCAGAGTGGTCAGTAGTGGTAGCTGGGTATAATCTAGCTCTTCTGGTCTCCAGAGACTGTGATTCTCATTGGTTCATTAGTCCTTTGGGCTAATTGTTTCCTTGAGTCTTTGATTTTCTTCACTCTTCTTTGCTCTGAATGAGGAGATGCCATTAGCTGCATCTTAGATGGTTGCTCACAAGACTTTAAGAGACCCCAGTCACTACTCACTGAAGCAAGATATAGAACATTGTCTTTGTGAACTGTTATGTCAATTGACCTAGTTGTCCCCCAGGAGTCTTGTCCTAAGTCCCCAAGCCCAATGAGTCATTCCCTCAAGATGAGACTTAACTATAGCTGAGAATTTTTCCAAACTTTGCCCCCATATGCTCTACGATATGCTTGGATATATTTATTGCACGTACAGATACATATGTATAAATACCCTCTGCCAAACCTATATGTACTCATGGGTATTTCCCCATTCACCTTCCCACATCTGTTCAGCTAGCATGTCTACCCATGTATCTACTCATAGGTTCAACACTAAATATTAAAGAATGACTTGAGCACTAAAACCAATAGTAGAAGAACACTGTTGTTAGCAATTTTTGACTCATAGTGACCCTATATGACAGAATGGAACTGTCCCATAGGATTTTCTAGGCTGTAATCTTTATAGGAACAGATTGCCAGGTCTTTTCTCCCCCAGACCCACTGGGTGAATTCACACAGCCAAGCTTTCAGTTAAAATTCGAGTGCTGAATGATTGCATCACCCACCAGAGTTCCTTAACACTAAACACATTATTTCATGATGATTATTTTATACAGATGTTTACTTATTTTAGTCATTTGTAGAAAATGCTGTTTCTCTCAGAAATGAATAGAAATGCTCTCAGTTCCTGAATATTTCAAAAACGAGGGAACCAAAAATAGAAATAAAATTACCTTTTAAATGTTTTGTCCAGTAATTCTACTTCTCAGAATTTATTATTTCTCATAATTATAAGGAGACCTGGTGGTCTAGTGGTTAAGGCATTTGGTTGCTAACCAGAAGGTCAGTGGTTCAAACCCATTAGCTGCTCTGTGGAAGAAAGATGGGGCATTTTGCTTCCATAAAGATTTACCGCCTTGGAAACCCAGTGAGGGTCGCTATGAGTTGGAATTGACTCAATGGTCATGAGTTTGGTTTTATTTTTTTTTATAATTATAGAAGTAAACAAAGCTTTATATACAAAAGTGATGCTTTTAAAAAAAAAAAAAAAAGCCAAACTCACTGCCGTCAAGTCGTATCTGACGTATGGTGACCCCTTCTTGAGTTTCTGAGGTGGTATCTCTATGGAAGTAGATTGCCCCATCTTCCTTCTGAGGAGTGGCTGGTGGGTTTGAACCTCCAGCCTTCTGGTTAGCAGTCAGATGCCTTAGGCACTACACCACCAGAGCTTCCAAGATGATGCTTATGGTATTATTTATAATAATGGAAAATTGGATCCAAAATAAGAATTTGGTAAAAATAATATACATGAAAATCATTACATAAAAGAATGATTAACCACCTGGAAATCCATGACATGAGTGAAATAACCAGATCATAAAGTAGTTTGTATGCTGTAATCCAGTTTGTGCATTTTAATATGTACACAAAAATACTGACTAACCCAAATGTTAGGAATGGTATTTCCAGTTGGCAAAATTATGAGTGATTATTGTTTCCCTCTCTATACTTGACTAGATTTTCTAAATTTCCTACCAAGCATGTGTGTGAATTCTATAATCAGGAAAAATACTTTTTTAAGGAAAGGAAACCGTCTATTTAAAAGAAGTTTATACTTTGCTAATTCTTCAGCCTAATACTCTGGTTGGATTGAGGTAACACCATTTTGTTCTATTCATTTTCACATATTAGTTGTGAATCTCCACTTTAGAAGGTTGTTCTAAAATCCTCTCCGCATTCACACACTGTCATTCTCTCTCTCTTTTTTTGAATACCATTACAAGGTCACACAGTTCTTCATTGGATGATTTTCGTAAATACACTGCCAGGCCTTTTTTCCAATTAAAAAAAACCACCTCACTGCCATGGAGTTGGACCCGACTCATAGTGACTCCTCCTTGGGTTTCTGAGGCGGTATCACTACGGAAGTAGATTGCCCGACATTTTTCCTTTCTCTCCCTCATCCTCTTTCACTCCTTACTATTGTCTCTTAATTCATAAAACTTCAGCTAAAATAGTAACAATAAAAACATTGTTAAAATTTCTACCATTAGAAGAATTTATTTCTTTATTTTCCAAGTTTATGTTCCTCAGATAAAATAATCAGAATTTACTTTGTTCATGTCTGTCTATTACCATTTCTGAATCACTCAAAAGCAGGAACTCTCATCACATGCATGCATGTACACACATATATATTTACTCTCTCACATATGCACACATAGCACATACATGTGTGGGCACCTACGTTTTCTCACATACACACATTCTCTCTCTCTCTCTCAGCTAATGTTTGCATTGTGCCTAATACTGTGTCTTAAACATAAAGAGGTTTAATAACTCATTTGATGATGATTATGAAAATTTATACTAAAAATATGTATACAGTTGATTAGCAGCTCCAGTGGAGATAGCATTAGCACAAATAACACAGAACTGCTTTTGAGATCAAATAGAAAAACTAGCAAGGCAAGTCTGAAAAGGATCTTTTGATCAGAGGTGGTTATCTTGAACCAGTGGCATAGTGGCTAAAGCACTTGACTGCTAACCAGAAGGCTGGCGGTTCAAACCCACCAGCCACTCCTCGGAAGGAAGGTTGGGCAATCCTACTTCTGTAGCGATACTGCCTCGGAAACCCAAGGAGGGGTCGCTATGAGTCGGGGCCGACTCGACGGCACATAACAACAACAACAACAGTGGAACAACAATGACATTACAGGGACTGCAACTCAATCTCCAGTCCAACAAACAAAAAACAATGGGGCAACTAAGAAAGAAGTAAACCAAAGGCAATGACTGCTTGTGGTCAAGAAAGGTCACAAAGCTACCCAGAGCCTAAGAATAATTCCTATGTGGAATATCATAAAATGGATAATTTCAAAAATGTGGCACTAATTTTTAGTAGTTGCAGTCATAGGAATAGATAAATCATGAACTACTCTGCTACTGTATTCTTTACATGTTTGTTTTCTAGGTGTAACCTTGTATATCAAGTGAGTACACATATGCTCATTTTATAAATGATGTTTTCCTCTTTCAATTTCATCTTGCCAAAATTTGTTGGGTACCCATTTAGGTATTACAAGCTTTTTAGCCATAAAATCTCAACAGAAAGACAGAGCTCCCATATTCACTTCCATCATGAAAATCTCTTTGAAGATACGTTTTTCTTAACTTAAAAAACCCAGACCCTCTTTGTTCAGCTCCCTTAAAATATGTACTGTTTATTTCATCCAAATAATGCATATGCATAGTTCAGAAATTCAAATCGTGCTGTAAGGCTCATGATGAGAGATGGTAGTCTCCTGCTTTACCCACTTCGTTTTTAGTTTCTCCTTCCCAAACACAACCACTTCAGTTCATTAACTTGTTTCCTCTTATTTACCCTCTTAAGGAGCTCTGGTAGCATAGTGCCTAAGGCACTTGACTGCTAACCAGAAGGCTGGCGGTTCAAACCCACCAGCCACTCCTCAGAAGGAAGGTTGGGCATTCCTACTTCCGTAGTGATACTGCCTCGGAAACCCAAGGAGGGGTCGCTATGAGTCGGGGCTGACTCGATGGCAAATAACAACAACAACATTTACCCTCTTATTTATCTTATAAAATTGCTGTTTCTCAAATTTTCAATTATGTGATTCTATAGATGAGGATTTAGCTCACTTAGATCTTGTCTTCACAAACATACAAAATTCCTCCCTCTACCCCATAGTCTCTTTTTCTCTTCCCCATATTCTCAATATAACTAGGTATATCACTAGATATGTCATAAAACTATGAGTTTAAAAGTATTCCATGTTAAATGACTGATAAATATTCTTCACAGTTTAGCCATGTAGAATACTACGATTATATTTCCTTCTTGAACAACTTTTTATTTTTCTTACTTAGGGTTAATAATTGCCTCATTTTTATTGTTGTCTTTGTACCTGTCTTCATTCCACCCTTAAAGTTTACTGCCTCTTAATACTCTCAGTTTAGGCAAACATAACAATCTATTTTGCTTACATTTTCTGTCTTTTCCTTTCTTCCTCTTTCTTTCTGCCCTCCTTCCATCTGTTCCAAAGGCTTCTACCCTCTTGTTCCCAGTCTGCTTCTGTCCTACAGTTTTCTTGGCCTACTGCTTAACTGAAGTCAACAGGCTTCCCTTCATTATCGTTCTTGGAATTTGCTTCTTCTCCTTTCTGTGTTGCATTATCTGTTTTCTTCCTCCTATTTCTTGATTTATTCCCTCCAATTTATACAGTTGTTCTGGTTATCTAGTACCCCTTTGACAAGAATATACCACAAATGGGATGGCCTTAACAAGCAAGAGTTTATTTTCTTACAGTTCAGGAGGCTAGAAGTCCAAGTTCAAAGTGCCAGGCTCTAGGGACTGGGTGAAAGCACCTTGACCTTGGGCTTCAGCTCTATCTCTTGCTCCCAGCCCACTGAAGCTAGAGGCATCTCCTCACTTAGGCAGCTATTGGCTGCTAAGCCTCACAAGCCCAAGGTCGACAAATGAAAAGGCACAGTCCCAATGTTACCAAATCACATAGCAGGCCATTAACTCAAATCCATTGAAAGTCCCAAGGTCAGCAGAGCATGACAGGCTGCTGAACAACAACACAGCTACATGCAGGGTTCAAGTGTGCCATAAGCTAGAGACCATTCCCCAAGTCTGCTTCTTATATACCCGAAGCAGACCACATCCCTAAGGCAGCTACACAGCTGCTCACAGTAGATTCCACCATGGAGTTGATTGCCAGTCTCATCATGGGGAATACTACATCCAGCTGCCCAGCCACCCAACCAGGCCCAGCCAAGTTGAAGTATATCCTCAAAGCTTCCTAACAAAGGGTACATGGGAGATTATTTTTTGCGTGATATTTTTATATTTTTGAGGATATCTTTTCATTTGATTGAAAGTTTGATCAGATGTAAAATTTTAATTTGGAAAACATATTCAATCAGATTTTAAAGACATTTCTTCACAGTCCTCTGGCTTTCATATTATTCAGAATGCCAGTGCCATTTGGATCTCCCACCCTATGTATGTAACTTGTTTTTCTTCACTCTGAGAACTTTTCCCACATTCTCTTTATCACTGAAATTACATGATTATGTGCTTTAGTATGGCTCAGTACTGTGGTTTTTTTTTTAAATCAGAAACTTGTATCCTTAAGATCCAGGGTATATTCTTGTATTATCTCTATGACTGTTTTCCCTTTTTCTTTCTCTTTTTTTATTTTCTGGAACTTGTTTTGAGCCTCCTAGATTCTTCTCTAGTTTTTACATATTGTCTATTTTCCATGTTGTCTTTTTTTGCTCTAAGTGTGTGTTATTGCCTTAACTTAATCCTTGAAACCTAATACTGAAGATTTCATTTTATTTATCACATTTTTAATTTCCATAAGCCCTTCCTTATTTTCTGACTTATCCTTTTCAATAAAGATATTGATTACTGTTTAAAAATTGTTTTTTTTTTTTGCTCCCTACTTGGTCTCTTATTCCCCGGAGTGCCCTGTTTTCCGTATTCTTTGTCTTAGTTATCTAGTGCTGCTATAACAGAAGTACCACTTGAACAAACAGAAATTTATTCTCTTACATTATAAGAGGCTGTTGTTGTTGTTGTTTTTATGTGCTGTCGAGTCGGACCTGACTCATAGCGACCCCTCCTTGGGTTGCCAAGGCAGTATCACTACAGAAGTAGATTGCCCAACCTTCCTTCCAAGGAGTGGCTAGTGGTTGGCAGTCAAATGCCTTAGGCACTATGCTACCAGAGCTCCTACTAGAAGTCTGAATTCAGAGCACTGACCTAGGAGAAGGCTTTCTCTCTGTGCCAGCCTGGAGGAATGTCCTTCCTTATCTCCTTTCAACATCTGTGGACCCAGCATTCTTTGGAGATCTACACATGTCTTAGCATCAATTTTCCACTGGGTCTAGGAGGTTCTCAGTGCAGGGACCTTGGGTTCAAAGGACACACTCTGCTCCTGGCTCTTCTTTCTTGGTGGTATTGTGGTCCCTTCCTCTCTGCTGTTGTCTTTCTCCTTACATCTCTTATAAGATAAAAGATGATACAGGCCACACCCCAGGGAAACTCCCCTTACATCGGATCAGGGCTGTGACCTCAATAAGGGTGTTACATCCCACCCTAATCTCCTCATAACTGATTGGCCACTCCGAATAGATTACATCCTGGGGTATGATTACATCATTATATAACTGCTTAAAACTGAGAATCATGGCCAAGTGAAGTTGGCACATATTGTTGGGGGACACAGTTCAATTCATGTCATGCTTATTTTGTTATTCTTCCATGTTAGCGTTTCCTAAATGTCTGTTTAAGAGTGAGGCACAGAAAAGCTGATTTGTTGCTCCACATGCTTAGATACCAAACCCAAAACCAAACTTGCTGCCATTGAGTCGGATCCAACACATAGTAACCCCTCCTTGGGTTTCCGAGGCGGTATCGCTACAGAAGTAGATTGCCCAACCTTCCTTCCAAGGAGTGGCTGGTGGGTTTGAACCGCCAGCCTTCTGATTAGCAGTCAAATGCCTTAGGCACTGCACCACCAGAACTCCTACGTGCTTAGATACAGCTTGTCAAATGTAAGGCTTTGTTATAGAGTGATTGAGCTAGAACCAAGCCATTTCATTGGGTCAATGTCTGTGTCTTTTTTTCCCCCTGAACTGGTCATAGAAGAGCCTTCCATCTCATTACTGAGGGTTATAAATGGATGGTAGCAGCACTATGAAGCTAAGTGAGAGAAGAGAGTTGGTAAGTGGTAGTGACTAATGGGAAGTAAATTTAGTCTCCATATTCACTTAATCACCCAGTTTACATATGGGTCTCAACCCACCCTCATCTGCTGTGGGATTCAGGATTCTGGTCTTGTAGTTTAATCTCTCTAGACAGTAAGGCACCTTCCTTCTTCTAGTTTGGAGAAGATTATCTGGGTCACTTCTTAATTATGCAGGGCTTCTACCAATTTTCGTTTTTGTATCCTAGCCTCCTACCTGGCATTCAGGAATCCCCTGGTTCCTCAGATTTAAAACAAAAACAAAAACCTGTTGTACTTGAGTTGATAGGAGCTCTGGTAGTGTAGTGCCTAGAACATTTGACTGCTATCCAGAAGGCTGATGGGTCAAACCCACTAGCCATTCTTTGGAAGAAAGATTGGGCAATCTACTTCCATAGTAATACTGCCTCAGAAAACCAAGGAGAAGTCACTATGAATCTGATCTGACTCTATGGCAGTGAGTTTTTTCTTTTGTTTTGTTAGTTGACAGGAGCTCTGGTAGTGTAGTGCCTAAGGCACTTGGCTGCTAACCTGAAGGCTGGAGGTTCAAACCCACCAGCCACTCCTCAGAAGGAAGGTTGGGCAATCTACTTCTGTAGTGATACTGCCTTGGAAACCCAAGGAGGGGTCGGCATGAATTAGGTCTGACTCCACGGCACATAACAACAGCAACGACATGACTCATGGTGACCCCATGTATTATGGAGTAGAATTAAGCTTTGTAGGGTTTTCTTGGCTATAATCTTTACAGAAATAAATCACTAGTGACTTACTTTTTGACACCAGTGTGTAAGCTTGAACTGCCAACCTTTAAGTTAGCAGCTGAGTGCAAACTGTTTGTGCCACCCAAGGACCTTTCAGTTTGAGCTACTTTGCTGGCTTTCCCTACTCCTAGATTAGTTTTAGCTTTCTCTAAGGTACTAATTCTAGGAGCTCTGGTGGTATAGTGGTTAAGGCATTTGTCTGCTAACCAAAAAGGTCAGTGGTTTTAATCCACCGGCTACTCTGTGGAAGAAAGGTGGGATGGTCTGCTTCCATAAAGATTTACAGTCTTGGAAATCCAAAGGGGGTCATTTTGAGTTGGAATCTACTCAGTGGCAGTGATTTTTTTTTTTTTTTTTTTAAGGTACTAAGTCAGTTGCCACTTAGGCATCTGATTGTCATCTTTCAAAATTTTGTTGATATCCCTCTATTGCTTTTGCCATCTCTCGTACTCTTTGCTCTGGAATGTTTTATCATTTTATTCATTGATTGTCATTGTACCGGGGCACTGGAGGAAACTGAGATAAATGCAGATGTTCAGTCTACCAGAGACTCCCGTAGTGGCTTCCTACACCTTTCTATTTGAATATTTCATATTGTCTGATATTAAAATTTATGTTTTACAGAAATTTTCACATTATTGTTTCTAATGTTTTGCCTTCAGTAGAGTGAGTTTCATAAAACTTGTAGTGCTCTCCTAACATAACGTTTACATAAGTCAAATACGTGTATTCAAAAAGGCAGCAGGTCCACATTATCATCCTGCTATTTTAGAATAAGATCTTGTGATTATAGCCATCAAGTAGTTTTTAAAATCTTGAAAATATTGACTTACTTCAAGGACTATGAAAACAACTTGGGCTTCATGACCCTGACAAAGCCAATAGTATCTGGCAACTCAGAAGCAAGGTAAAATATTGACAGAACACTCATCACTGACTGAATCCAGGGCCGCCCACCTGAGGGAAGACAGTGGCAGAATTGCTACAAAAATCCAGATAATAAATGAAATGCTCCTATTGATGGGTAGAATAAATCATTTCCATACACTCTGGCATATTTTGAAAATCCTGATTGATATTCTGTCAAGAGTTGTAGAAATATGAGTTTTAACAGTAAACATCAGAAAGGGAAAAGTTTTAGGAAAGGAATTAGTTTTATAATAGTATTATAGAAGAAATCTTTCAACCTGGTTTCCATAAGAACACTCTTTAAAGGTTTACTGGTAATAGAATAGGAGCTCTGGTGACATAGTACCTAAGGTATATGATTGCTGACCAGAAGGCTGACGGTTCAAACCCACCAGCCACTCCTCGGAAGGAAGACTGGGCAATCTACTTCCGTAAAGATACTGTCTTGGAAACCCAAGGAGGGGTCGCTGTGAGTCGGATCCAACTCAATGGCAGTGAGTTTGGTTTTATTATTTTTTTTTTTTTAGCAGATGGTGGTTTGGGATGAGAATATTCTTGTTTAACTGGGAGAGCTTCCAATTCACCAGGAAGTGGTTGCAAAATGTTTATGTGCCTAAGAATCACTTAGGGAAATTGTTCAAGATGCACATAGTCAGATTCTGCTGTCACATACTTTGAATCAGTAGGTCTGGGATGAGGCCTGGGAATGTGCATTTTAATAAGCAAACCTTACTAGTACCACTGCTTCTTTCTAATAGATAACAATGGAACTGCTGTTAAAGCAGCCTGTGTTTCTTTAGTTGCTCATTTACGCGTCTGAACTTACATATGGCAGTTATGAACCTATAAATTCTGTCAGATCTGAAACTTGTATCATTTCAAATAAGATGGAAAAAATAGTTTACACTGTACTTAGTAGCTTTCTTTTTCTTTTTTAGGTTAGAGGGAATTATTTTTAAGAGATCAAATCTTGTGGATCCTATCTATATTTAGTAAATCATAAAATTAATCCTGTTGATTTTCTTAATAGGACACAGCAGTCTGCCTCTCTCACTCATCCCCACCCCCATGCAAGAAAATTTCCCTTCACTTTTTCAAGAAAGGGTTGGTTATTCATTTCAATCCCTATGAAACATGGCCTGTGTCATGTGTCAAGCTGCCACCCTCAAGATCTATAGGAAGAAAATGGAGAGTACACAATTAAAGGAGGCACAAGACTGCTTGCAGGCATATCAGTAAGACCACAGTTTAGAGTTCCAGGTTCTGACACTCCATTACATCAAGGATGACATCCTGGCACCTTTCCCAGGTGTTCCTTCCTTTTAAGATGTCTGGGTCCCCACTTGATGCTTCTCAGTGGACATTTAGTGCTTTCACAAGTGAGAAAAGTAAGTCAGACTTCAGTTTTTTTACCAACAGGAGCCTGCAAGTCTAAGAGTCTCACAAATATGGAAAATTATGAAACTTGATCAATCATTCCCTCCCTGTGTATATTCATTCCTAAAATTTGAAACATTATGGACCAAGAAGGGATACCAAAATAATGTAATCAGTAGTAGCCAGTGCCCAGGAATATACAGTCTAGGTGGGGAAATAAGAAAGAAGAAGTGGTAAGTCAATACAAGGCAGTACATGGTTAAGTGCCACCTCATTAAATTCTACATTAAGGATCATGGACAGGAGAGGCCAGGAGTAAACCAAGAGCTGCCTCCGAGAGGGAGATGAACTTTGGGGTGAAAGAATGAGTACGAGTTAGATGGATGGAGGGTGGGTGGAAAGGCCTTCTGGTGGAGACAAAAAGTTGTCACTTAAATGGGCAATGTGGATTGAAGCCAGACTGAACTAAAAGGTTCATGTTAGGAAATATGGAGGTGAAATTTAAATGGGAGATCAGTTAGAGAACTTTTTAATATTTGAAGTATGAGACAATAAGAATCTAATCTCCATCTGCATATAGCAATTGAAAGTTAAGGGAAAACAGGCATAAGAAACATTTAGAAGAAGTAAGCAATAGAACCTTGCTGATTGAATACATGACAAGATGAAATGGAAACTAAGAATGTTTATGATTGTGAGGTTGAGTATTAGGATGGGATAATACTTTCTGAAAGATGATGATATTATTATGTTGTACGTAAATATCAAATCATATTGTTTAAAAGCAGATTCTACACCCTTCTTGTTTACCTTGTTATTCTTCTGATACGTATTTCCTATTTGCTAAGGTATTCAGTCTACACTCAGCAAAAGGTGTGAAGCAAGTGCATAGCAATTTTTTAAAGTTTGTGCTAAATTGACCACAAAAAGTTCATCTCTTGTGCTCCATAGTTGGGTTTTTTGTCTTTAAAGGGATCTTTTTTCAATAAATTCATAGTATTATTTAGAAGAGTAATAGACTATCTCGTGGTTCCTTTGCTTACTGGTGGTGCCTTTGCTTACAATTTCTATTATAGCTATTTTACTTGGTTATATCTTCTCTATTATTTGAAGAGAGCCCTTCTAAAGATAGTCATTACACAAGTATATGAAAATAGCCGTGTTTGAAGCTTTAAAACATATTATGCCATCATTCATTAACTATTTAAAGCAACTCTGGCTTTTCTAAAAGTTATGAAATGCTTTGATAAAATGTTATTTTCAGGTACAAAGATACTACATCGTTGTTTCCAAGGTAGTTTCTATTGAATTTATCTTCTTTATGCACCAAGTGGTTTGCATCTGACTCAGTGTATAAAGTATCAAAATATATTTCATGTTAGGTGTATTTCCTATACATTGTCATGATTTTAATTAATATGATACATGAGATTACACAGTTTACCTATACATATTTATTTCCTAAGAAGTAAATAGTGACCCCGAATAACATCCAAACTATTAATTCCCATTTATGAATATTATGATTTCCTAGAATAGGTTTTATAAACATACTTGCATTTTCTAATTGCTTTTATATATGAGATGTTTGGATATTTATTTGGGCTTCTGTTATGCACTGAGCTGTAGCCAGTTTATACCAAGAACATTTTAATGCTTAATAGGCCAGGAGCACTTTCACTGCCTGGCTGGCCAGTCAGTGGTGCAAGGAAAAAGATTGTCCCAGGGTACAGAAAGTGGTTTACCTCAGACCACTACTAGTCTTTCTAGTATCTTTGTGAGAATTAGAAAAAAAGAAACTCCTCTGAGCAGATAAGGAACCTGGATGGTGCAAGTTGCTACCAATTGGTTGCAAACCTGCAGGTTGGTGGTTCAAACTCACCTAGCTGCTCCACAGAAGAAAGACTTGGTAATCTGTTCATGTAAAGATTACAGCTAAGGAAACTCTATGAAGCAGTTGTGCTTTGTAACACATGGGGTCACTGTGAGTTGAAATAGACTCAACAGCAATGTTTTGCTCTTGTTTGTTTATTTTTTCCCTGAGCAGATGAACTAAAGCCTTCGCCCTATATCAGGGCAGCCTGGGTGTGGTGCAGCTGCCTTTCACTCTCCATTAAACACCGTTGTAATATACTGAAACTGCACAACCATGGGTAGTGACCCTGGTCTTCATGATCATTCTCTAAAAACCATTCAGTACAGAGCAGAGAGTCAGCTGCTTGGATCCATGCACTATGAATATGAGATTAGTATACCATACAGCTCCATGGTATTCTCTTGCATAATGTGTCAGAGCCTGTAGCGTGAAACCATCAGGCTGAAGGATGACTAAAGAGCCTAGACTGCAAGGCAATTCACATCTGACTGTAGAGCAGTCTTCATAGAGGCTAAAGTTATTCTCAATATCACCGATTAGTAAGAGTTTCATTAGTGTGCCAGAAAAGCCCAGAGAAAAGACTTGGAAAATGGTTTGGCCTTTGTGTCCTTCTCATTGCAATGACAGGTAAAGGCACTTCAAATTCTAGATAGAGCAGCACTGTCTGGTACAAATGCAATACAAGCCACAAATGCAACTCATATAACTTAAAATTTTCTAGTAGCCACATTAGAAAGGTAAAAAGAAACATTTTTATTCAACATGTCACTTACACTTAGAGCATTGGACTAGCCACATTTTAAGTGCTCAATAGCCGTGTGTGTCTAGTAGATACTCTGTTGGACAGGACAATTCTACAACATTTTAAAAAATTAAAAATCTGCTCTGTGGCCAGAAAAGCAATGGCAGGACCAGATTTAAAGCAAAATGCAAACAATAGAATTTGTTTTTGCTGTTTCTGAGCTCCTTACCCTTCACAGCACCATTTAAAGGTATGTCTTCAGCTAGACAGAATGAATTAGGAAAAACAGCATAAACAACAGCTATTCATGTGAACCTTGCCAAGTAGAATACATAGTAATCAAATTGACTACTCTGTAGTAAGAATGAATGGAGAAGCTCAATATCATCAATCAAAATAAGGCAAGGGGCCAGTTACAGAAGAGACCATTAAATGCAAGTTCAAGTTGAAGATGAAGAAAATTAAAACAAATCCACAAGAGCCAAAGCATGACCTTGAGTATATCCCACTTGAATTTAGAGACCATCTGACGAATACATTTAATATATTGAACACTGATGATCATAACCCAGAAGAGTTGTAGGACAACATCAAGGACATCATATATGAAGAAAGCAAAAGGTCATTAAAAAGACAGGAAAGAAAGAAAAGACCAAAATTGATGTCAGAAGAGAATCTGAAACTTACTCTTGGATGTAGGGTGGCTAAAACAAAAGGTAGAAATGATGAAGTAAAAGAGCTGAGCAGATTTCAAAGAGCAGCTTGAGAGGATGAAGTAAAAAATTATAATGAAATGTCAAGACCTGAAGTTAGAAAACGAAAAGGGAAGAACACATTCAACGTTTCTCATGCTGAAAGAACTGAAAAAAAAAAAAAAATCAAGCCTCAAATTGCAACATTGACAGATTCTGTGGGCAAAAAATTGAATGACACAGAAAGCATCAAAAGAAGAAGGAACAAACACACAGAGTCACTGTACCAAAAAGAATTAGTCAACATTCAGCCATTTCAGGAGGTAGCATATGATCAAGAACCAGCAGTACTGAAGGAAGAAGTCCAAGCTGCACTGAAGACTTTGATGAAAAACAAGGCTCCAGGAATTAGTGGAATACCAATTGAGATATTTCAATAAATGGGTGCAATGCTAAAAGCACTTACATGTCTATGTCAAGTAATTTGCAAAATGACTACCTGGCCAGCTGACTAGAAAAGATCCATGTATGTGCTTATTCCAAGGAAAGGTGATCCAATGGAATACAGAAACTTATTGAACAATATCATTAATATCACATGCAAGTAGAATTATGCTGAAGATGATTTGAAAACTATTGCAACAGTGCATCGACAGGGAACTGCCAGAAATTCAAGCTGGATTCCAGAGAGGATGTGGAGCAAGGGATGTCATTGCTGGAGACAGACCGATCTTGGCTGAAAGCAGAGAATACCAGAAAGATGTTTGCCTGTGTACTAGTGACTATACAAAGACAATTGACTTTGTAATCACAACAAATTATGGATAGCGTTGAAAGGAATGGGAATTCCAGAACACTTAATTGTGCTCATGCAGAACCTGTACATAGATCAAGAGGCAGTTATTTGAATAGAACAAGAGGATACTGAATGGTTTAAAATCAGGAAAGGGGTGTGTTAGGGCTGTATCCTTTCCCTATACTTATTCAATCTATATGCTGAACAATTAATCCAAGAAGCTGGACTATATGAAGAAGAACACAGCATCAAGATTGGAGGAAGATTCATTAACAACCTACAATACACACATGACACAACCTTGCTTGCTGAAAATGAAGAGAACTTGAAGCACTTACAGATAAAGATCAAAGACTACAAACTTCAGTATGGATCATACCTCAACAAAAAGAAAACAAAAATCCTCACAACTATACGAATAAGTAATATCATGATTAACAGAGAAAATATTAAAGTTGTCAAGGATTTCATTTTACTTACATCCACAATCAACATCCATGGAGGCAGTTATCAAGAAATCAAACAGTGTATTGCATTGAACAAATCTGCAAAAGACCTCTTTAAAGTATTAAAAGCAAAGATGTCACTTCAAGGACTAAGGTGATCCTGACCCAAGCCATGGTATCTTCAGTCACCTCACATGCATGTGAAAGCTGGACAGTGAGCAAGGAAGATCAAAGAAGAATTGGTGTATTTAAATTACGGTGTTGGTGAAAATAATTAATTTACAGTGGGCTGCCAGAAGAATGAACAAATTTGTATTGGGAAAATACTCCCAGAATGTTCCTTTGAAGCAAGGATGGTGAGACTTTGTCTCACATACTTTGAATATATTATCTGGAGGGACCAGGCCTGGAGAAGGATATTATGCATGGTAAAGCAGAGGGTCAGGTGAAAAAGAAGTAGATAGATTGACACAGTGACTGAAATAATGGACTCGAACATGGCTATGATTGTGAGGATGGCAGAGGACAGAGTGCTTCATTCTGTTATACATAGGGTCACCCTGAGTCAGAAACACCTGGATGGCACCTAACAACAGTGGTGCAACAAACAAAACCTTGGTTTAATGCTTTACATTTGTTCTTTGAGCTATCTTCTGAGGGTAGATCCAAACCTGTAAGGAATTGTGAGGCACTCTTCCTCTTACCCCACAGCTTCCCACTGCCCCCACCACCCTCACCCAGCCAGGGAGCCATCTTGAGGAGGGTGGCTGCATTGAGCCTGCTCTTCTCTATAACCAGCCACAGCAGGCTTAACACTCTTGCCACTGGAGTCCACCTGATCTAAGTGGTCCACTGCCTCCAAATACTTGCATGGCATTTGTATTTAAGGTGGCTGCTTATGGAAGGAAAGAACCCAGGCTTTATTCATCCATACCCTATCCTCAGCATGTAACATTGAGCAGCCCTAGGGCCATATAAACATCCTGTGAAGGGGTCAGAAGCACCTGACCCCCTATTAACATGTCAATGAGAATGACTGGTGCTCTGGGCTTGTTTGCTAGGATTTTGATGAGCTTCATTAATTATGTTGAGAAAGAAAGGTGTGCAGCTGGAGAAAAACCCATTTAGCTCCACGTGAGCATGAATAATTGGACAGTAGGCAAAATATAAAGTTTGTTGTCTAGTGAGAAAACTTCATGTGTAAACTCAATTCCCTAAAACACAAAAGAAGGTACTGTTCTCTCAGCCTTTGTAGGACCCCAGCCACTTCCATAACTCTTGACTTGAGAACTGTCTGGTTGTGAGATCAATTAAGGAACTACCTTGTTAGGGAGGTGGCGGAGCTTAGGAATCAACTTTGAAGCTGGGACAAATGTCCAAATCCTGGCTTCACTACTTCATTTCCTCTAGGCCCTTGGGCAGGTTACCTAACTTCTTTGAGGTTTGTATTCTGCATTTAGAAAATAACCCTTTGTCTTCAAGTTGATTCTGACTCTGGAGACCCCATGCTATAGAATAGAACTGCTCCATAATGTTTTATTGGCTATGATCTCTACAGAAGCAGATCACCAGGCCTTTCTTCCATGGTGCCACTGCATGGATTTGAATCACCAGCCTTTAGTGTAGTTGCTGAACACTACCCAGGGATCTTTCATCTAGAAAATAGGGGTTATATATAAGAATATATACGTGCATATACACAGTCATGCATCACTTAACGTCCACATTATGTGATTTGAACATTATGTGAACACTGTATTATTGTCTGGTTCTGCTTTTTACTTGAAGTATCTGTAACATGCCTTAACAGTAATCATCAACATGCTGAGAGGGATTGCTTTTGTGTTTGATCCTCAATCAACATCATTAGCAATTTCTCCATAACAGATACAGGTACCCTCTTGCATTTTTGTTAGCCTGGTAGCTTTTGTTGGAGCCGATCTTTTTCTTTGAGACTTTTTCTTTGTTTTTGAGGATCATCATGATTGTCATGTGTGACATGTTTAAATCATGAGTAATATAACATTCACTGATTTTCTACCTTCATGTTGTTTAATAATGTTTTGTTTCACTTCCATGTTGATACTTCTCCTTTGTCTCTTGCTGGTGCTATCACTGTTGTTGTTGTTGTTGTCACTAGCACTGGTTTTACAGTGTTTGGGGCCCATCATGCACTTCATGGTAGTGTTTTCTTTGGAAAACATTTGGTATATTCAGGGTTATTTGCTACCACCATAGAATAGAGAGAGAATGCTACAACACTCGAGACGTGTGATACAAGAGATTGGATGCTGCTGACTACGAGTCAAAACGTGCACTGTTATACAGTAAACTTTTTAGAAAGTACATTACAATACATAAATAAGATAGTAACATAGGTGTTTATAATGACTATCAAGACATAGGTATTATAGGTTATATATGTACTGTATCATATGTCTAGCAGTACAATTGCTTTGTATACAAGAGACATGAGATTCACATGTTGCATGTGGGAAGCTGTTGTATTTGCTGCATCCCATTTTCCAATCAGGATTTCTAAACTTTGTTATAACCTTATGTTGTTGTTAGGAGTTATTCATGTGATACTGTAGACAATAGAACAAACCACTGCCTAGCCATGTGCCATCCTCACAATCCTTACTGTGTTTGAGCACATTGTTGCAACCACTGTGTCAGTCCATCTCATTGAGAGTCTTCCTCTTTTTTGATGACCCTCCATCAAGCATGATGTCCTTCCTCAGGGACCCTCCTGATAACATGTCCAAAGCACATGAGATGAAGTATCACCATCTTGGTTTCTAAGGAGCATTCTGACTATGCTTCTTCCAAGACAAATATGTTCATTCTTAAGAATATACCAAGAAGAACTTGGTATATTCAATGTTATTTGCCAACACCATAATTCAAAGACATCTGTTTTTCTTTATTTTTTGTCAAGCTTTCACACGCACATAAGGCAGTTGAAAATACCATGGGTTGAGTCAGGTGCACCTTAGTCCTCAAAGTGACATCTTTCCTGGAGGCACTCACTCGTCTATGCCAAATAATTTGGAAAACAGTTACCTGTCCAACTGACTGGAAGAGATCCATATCTGTACCCATCCCAAAGAAAAGTGATCTGATAGAAGGTAGAAATTATCGAACAGTATCATTAATATAACATGCAAGTACATTTTGCTGAAAATAATTAAAAAACAGTTGCAACAGTATATTGACAGGGAACTTCCAGAAATGTAAGCTGGATTCAGAAGAGTATGTGATATGAGGGATATCATTGTTAATGTCAGATGGATCTTGGCTGAAAGCAAATAATACCAGAAAGATGTTTACTTATGTTTTATTGACTATGCAAAAGCATTCAGCTGTGTGGATCATAACAAATTATGGATAACATTGAGAAGAACAGGAATTCCAGAACACTTCATTGTGCTCATGAAGAACTTATACAAAGACCAAGAAGTGATTGTACAGAACAAGGGAATATATCATGTTTTAAAACCAGCAAGAGTGTGCATCAGAGCTTCAATCTTTCATCCTACTTATTCGGTCTGTCTGCGAAGCAAATAATCCAAGAAGCTGTACTATATGGAGAAGAATGTGACATTAGGATTGGAGGAAGACTCTTTAACAACCTACGATGTGCAGATGACACAACCTTGCTTGCTGAAAGTGAAGATGACTTGGAGCACTTACTGATGAAGATTAAAGATTACAGTATGCAGTATGGATGACACCTCAACATAAAGAAAACAAAAATCTTCACAACTGGACCAATAAGCAGCATCACAATAAATAGAGAAAAGATTGAAGTTATCAAAGATTTCATATTACTTGGATCCACAATCAACACCAATGGAAGCAGCAGTCAAGAAATCAGACGTCATACTGCACTGGCAAAATCTGCAAAAGACCTTTTTAAAGTCTTAAAGAACAAAGAAGTCACTATGAAGAAAAAGGTGCATCTAACCCAAGCCATCGTATTTTCAATCACCTCGTATGCATGTGAGAGCTGGACAATAAATAAGGAAGACCAAAGAAGAGTTGATGCTTTCGAGGTGTAGTGTTGGAGAAGAATACTGAAAGTACATGGACTGCCAGAAGAACGAACAAATCTGTCTTGGAAGAAGTACAGCCGGAATGCTCCTTGGAGAATGACCAGACTTCATCTCACCTACTTTGGTCATGTTGTCAGAAGGGACCATTCCCTGGAGAAGGATATAATACTTAGCAAAGTAGAGGGTCAATGAGGAAGGAGAAGACCCTCAGTGAGATGGATTGATATAGTGGCTGTGATGATGGACTCAAGTATAGCAAGGATTGTGAGGATGACACATGACTGGGCCGTGTTTTATTCTGTTGTGCATAGGGTTGCTATAAGTCAGAGCCAACTTGATGGCACCTAACAAACAACACACACACACACACACACATATATACACATATATATATGTATATGTATATGTATATGTAATATATATGAACAGGGCTGTTATGATGACTCTGCATATTAGTTTATGTTAAGCATTTAGAATAATATTATACCCCTAATATGTACTATATGTATTTATTGCATTTTAAAAAATTAATGATATCATGTGCTCTTCACACTATTTTACATCCTCTAGGAGATTATAGTTGTGTTTCAGTTTTTCTCTAAGCCAACTTTATTCTTTCATAAAGAATATTCAACAGACATTTATTATGTATCTAGGTGCTGGGCATAAAAGATGGGAAGATTCTGGAAGAAACATATTATCATATGTATATGAAAATTATATAGACAAGAGATGGCAAACACAATTGTAAAAGTGTGTTAATGTTCTCTTTTAAAAGCCAGCTGTTGGCAAATTTTCACTGCTGATTAAAAGAGCTTTCTTTCATCCTGGCCACGGCAAGATTGTCATTCCTGTCTTTACCTCTTTTTAAAGTAAAAATTACATATTTGCCATGTTTTTAATGTACAGTATGAAAATGCCACCTTTTGTTTGTTTGTTTGTTTTAATGATTTTAAGTGAGAAAGCACCTAAGAGATAATCTACCTGTTCCCCTCCCCTGACTTTTAGAGATCTTACAACTCTCTGTTCCTGGGACTTTGTATGAGAAAAATCATTTGTTTTTGTTAAAGTTAGAAACTGAAAATGAAGGTGGGATTAAATTCAATTGAAGATTTATAACGTCAAGCTTTTTCCTGTATTAGCAGAAAATATGAAAACTATTATTTTTAAATTCTTTTAACAAGTATTTTAGTAAAACTTTGAAAACTTAACTGCAAATCAAGCCAGTAATCAGTTTCTGTTGAGTGGGTTACAACTTATGGTGACACCATGTGTCAGAACCTTCATAGGGTGTTCAATGTCTGATTTTTTTCAGAAATAGATCACCAGGCCTTTCTTCCAAGGCACCTATGGATACACTCAAACCTCCAACCTTTCAGTTACCAGCTGAGCATGTTAACCATTTGTAACTGCAAATAAAGAAGAGCTCTGTTGGATAAATTATTGTATTAGTTATCTATTGCTGTGAAACAAATTATCCTCAAAATTTGTCAGCTTAAAACAGCAAACATTTATTATCTCATACAGTTTCTGAGGAAATCTTAGCTGGGTGACTCTGGCTCAGGGATTCTTGTAAAGTTACAGTAAAGCTGTCACGTGGAACTACAGTCATCTGAAGCCTTGACTGAAGCGGGAGAATATGCTTCCCAGAGAGCTCACTCACATGGCTATTGACTGGAGGCCCCAGCTCCTTACTGCACAGACATTTCCACAATGCTCCTTGAGTGTCCTCACGGCATGGCAGAAGACTTCGTCAGATTGAGTGATTTAAGAGAGAGCAAAGAGGAAGCCACAGTGCTTTTTATGACCTAGGCTGAAAGTTACATACTTGGCTTCTACTTTAATCAAGTCGTTAGACGTAAACCACTAGGACCCAGTCACACTCAAGGGGAGGCTTGCGTTAGGTTCTGCTTCCAGAAGGGAGTGTAAAAGAATTTGAGGACATATTTTAAGCCATCATGATTAGCAAGAATGACTGTTGACATTTTAAAGTGCTTAAGTGATATTGTCACAAGGAAGCTTAGGACAGGAAGAACTGAGCTGGCAAAGATGAGCAGGCCAGTCAGCAGGGATGGGTGGTATGACGGTGTGTAGGGTGAGGTGGGGTGGAAGATAAAGCCATAAAGTTCAAACACACTAGAAATTTTGCTTCTTTCCACTTAGCAGTCCTGGACCTGTGCCTCATGGTACAGAATAATGTATCATTCTGTGGTCAAATGTGAAGACTTTACTTTTATTTAAAATAGGAAATAAAATTTTAGAACACCTCAATGTCTGAGCCAGTATCTCATTCACTCTAAACCCAACCTTTTGTTTATGATGTTTCATTTCTGCTTTAAGAATTCTTTCCCTCACCTTTTCATTGTAAGGCATTTCTAACCTGATTGCTTCTCCTCTGTCCTGGCTTTCCTATTGAAGTATTTCCACCTGAAAGGACCGTGACAAGGGTGATACTGTAATTCACTTCTTTGTGTACCTCAGAGTTCTTTCAGTACAATCTCCATTCAGTTCCTCAGTTTTCCATTTCATAACCTAGTGCTGCCATTAGTCACATTATAACTTCCCATTTCTGAATATTTTAGGGGCCAAAGCCCATGCTATCCACTTAGTCATCTCTCTCTACATTTGTATTACTCACAGCAAGATGTGTGCATGCAAATCCTTTAAGTCCTTCAGGCTTTTTTTTTTCCATTTCCCTTTCAAATATGAATCAGCTAGCAACATTTACTGAAGACCAGTTGTACACAAAGTCGTATTCCTGGTACTGTGAGCATCATAAAGGAACTCAAAGGCATGGTCCCTGCCTTTAAGAAGTCTGTCCTCTATTCAAATCTGTATTGAAAAGTTTTTTTTAAATAACAACAGCATGCTAATTCCTGTCTATATTGAATAGATGGACATGTTGTCCATGTTACAATGATCAAAATCAAATTAAAGACTTATTTTTTTGCATACCTTTTAATTGAGAACACTATCTGTCTTTTGGATTAAGTAAATGCGTATGTCTTGATGAGAAATATTGCTACAAGAAAATCATTGCCTGAGTTTGACTTCTTCATATTATAAACACATTTCACAGAGTTTGGTGAAAATTCAAACATGTTTTTGAAGCCAAAATAAATGAATAAAGCATTTATGAATACGCTGTTGAAACAACAACAAAAGATATACCCTATTAATGTAATAAATAATTAGCTACACTGGGAACTGACATGTAAGGAAAAGGATAATTTGTTAATTCTGGCTTTTCTTCTTTTTTTCCAAGACATCCACCCTATGCTTTGATTTACTTTTATTTTAATGGACTGTTGTTTCAAAGGGGGAGTAAGGGAATTGTGGGATGTGAGGTGTTGATAAGGAAAAAGAAGTACAAACTGAGGAGTAGCAAAACATGAGGCCCTGGAGAAGGATGGGGGAGTGAAAAGGCCCTTGGAGCTTCTTATTAAGATCTAACTTTTGATTCAAGAAGCAATGGGTAGTCATTGTAGGTTTCTGAAAAGAGGAGAGTACTATCTTGATCAGATTAATGGCAGGAGAGATGCCGGGAAACAACACACCTGGAACAAAATAATTAGGAAGTAACTTAATGTGACCCTGGAAACAGAGTGAAAGAAAAATTAAAGCGGCAGAGATGTATGGAAGTGACAAAGGCAGGGGCTAAGACATGAAGAGAAGTCAAATTTGATTTCCAAACCTCTACCATGTTTTTTTGCCAAAAAAAAAAACATAAATAACATACACAAGCCCATAATGTGCATAGCATACATAGGAAGCTAGTGGCGGGGTGCAGTTTGCAAAAACCATATAACACGTATTGTGTAAAAAAATATATATGGTGACTTACAAACTGAAGATAGCTATCAGTTGCTGGTTAAGGGAAGACTGATCAAATAGGATTGTTTCAGCACTATTTGGTTTAATTTTCAGTTGGACTTTCATTTAAAGATTTCATTCAGTAGAGAAATAAAGGACTAAAGAAGTGGGTTTTAGGTTCATCCTCCTCTAGGTCATAGTTTAAAACATGTGAGTTGATGAACTGCTTCGTGAGGGATGTTGTACATGAGAAAACATTAAACATTGTAGCACCAGCTCTGGAGATAATAACTGAAAAAAAAAAAAAAAACAAGCTCACTGCTGTCAAGTTGTATCCAACTCATAGCGACCCCTCCTTGGTTTTCCGAGCCGGTATCACTACAGAAGTAGATTGTCCAACCTTCGTTCCAAGGAGTGGCTGGTAGATTTGAACAACCAGCCTTCTGGTTAGCAGTGAAATGCCTTAGGCACTATACCACCAGAACTCCTGACTAGATAATAGCTAGAGTTAATAACTGAGAAAAGTGATAAGACCACAAAAACTAGTTGTGTGTATGTGTGTGTTGTTATTGTTGTTGTTATTTGCCATCGAGTCAGCCACACGAGAAATACTTGTGTATATATGCACATGTGTATCTGTCTATACACTTATATTATGAATTTGAAAAATATCTGAAAACCCATACAAAACAGTGTTAACTTTAGTTAGTTGTAACTTCCATAATTATAAATAACTGTTTTCCTTACTTTTTTGTTATCTGAATTTCCCAGTTGCTCCTGTTGGAAATACGTTACTTTTATATGTTTCTTAATAAGAAAATATCAGTTTGGGATAATTGGTGGCGAATGAATGATACAGGAATAGTTTGTAGGGTCAGAATTTAGAACAAGAGGAAAACTTGAAAAAATGGATCCAAAATGAGGAAACTGAGACCCCAGCCATTATGTGATTTATTCGTTACTAGGCTTTCCTAAAGCTCAGATATATATATATATATTTGAGAAATGAGACTTCATCCTCATTTTCTAGAACTTGGATTGATCCTCTTCTCAACTGGGGGCTACTTTGGAATCCCCAGCCCTCAGGAAACATTTGGCAAAGTCTGGAGACATATTTTTGGTGGTCACAATTGGGGGAGGAGGGGTGCTTCTGATCTCTAGTAAGATGATGATAAACATTCTACAAGGTAAGAACAGCACCCACAACAAAGAATTATCCATTCAAAGTATCAGTAGTTCCGAGATTGAGAACCCTGATCCAAAGAGAGGTACATGTTAAAATTCCTATCCATGGAAGGTTTTATGTGCCAACATCTGTGGTAAGCACTTGATATGAATCATTTGGTTTCATCTTCAAATTATCTTGAAAAACTCAGGCACATAAAGTTAAATAACCTACTCAAAGTCACACAATAATCACTGGAACTAGGACCTGAAACAAAGTCAATTAGAATCCAGATGTGAGCCCTTAAATATTATATGTCATAATTATGTATTAAATAGTATATATTATAATAATATGTTAAATATTAAACAACTTTGCCTCCCTGTTGGAACTTACAGATTGAATGGGGGAACAAGAAAGCCATGTGAGAATCACCTCTGACATTGTGGGCTTACTTCTACCCTTGCCAAGGCTTTAGCCTCTTAGCTTTAGAACTACTTTTATTCTCCTAGCATATGATATCTGCTAAGACAAATATACCAAGTATTATAAGGCAGGCGCAGGACCCGGCAGTGTTTTGGTCTTTTGCACACAAGGTCGCTATGAGTTGGAGCTGACTTGACGGCACCTAACAACAGCAACAAGACAAATTTCACCACTTGCTCTTCATCATCCCCTTCCCCATATTCCAGCTGGATGTGTATATGTTTTGTGTATGATATTTGTTGGGGTAGGAGTTGGGACTTGGCTGGTTGTGTAAATAGGAGCTGACATTTTCTAGTCTGCAAGTTTTGGGGACATGGAGAAGCAGGCTGAAAATGTGTGACAATTAATTCCTTAAAGCATCATTTTGGTACACTGGCAAGAATGTTGGCATAAATTTTTTGTTTTGTTTTTTGATGTTGTTCTTATCTAAATTCCTGGGTCTTTTCACCTTTATCTATGGAGAAATTCTTATCTGTAACATTCTAAAGTAACCTCAACCTCCTTGTCACTTTCACTGAAGGACACTGCATATTAAAACAAAAATTTTATTGCATTTAGAAAGGTGGCTTCCTTGGGTCTTTGAAAACATAGATCACCAAGTAGGTGGATCTAATTGGCCTGCTTGTCATCTGCAAGGAAAGAGGAGTGATTAATTCTGATAGATATCTGCTCTGCTGCCAGCACATACCCCTCCTCTTTTAAAAATATTTTACTTATTTTTGGTAACAATGTACACAGCCAAACAAACACGATTCACAATTTCTCCATGAATAGTTCATTTACATTGGTTACATACATTGTGTCACCATTCTCACTGTTTCATCACCATTGATTTAAGCACTTTGCCCTTTAAAATTCTCATCTGTGCTTTTGTCAGATTGAGCTAATAAAGCTAGTTCTTTATAAAGCACTATGCTCAAGGAAAACATTATTAATTGGGCTAAGCTGTTGTTTACTTTAATCATGGCTTCATGGGATAGTTTCAGTTTAAGCTTTAAAGATTATTTCTGGGCATCAATTTTGGGGGTTCTGTCAGTCACACTGTATCCAGTAAGTCTGGTTCCATACAAGTTTGAAGTTCTGTTCCATAATTTTCCTCCTTTTGATCAGGACTTATCTGTTGTACACCCCTTCTGTTCACTGAAAATTTACATTTTAAAGAATGTTGTCCTACGTATACTAAATTACTATGAAGACAAGACTTGGGATTACAAATTACCTCTTCAGTCTATCTTCCCTTTGTCATACTTTCCATATAAATGTGGGATTGAAATAATTCTGTTAACATGTACAGAAATACCATTGTATATTTCAGAGTGCCCTACCCACTTCTGTGGTATTTTCTGGATCATACAAGATTATTTTAAGCAATAAAATGTCAACAGTAATAAATAAAATTAGGAAGAAAATTTTGATAAATGTATGCACAGGAAGACTTATTTTAGAATTCTTTTCCTGTGAGGGTTTGTTGTCAAGATTGAATGTTTCTTTTCAATATCAGAGTTATAACTTATGGAAAAGGAAAATTCCTTTGTATTTTTTATCCTGTTTTGATTTTTTAGAGAGATGTTTTTCAGTTCATTATTTCTACACATCTTAATTCTTTGGATATGAACTTTTAAAGACAAAATCCTATAATTTTTTAGAGAATATAGTGTTTCAAGCATTGTTCTATATACTATCTATACCTTTCCTTATTTAATCCTTACAAATCTAGTCATAAAGGTATTATATCCATTTATATGTGAGAAGACTGAACCTTAGAAAGGTCATGTTTTTTTTTCAAGGGCACATAGCTAGCATATGGCAGAGTAGAGATTTGAACTCAGAGCTGTGTGAATCCAGGCCCAGATTTTGCTTAAGTTCTATGTAAAACTGCCTCCCAGGTTATATATTACACTTGAATTTCAGTATTATTTTCTTTCAGATTTCAAAGAGCTACTTTTCCATATTAATTTACTCTCACAGTATCAAGCTGAGTAGCTGAATGGATTGAATTCATAATATCAAATGAATCTTGAATGAACCTGTGCCCAACCTTCCATATATATCCAATATCAACAGTACTGCTTCTAAGTTCCTGCTAAATTTGTAACTAGTACTCCATGAGGATTAAAGAGGGAGTACTGCACAGTCTCCATTTTCCTAAATAGCCCTTAAGTGCAATCATATAGTCAGAAACTATATCCAGAACTTTGGCTGAAAAATATGCTTGCTATTTTTTTTTTCTTTCACCAACAGTAACTAACACAGTCCTAGATACAGGAGTGCTTTATAAATGCGTGAAGGATTAGACTCATATAGAAAGAATTGTGAAGGAAAGTCATTGAATTCCAGAAGAATAATTATGGCATATTGAAACCAGGAACAGTTCACTGATCTGTGGGCTCAGGAATTGGATGGGCCCTACTTTAAACAGTGTTCCCTTTATTTACTAGCTGTGGGATCTTCAGCAAGTTACCGTCTATATTTGAATTGTATTGCTTAACTTCAGTGTTTCCATCTGTGAAATGGGAATAATAATATACTCAAAGTTAATTTGTTATTATCATTATTATTATTTCAGATAGGAGATCACAGAGAAGCAGTGACAATTTTATTGAAAACCTTCCACATTTGGAGTCAAACGGATCCTGGTTCAATTCTCACATTTGACATTTAATAACTATGCACCTGGGATAATAAGCCTCTTAACCATGGAAGCTTCAGTTTCTTCATCTGCAATATGAGATGATAATGTCTTCCTCACAGGGAAGATTAAATAGGATGAATGTAAAGTGCTTGGTAGATAGCAGACACTCAACAAATGTTTTAATTATTATTTTCAGCTTCCCAAAGCAGGTGAATTATTTTCCTAGAGCCTTAGACCCACTTCCCATTAGGCCCGTGGGTTTTAACTTTAAGTAGTACATTCCTTTAATAATAGAAAGAAATCTATACCAATAGCATCAGAAAAATACACATTTCCAAACTAAATTTGGATAAAATTATAGGAACTTCATAGACCCCCAAACCAAGCTTCCCTAGAATAAGCCCAAGAGTGTAATTGATATACCAACAAAAACCAAACTCACTGCTATCAAGTCAGATCTGACTCATAGCGACCCCTCCTTGGTTTCCGAGACAGTATTACTACAGAAGTAGGTTGCCCAACCTTCCTTCCAAGGAGTGGCTGGTGGGTTTGAACAGCCAGCCTTCTGGTTAGCAGTCAAATGTCTTAGGCACTATACCACCAGAGCTCCCGTAACTGATATATGACAGTCCAAATGGAGTGATTATCTACTTTATAGAAAGGCCTATCGTAGTACTCCCATTGCAGCTCTCCCAGTATCATTAAAATAGAATTCCATTTACAAAACTTCATTTTATTCAGAACATTCCAGGAACACGGTTATTTCATTAACAGAGGCAAGCCCCTTTTTAACAAACATATTTATCAAATGCCTATTATGTGCCTAATAAGGTAGTGGGTGTTATGGGGAACAAAAGAAGCTTAACATGTGGTCCCTGCCCTCAGCATTTTCTTTCTAATTGGAGAGGCAAGTGAACAAGGCAGCATTAGATGTATTAGCACTATATGCTCATATAATCAAGTACTAAATTGTGTATGCTTGTGTGGGTGGGTGCACAAGCCTCACATATCATTCTCTGACCTTGAATTGTACACAAATCATTAGCGTCAAACTGGAATTGCCGACTGCTTCCCCACCCCTCGTCTTTGCTTGGCAGACTTCCATCACAGCCTCTCCCTCTGTGTCTAAAACACACATTAGAAAAGTGAGGGTGAAATAGCGCAGTGAGGAAGAAAGAAAAATCAATAAGGGAATAAGAGGTCACCTAACTGTCTGGAGAAGTCCCTGGATAGCGCAAATGGTTAACATGCTCTACTGGTACCCAAAAGGCTAGAAGCTTGAATCTACCCACAGGCCTCAAGAAAGGCCTGGGGATCTGTTTCCAAAAGCATCAGCCATTAGAAACCCTGCTGAGCTTCTTTTAAGGGTAATAGTATAATTTGGGAATAGATAAGGGTGATGGTTGAACATAATATTGCTGGACTCTATGTAAGGAGCTGGACAATGAATAAGGAAGACCAAAGAAGAGTTGATGCTTTTGAGTTGTGGTGCTGGTGGAGAATGCTGAAAGTACCATGGACTGCTAAAAGAACTAACAGATTTGTCCTGGAGGAAGTGCAGCCAGAATGCTCCTTGGAAGCAAGAATGGCCAGACTTCGTCTCACCTATTTTGGTCATGTTGTAAGAAGGGACCATTCCCTGGAGAAGGATGTCATGCTTGATAGGGTGGAGGGTCGATGAAAGAGGGGGAGGCCTTCAACGAGATGGATTGACACGGTGGCTGCGATGATGGGCTCAAGTATAGCAGGGATTGCGGGGCTGGCGCGGGATCAGGCAGTGTTTCGTTCTGCTGTGCATGGGGTCACTATGAGTTGGAAATGACTCGACGGAACTTAACAACAACAACAACATGTAAGGAGCTATGGTGGTGTAGTGGTTAAGACATTTGACGGCTAACCAGACGGTTGGTGGTTTGAACCCACCACCAGCTCTGCAGAAGAAAGATGAGGCAATCTGCTTCCATAAAGATTTACAGCCTTGAAAACCCAGTGGGGGTTGCTAAGAGTTGGAATCAGTTCAGTGGCAGTGAGTTTGGTTTTTTGGTTGTTGTTAGAACTGTATATGTAAAGATTGTTGAACTATCAAATGTTTTGTTACATGTATATTTACCACAATTAAAAAATAAATGGGGGAAAAAAAACAAAGCTATGGGGCACAGTTCTACCCTAACATACCTAGGATCACTGTGAGTTAGAATGAATCCACGACATTGGTGGTGTCTGTCTGTGGTTGCTGCTCTAATCTGATTCTGTATTGTCAGGGCCTGACTCAGGAGCACCTAGGCCCAAGAAATGCTCTTGCTGGAACAAACAGTAGCTTTCTTTTTTGTTTGCATAACTAACCTGCAGGCCTTTGTAAACAACTAACTCTGAACAGAGAGAGAGAGAGATTGTGCAAAGAAGACGGTCTGGCTAGTAGGCAAAAGAAATCAACCACACTGAAGGCTATACTTGGTTAAATATTTACAGCCAAAATGGCATATGAATTTCACACGAGAAGATCTACAGGAAGAGCATGGGGTGACAAGAGACAAGCAAGTCTCTAACATTTGTGGGACTCTAGGCAAGAGCACTAATGTAGGCCTCCATAGCATATCCCTTATATTTAAAAGTTGTACATCAAGCTAACAAACTATTCAGTAAAATATGTTTAATCTTCCATATCATAGTAACTGAGAAGGCCAGGTTTGAATGTAGAATCTTTGCCTCCTGGGGGTTCTGCCGCCTGTGTCCCTGGACCACTCAATTTCCTTTCCATCCCCTACTCTGCCATGTACCACATGGGCCTTACACACATTTATGGGACACAATAGCCTACAGTTCCAAGGTCCACCTATACCCACCTTGGCAATTCTCTGGGCCTAGAGGTATGCAGAGCTCTATGTCCACCTTCAGGAAGACAGACCTGGGGAAAGTGCCGTTCACATTCTGGAAGTGGATATGAAAGGATAATTTGGAGTTCCAAGTATCCAGAGCATAATCTAAAAGGGGGAAAACATGGGCTGTGGTTTGGCACATCACCTTGACCCTGTAGACTCCTTATGGTCAAAGGAGGACTGGATTGGGTCCTCTGAAGCTGAGGCCAGGGAAGGAATTCCTCATTGCCTGTGTCTAAGGGCATAACAAAAGAGAAGGAAGCTCTATGGAGGATAAGATCATTAACAATTGCTAAGTTCCTTGCTTTTCTTGCAGGATGTGGGGGTGAGTTTAGGGGAGCCAAACAGGATGGAACAGAAGTTGCTGAAAAGAACAGGCCAGAACCTGGACCAGTTCTACAAAGAGGTTGTTGTTAGCTGCTGTTATGTCAGCCCCCAATTCATGGCAAACCCCCCCCCCCCATACAACAGAATGACCACTGTGATGCATAGGGTTTTCCTTGGTAGATCTTCAGAAGTAGATCACCAGGCCTTCTTCCTAGTCCATCTTGGTCTGCAAGCTCCCCTGAAATCTGTTTAGCATTATAGCCGCACATAATCTCCACTAGGAGAGGGATGGTGGCTGCACATGTGATGAATTGGCCAGAAATTGAACTTGGGTCTTCCACCAGGGAGGAGAAAATTCTGCCACTGAACCACCAATACCCCCTCTACAAAGATACCAAAAATAAAAACCCAAACCCACTGCCATTGAGCCAATTTTGACTCACAGTGACCTCCACTGGGTTTCCAAGGACATAAATCTACGGAAGTAGATTGCCTGGTCTTCCTTCCAAGGAGTGGTTTGAACCACCTGCCTTCTGGTTAGCAGTGGGTCCTTTCTATAAAGATGTGGTTGTTGTTGTTATGTGAGGTCAAGTTGGACCCGACTCATAGCAACCCCTCCTTCGGTTTCCGAGGTGGTATCACTACGGAAGTAGATTGCCCAACCTTCCTTCCAAGGAGTGGCTGGTGGGTTTGAAC
>NW_006921663.1:2279882-2401715 GCF_000298275.1 Orycteropus afer afer
TTGCCCTTGAGCGGAGAATAGCTAAAGCAAATGGAAGAAATGAAAAGGTCAAAGAGCTGAACAGAAGATTTCAAAGAGCAGCTCGAGTAGACAAAGCCAATTACTATAATGAAATGTGCAAAGACCTGGAGTCTGAAAGTTTATAGAGCAAATTCATTTTCCATACAGCAATTAATACACATTTTGTTTCTTGACATTGACTACAATTCTCCATGATGTAACAACTCTGTTCCCACTTCCTCCCTATAGTTAATTCTTTCCTGTATCCTTTCCTATGCATTTCTGCCCCCTGAGCTATCTCCCTGTGCAAACACTGCCCTTCTTTTCTCCCATGATCACTGTAAGGGGTGCATCTACCTGATGTAAATGTTCACCCTATATGCTTGTCCATTGTTTGGCTGGAAGCCACTGGAAGAACTGAAGAAATTGCTAATGATACTTCAATTTGTCTCCATTTCACAAACCTTTTTTCTCTTGATAAATAAAACGTTTGAATGTTTTAAGAGGGAAGAAAATGGGAAACAAAGTATTCTGGCAAAAAAAGAAAAAGAAAAAAAAAAAGAAGATACAATTATGTAGTTTTGTCCCAGAATTATTTTTATCCATATGTAGCCTCATGCCTCATCAGGTTAGTAGGCAGATAACTTGAGGTTCCTTGAGCTCTGGTGGTGTAGTGGGTAAAGCATTTGGCTGCTAGCCAGTAGATCAGTGGTTCAAACACACCAGCTGCTCCACAGGAGGAAGATAAGGCAATCTACTTCTGTATAGATTTATAGGCTCAGGAACCCGGTGGGGGTCACTGTGAGTCAGAATTGACTTGATGGCAGTAGGTTTGATTTTTTTTCTCCCCCTAGCTTTGAGATTCCTTTAACCTCATATGACATTACCCCTTTAGCTCCCAACCATCTTGATGTCAACTGTAGCAAAGAGGAAGTAAAGTTAACTGAATTTTGGTATCTCAGGAATTTATCATTCAAGATTTCTATTCATCTCAAGTAAAGGCAAAGAGTCATATATGCCTAATTTATAATTTTACTAAAGTATGAATTTGAGACCAGCATGAGGAACAAATCAGTTTGTGAGTAAGCCACACAATGCCCCAGGTCTGTATCTTCCTCTAGCCTGTCATCTACTTCAAATTAGCTCCAACATGATGTTATTAGGTGCCATCGAATTGGCTCCGACTCACAGCTACCCTGTATACAACAGAATGTAACACTGGTCATATGCTGTCCTCACAATCCTTGCTATACTTGAGCCCATCATTACAGCCACTGGAATGATAGATTCTTATTATTCGTTATTATTATTATTTACATTTTGCAAATTTTGTTTAGTCCATGTCTGACATCAATAACACAAGTGATGTTATCGACACCTATGTTGAGAAATTATTTTTTGTTATAGATGTAATTTTTAAAAGCTTTATAAATTTCTACGGTCTATTTTTGTCACATCATTATGGATATGAAACTGTGACCTGTGTGGAATATTCAGACATGTTTTATGAGGAAAATTATCTGTGCTTACAGTATTTGCAAATTTGGATTCAAGAATGTTTCTGGATACGTTCCACTAAAGTGTCAAGGGTTTGCAGTACAAGAAAAGTGCATGCTCTGCTATTATCACAGAAGGTGGAAGAAAGCACAGAGATTAGGAAATAAACACAGGTACCTGGTACACCAATTGTAATTTGTTGTATTTGTAGAGCTTTTCATATTCTTTCAAACTGTTAATGCAATCACTACTTTCCTCTTCCTTTTGAGAGAGACAGAGATAATATTACTATGGACATATAGATGAGAAGATGCAGAAAAAAATAGTTAAGTTACCAAAACTAATGTAACAAATTAGTAACCAAACCAAAGCTGATGATAGTAAGAATACATTACCACATTTTTTAAAAAACCTGTGTGTTGGACTTTGTGTTAAGCATTTCACAAATATCAACTCCTACCTTCATAGCAACTCTGTAATGAAGTATTATTATTATCCCCATTGTGTAGAAAAGGAAATCAAAGCTCAGAGAGCTGGTATAGCCTAAGAAGATTCACAGAGCTGATAGCTGGAGCCAGGGTTCACATCTGTCCTGATGCAGATCCTATGCTTGTCCACTCAATTACTACCTTGATGGAGAGCTCCAGTTTCTTAATCCAGTGTTCATTCCACTTTTTATACACATAGTTATTCATTCATTCCTTCAAACAACATTATAGGTACACCTCCTTTTTACCAGGTACTGTTTTCTGCATGGCAGATACAGAGATAGTGAAGAAGTATATCTACTGTCACCCAGCAGCTATGGAAAATAGTTAGATCAGTATTATTGTTGTTGTTAGGTGCCATCAAGTCATCTTCAACTCATAGCAACCCTATGCGCAACAGAACAAAACACCATCTGGTCCTGAGCCAACTCCATGATTCTTGCTACACTTGAGCCCCATCACCGCCACTGCCATGTCATTCCACCTCCTTGAGGGCCTTCCCCTCTTTTGTCAACCCTGTACCTTACCAACCATGACATCCTTCTTCAGGGAATGATCACTTCTGACAACATGACCACAGTATGTGAGACGAAGTCTGGCCATTCTCACCTCCAAGGACCATTCTGGCTGCACTTCTTCCAGGACAGACCTTTAGTTCTTTTTGCAGTCCACAGTACTTTCAGCATTCTTTGCCAACACCACAGCTCAAAAGCATCAACTCTTCTTCACTCTTCATTGTTCATTGTCCAGCTCTCACATGCATATGAGGCGATTGAAAATACCATGGCTTGTGTCAGGCACACCTTAGTCCTCAAGGAGACATCTTTGCTCTTCAGCACTTGAAAAAGGTCCTTTGCAGCCAATTTGCCCAGTGTTATACGTTGTCTGATGTCCCGACTGCTGCTTCCATTGGTGTCAATTGTAAAACCAAGCTATGTGAAGTCTTTGACAATTTCAATCTTTTCTCCATTTATCGTAATGCTGCTTATAAGTACAGTTGTGAGAATTTTTATTTTCTTTATATTGAGATATAATCCACAGTATAGACTGTAATCTTCAATCTCCATCAGTAAGTACTTCAAGTCATTCTTACTTTCAGCAAGCAAAGTTGTGTCGTCAGCATATGGCAGGTTGTTAATTATTCTTCCTCCAATCCTGATGTCACGCTCTTCTTCATATAGTCCAACTTCTTGGATTATTTGCTCGGCATACAGATTGAATAAGTATGGTAAAAGGATACAACCCTGACACACTCCTTTCTTGATTTTAAACCATGCAGCATTCCCTTTTTCTGTTTGAATGGCAGCCTCCTGGTGTATGTACAGATTCCTCATGAGTACAATTGTTTGGGAATTCCCATTCTTCTCAATGTCTCAAACTGTTCCACAGTTTGTTATGATCCACTCAATCAAATGCTTTTGCATAGTCAATAAAACACAAGTAAACATCTTTCTGGTATTCTTTACTTTGAGCCAAGATCCATTTGACATCAGCAATGGTATCCCTCATTCTATGTCCTCTTCTGAATCCATCTTATACCTCTGGAAGTTCTCTGTCATTATACTGCTGCAACCATTTTTGACTTATCTTCAATAAGATTTTACTTGCATGCAATATTAATGATATTGTTTGATAATTTCCACATTAAGTGGGATTATCTTTCTTTGGAATGGGTACAAATATGGATGTCTTCCACTCAGTTGGCCAGGTAGCTGTCTTCCAAATCTCTTGGCATAATCAAGTGAGTGCCTCCATCAGGGCATCCATATGTTGAAACATCTCAATGGGTATTCCATCAATTCCTAGAGCTTTGTTCCTCGCCAATTCCCTCAGCGCAGCTTCGACTTCTTCCCTCAATACCATTGGTTCTTGAATATATTCCACCTCCTGAAATGGATGAAGATTGACCTTCCATCTTCTTTGGATGCTTCCTGCATCATTCAATATTTTGCCCATAGAATGTTTCAATATTGCAACTTGAGGCTTAAATTTTTTTCCTCAGTTCTTTCAGCTTGAGAAATGCCAAGTGTGTTCTTCCTTTTTGGTTTTCTAACTCCAGGTCTTTGCACATTTCATTATAGTAATTGGCTTTGTCTGCTCGAGCTGCTCTTTGAAATCTGTTCAGCTCTTTTATGTTGTCATTTCTTCCATTTGCCTTAGTTACTCTTTGCTCAAAGGCAAGTTTCAGAGTCTCTTCTGACATCCATTTTGGTCTTTTCTTTCTTTCTCATATTTTTAATGACCTCTTGCTTTCTTCATAGATGATGTCTTGATGTCATCCCACAGTTCTTCTGGTTTTCGGTCACTGGTGTTCAGTGCATCAAATGTATTCTTTAGTTGGTCTCTAAATTCAGGAGGGATATTATCAAGATCATATTTTGGCTCTCATGGACTTGTTTTAATTGTCTTCCACTTCAAGTTGAATTTGCATATGAGCAGTTGATGGTCTGTTCCACAATCAGCTCCTGGCCTTGTTTTGCCTGAAGATATTGAGCTTTTCCATCTCCTCTTGCCACAGATGTAATCAGTCTGATTCATGTATACCGCATCTGGCAAAGTCCATATGTATAGCTTCCTTTAATGTTCTTGAAAAAAGGTATTTGCAATGAATAAGTTGTTGGTCTTGCAAAATTCTATTATGTGATCTCCAGAGTTATTTCTGTCACCAAGGCCAAATTTTCCAACTACTGGTGATTCTTCTTTGTTACCAACTTTTATATTCCATTCACCAGTGATAAGCAACACATCTTGATTGCATGTTTGGTCATTTTCAGACTGCAGAAGTTGATAAAAATCTTCAATTTCCTTATCTTTTGCTTTGATGGTTAGTGCATAAATTTGAATAATAGTCGTATTAACTGGTCTTCCTCATAGGTGTATGGATATTATCCTATCACTGACAGCATTGTGCTTCAGGACAGATTTTGAAACATCTTCTGTTTTGATGAATGCCATGCCATTCCTCTTCAATTTGTCATACCCGGCATAGTAGATCATATAGTTGTCTGATTCAAAATGGCCCAAACTGGTCCATTTCAGCTCACTGATGTCTAGGATATCAATCTTTAGGCGTTCCATTTCATTTTTGACAGCTTCCAATTTTCCTAGATTTGTACTTCGTACAGTCCATGTTCCAATTATTAATAGATGTTTGCAGCTGTTTCTCCTCAATTTTAGTCGTGCCACGTCAGCACATGGAGGTCCTGAAAGACTTACTTTATTCATATCACTAAGGTTGGTTCTACTCTAATGAGGCAGCTCTTTCCCAATCCTATTTTGAGTGCCTTTCAACCCAAGGGGCTAGTCTTCCTGCACTGTGTCAGACAGTGTTTCCAATCTATTCATAAAGTTGCCCAGTAATGTATCAGACAGTGTTTCTCTGCTATTCATAAGGTTTTCCTTTTTTTGAGAAGTGGATGACCTCCTCCTTCTTCCTAGTCTGTCTTAGTCTGTAAGCTGCGTTAAAACCTGTGTACCATGTGCAACTCTGCTGGCATCTGAAACACCAGTGGCACAGCCTTAAGCCTCACAGGATGACAAACTGATGGACAAGTTGGTCTCCCTCAGCTGTTGGAAACCTCTGCACCCTCTTCTTACCAAATTCCTACCTGAAACCTGCCACTCTGTGATTCCCAGCTGCTCCTGGTCCCTCCCTTTCCTAGTTCTAGGGGGCTTCGGGCCTGTCTTGCTTCCCGCCCCTTTTAACCTGAATATCCTGCCATTCCTAAGGTCCCCACGGCCTCTCCTGGTCCCTCCTTTTCCTGGCTCTAGGGGGCTTGGGGCCTAGCCTTGCCTTCTGCCCCTTTATACCTGAATATCCTGCCACTCCTGAGGTCCCCAAGGCCACTCCTGGTCCCTTGCATAGCATGAATAAAACTCACTGCCATCGAGTTGGAGCTGACTCATAGTGACCCTTCCTTGGATTTCCCAGGCAATATCTCTATGGAAGTACATTGCCCAATCTTCCTTCCAGGGCGGCTGGCAGGTTTGATCCACCAGCCTTCTGGTTAGCAGTCGAATGCCTTAGGCACTACACCACCAGAGCGCATGAATGGCCAGTTGCAAATTCACTGGGCACCATAGTTGGTGATAAAAGTGACATTTGAGCACAATATGAAAGGATATAGGGATTTTCAAAGAAAGGAGAGAGAATAGATTCCATTTCTGGGAACTGGATGGTCAAAGGAAAAGTAGGGTTTGGAGTGGGGAGACAGGAAAGAGACAGAAGGTGAGAAGCCTAACCCAGTGGTTTCCAAACTTGTCTGTCCATTAGAATAACCTAGGGATTTAAAAAAAATTTTAAACCCAAGCTGCATCTGTGACTTAAACTCAAAATTTCTGGGGTTAGGACACAGTAGTTTTTGAAACTCCCTAGGTGATTCGAATATACAGACAAGTTTGATAACTACTGGCTTAACTAGATAACCAAAAAAAAAAAAAAAATCAAACCCACTGCTGTTGAGTCGTATCTGACTCATGGCGACACTTCCTTGGGTTTCTGAGGTGGTATCACTACAGAAGTAGATTGCCCAACCTTCCTTCTGAGGAGTGGCTGTGTGTTTGAACTGCCAGCCTTCTGGTTAGCAATCAAGTGCCTTAGGCACTATGCTACCAGAGCTCCTTTAACCAGATAGTAAGGACTTAATTCTGGAGTGTAACCAACAGTGGCTTCTAGAAAAGGAGAGGCATGATCATATGCATTCCTGAAAAAATTAACTCTAGCTGCACTAAGAATGCACTCACACAGGGAATATCTGGAGACCACCAGCCTGATGGAAGTCTGTCCTTAAAAATTTGCAAAAAGGACATCGGGGAAGTGTCATCTTATCTCCTCTAACTTTGCAAGGGAGAGAAGGTTCAAGATCAGTCATCCCAAGGCTGATTCCAATGAGGCAGAGGTCAGACATGCTACCACCCTTCAACCTTCTTGCCAATTCTGACACCAGCTATCCATTCGACCCATTCTCTACTTCTCTGCTGGGCTTGATATTTTGATGCAATGACCACACAACACTCACACATAATACCCATGACTATGGGGTTAATTAGGGAAGTAACAAGTTAGAATTCAGGATAAGAAAATAACTCAAGCTTTTTCTCAGCCTTGTCACAGGCTTGCTTCTGTCTGGCCTCAGCCTCTGCCCCACTTAGGCGAGTGTTACAAAACTCTTTTAGCTTTGATGATAGGTACCCAAAGAGGCACCCACTCTTTCAGCAAGCATCCTGGCTGAAGACACTCAGCCTTCTCACTCCATGGGCCAGGAAGCCAGTTGCTCTGTCTCATGGCATTCTCTTGGTTCTGTTCGTTCTGCTGCCACTGTCTTTTTGTAATCTGTGGTAGTTAAGGTTGTGTGTCAACTTGTCTGGGCCTGGTTGAGTGGCTGGGTAGTTGGTGGTAGTTATTTTCCCCATGATGAAACTGGCAATCAACTCCATGATGGGATCTACCACAAACTGAGTAACTATTTTAGGGATGTGGTCTGCTTCCTGTATATAAGAAGCAGCTTTGGGAATGGTCTGTAGCTTATGGCACACTTGAACCCTGCGTGTAGCTGAGTCGTTGTTCAGCAGCCTGCCATGCTCTGCCGACCGTGGGACTTTCAGTGGGCTTGAATTAATGGCCTGCTTTGTGGTTTGGTAACATCAGGATTGTGCCTTTTTACTTGTCCACCTGGGGGTTGTCAGCTTCAGCAGCCAGCACCTGAGTGAAGAAAAGCCTCCAGCTTCAGTAGGCTGGGAGCAGGAGGCAGAGCTGAAGCCCAAGGTTGAAGGGCTTTTACCCAGCCCCTAGAGCCTGGCACTTTGAACTCAGACTTAAAGCCTCCAAACTGTAAGAGGACAAACTCCTGTTTGTGAAGGCCACCAGAGTTACTTTCACACATATTATTACTCAAAACTCAAAACTCACTGCAATTAAGTTGATTTCTGACTCATGGCAACTTCCGTTGTGTTTCCAAGGTGGTAAATCTTTATGGATATAGATTTCCCCATCTCCAGGGGAGTAACTGGTGGGTTTGAACCACCAACCTTCTGGTTGGCAGTCACATAGATACCTTAGGCAATGCACCACTAGAGCTCACACATATTAGTTCCTTTAAAACAGTGGAATAGTATTGGAGAGGACATTTTGTATAGTTGGTTGGCTTGTAGGTGTTGGGATAGGATTAAAAGTACAGAGAGAGAAATAAGAAGGAAGAGACAAGAATGATTTATATTTCTAGTTTGGAAAATTGGATAGTTAGTGACCCAATGGTTTAACATCAAAAATATAGAGGAGAAGGCAGACTTGAGGAAAACTAACCAACCTCAGTGCCAAAGAGTTGATTCCAACTCATAGTGATCCTGTAAGACAGAGTAGAACTGGCTCACAGGGTTTCGAAGGTTGTAATCTTTAGAGACTCTCATGTTTCTCCCATGGAGCAGCTGGTGGGTTTGAACCACCAGTGGTTTGAACCCCTGGCCTTTCCGTTAGCAGCCAAATTTGTAACCACTGTGCCACCAGGGCTCCTGAGACTTGAAAAAGAAGTGGTAATTTTACTTTCTCATGTGTCTAGTTTGAGGCGAAGCACAATGGCCAGGAAGTGCAGCAGGCATTGGATGTGGGTCTGGAGCTCAGGAGACTATAGTTTTAGGAGTCATTAGGATAGTTGGTAGTTCCAGTGGTAAAATTAGGCAGTGAGAATGTGAACAGGAAGAAGAGAATAAGCCAAGGATAGAGCCTTTGGGAATGCCAATACTCATAAAGGATAGTCAGAAAAAGAGGAAACAAAGGAAGGAAATAAGAAAAAATTATCTAAGAGGATTGGGGAGAGCCATGTAGGAGTGATACCCTAAGGTCTAAGGGTAGCCACCAAACATTACAGAGAAGTCAAGTGTCAAGGGTTGAAAAATGATATATAAATTGCAGGTAGTGTTTAGGTCAGTCAGGGAAAGGGAGAGGAGGACTGTGGAGCAGAGTGAAGGGCTTGCTTGTTTGCACAATTGAGAGGAGCTGAGAGAGCTGTCCTACACTGAGGAAGGGAGAGATGTGCTCTCCTCTTCACGAGAGCCTTCCAGTTTCCTGATACTGATCCTGAGTTGTAGTCTGTTGGATTCAAGCTTCAGCTTTCAGCTAATTAAAACCAAGGTGATTAACCTCTCTATGCCATAGTTAACTCATCTATAAATTGGAAGTAATTCTAGTATTTTTCTAAAAAAATTGCTTTGACTATTAAATAATATGAAATTAACAGTTGAATCCATTACTTGGATACTTTAAAAAAAACAACACTTAACTGAGTTCTGAGAGTTGCAGTGAATTGCTGAACCCAAACAGGAGGGTAGAGTATGGAGGAATGAGAGAGTGGCCAGTGTTAGAGATGGAATGGTACAGAAGCCAGAACAATGTGAAAATTTGAGATATATTTGACCTCTGCCTCATAGGAATGGGATGTGTGCTGATTCTTATTTTTGAAGTTATTCATACAGGAACTTTCTGGAATATGGCCATGGAAACCCTCATCTAATTCCCTTCAGAGAATCTAAGAAACTATCTGTTAAATATTGTCTGAAAGTTTGACAATATTGCTGAAGAGATTTTATTCCAGATGCTGGTAGGAAACTGTACTATCCTCTATCTGATACACTAGGGTAACCTTCAACTTATGTGTGGAAATTGGACCCTGAGTCCCATGGGGTTGCATGCCTCCATGTCTACAACTCTGAGAATTAGTTAGTAGTTCGGCAACTCAGGCTGGGGCTTCTGAAGTGTTTTTGTTGATAAATGAAAATCCTTATGATCAGATGTACATTTTATACCTTAAATAACCAATTAAATGCCTCTTTTCTGGAACTTAAGGGGAGGCAGTGTGCAGGGGCCTGAGAATGTGCAGGGTGGTCCCTGACTCCAGGCCCAGCTGCCCTCTCCACTCCATTGCCACTTCTCTACTGATCCACGATCCCCACAGCTGCTCCCCTACCCATGACTGACTAAAGCAGACTTGTTCCTGGGAGGTCTGGGACTACTCCAGACTCCCAAGTGCCATATGGAACCTGGGCTGTGTGGCAGTCTAAGACCTTCAAACTGACCTCTGCTCTCTCCTTCACTCAGATCAAACTTGCATTGCTCCCGGAAGGCTCGCCCTGCCTACCTGGCTCTTTTCCCATTTTCTCTCCATGGAAAAAAAATTCTTTCATGTTTAAACTGTCTTGGTATCTGCTTCTCAGAAGACCTAGACTAACACAAAATGCATTTAAGAGGATTAGAGTGAGAATTTTGGTATTACACAATGCTGAATTTAAGCTTTAGCTTTCAGATAATTAAAAGCAAGGTAATTAACCTCTCTCTGCTATAGTTTACTCATCTGTAAACTGGAAATAATTCTAGTATATTTCTCATAAAATTGCTTTGACTATTAAATGAGATAATAGATATAAATCAATTAACACAGTTTCTACCACTTAGTAGGTACTTGCTGTTTGTTATTATTCTTGAAGTTAACATTATTTCTGGGTTTCTTTATTCCAAAACAAAAGGAGCTCTGGTATAGTGTAGTGGTTAAGGCATTTGTCTGCTAACCACCAGCCACTCCTTAGAAGAAAGATGAGGTAGTCTGCTCCTATAAAGATTTACAGCCTTGAAAACCCAAGAAGTTTCGCTGTCAGAATCAACTCAATGGCAGTGAGTTTGGATTTTTTTGGTTTTATCTCAATGTACTTAAAGGTAGTCTGTATAACATATAGTAGAACCTCTGGTACCATTGGTGTCAGAAGACAAGACTTTTCAGGGTAAAGTCAAAGATATTTTTTCCTCTAAGTCTATACCTAAACACAAAAAATACATCTACTGCCATGGAGTTGGACCTGACTCATAGTGACCCCTTCTTGGGCTTCCACTGCGTATCACTATGGAAGTAGATTGCCCAGCCTTCCTTCCAAGGAGTGGCTAGTGGGTTTGAACTGCCAGCCTTCTGGTTATCAGTCGAATGCCTTAGGCCCTATGCCACCAGAGCTCCTAGTGCATACCTGTTCTTGTTGTTATGTGCCGTTGAGTCGGACCCCTCCTTGGGTTTCCGAGGCAGTATCACTACGGAAGTAGATTGCCCCATCTTCCTTCCTAGGAGTAGCTGGTGGGTTTGAACCACCAGCCTTCTGGTTAGCAGTCAAGTACCTTAGGCACTATACTACCAGAGCTTCTACTTAGGAACATAATATAAGACCTACCAGATTAGCAAATACATGGCATCATGAGATGCTTTTTAGTGAGGTTTGAAGGACTTAGGCTGCTCTTTGATATAATGATATTATAGTGTTTTAAGTGATGGCATAGTAATAATCCATGATGGTATCTTAAGAGGTTAGTGATATACCTCAGACTTCTCTTTATTTTGACTCTAGTTTCTTGCCTTCAGTCTTGCTTGTGGTAGATGGATATTTCTCATTATAGATAATATGCCTTCTGATCCAATAATGATGAGTTCAGTCTTAAATGTACTTGTTTCCTGAAACTCTCAGTGTCTGGTTAGATCCCTAGTCTCTATGGGATTTTAGCTAGGATATGTTCACCGGTGTTGCTGACATTTGGTAAGCATGGAGTAGCACATACCAGCAGAGAAAAGCTGAGATTTTGACAGAGCAGCTAGTAATAGAGAAACTGTTTGAATACTAACCTAAAACTGTAGTCAGTACATGTGCCACCCTCTCAAAGCTCCCCTAGGGCTTCATATTTCAGAACAGAGCTTTCCTTTCAACAATTTTTATTGAGTATTAGCTAGCTGTGTGGGATGCAAAGAAATATGTGATATAGTCTTAGCATTCATAAACATACAATGAATTCATTTTTAAATGAAGTCTCATAATTTGACCACATGGAATAATTTCCACTGGCCCTGCAAATAAAAGAGCCAAGAGTTATCAGGCAACACAGCCATAGTTCGTTCCTGGTCAACATTTTTATGAATGACTTGGATAAAGTTATAAAGGGCACATTAATCAAATCGGACAAGACATACAAGGCTGGGAAGAATCATGACTACAGTGAATACAGTTGAAGTAAGGAATAGAGATCTAAAAAGTCTTCACACACAGCCAACTACCTTGAGAGGGAGAGTAGTTGGACCTGTGGGCTCAGGACCATGGTCACAGGGGACATCAAGCTCAATTAGAATAACATACTACACAAAATCATCATTCTGTATCCTACTTTGGTGAGTAGTGTCTGGGATCTTAAAAGCTTGCAAGCAGCCATCTAGATGCAATGATGAGTGTGTTTTCATCCAGAGTAAAGAAGAATGAAGAAAACCAAAGATACATGGAAGAAAATTAGTTCAAGGGACTAGTAGACCATGCAATCCTCAGCAAATATTATGACCATGAGACCAGAAGAACTAGATGGTGCCCAGCTACCACTGTCAACCACTTGGAGGGGGATTGATGCAGGAGATCCTGGATAGAGTGGGTGAACAATATAGAAAAAAACTCAAAATCATTTAAAAAAAAAAAGACCAGGGTTCCTGGTCTGATAGAATCTGATGAGACCCCTGAGACTATGACCCCTAGTTACCATTCAGGGCTGGAACTGAACTCCCTCCTATGGCTTCCTTCCAAACAATAGATAAGCATATGTGCTGAACATTGGCATGAGGTAGGTACACTCCTTGGTGCGAGCATTCAATCATAGGAGAACAGAAGGGCAGTGTTTGCACAGGGATATAGTTTGGGTTTGGGGGGTGCATGAGTGCATGGGAGGAAAGGACACAGGAAAGAGGTAACTATGAGGAGGAATTGGGAAGAGAGCTGTTACATTGTGGGGAATGTCATGAAACAATGTGTATGAACTGCTTTATGGAAAATGAATTTGCTCTGTAAACTTTCACCCAAATCACAATAAAAATTTAAAAAATAAAATAAAGATGATTGTGCCTAAAATAAATAAATAAAAAGATCTTCACAATTTGGAGTGCTAGGTAAAATCTACCAAAATAAATTGTATTGTGAATCAATGAAAAGCTTTGCCAGATACTGTGTTACTTTAGACAAGTTACTTAACATCTCTATGTCTTTGTTTCCTCAGGTATAAAATATGTATAATAGTAGCACCATACGGTTGGTCTCAGTACTAAAATTTGTTTTGGTTACCTCTAGTGCCACTCTAACAGAAAATACCATATATGAGATGGCTTGAACAAACAGGAGTTTATTCTCTTACAGGTTGAGAAGCTAGAAGTTCAAGTTCAGAATCCCAAGCTCTAGGGGCTGGGTGAAAGCCCCTCGACCTTGGGCTTTGGCTCTGCCTCTTACTTCCAGCCCACTGAAGCTAGAGGCTTTCTTCACTCAGGCAGCTGCTGGCTGCTGAGCTGATAAACTCAAGGTTGACAAGTAAAAAGGCACTGTCCCGATATTATTAAACCACATGGCAGGCCACTGATTTAAGTCCATTAAGAGTCCCAAGATGGGCAGACAACATGGCAAGCTGCTGAACGAGGACCCAGCTACATGCAGGGTTCAAGCGTGCCAAAAAGCTGGAGACATTCTCAGAGCTTCTCATTATATATGGGAAGCAGACCACATCCCTAAAGCAGCTACTCAGCTGCTAGCAGCAGATTCCACCATAGAGTTGAATACCAGTCTCATCATGGAGAATAACTATAACAGCTGCCCAGCCATGCAACCAGGCCCAGCCAAGTTGACACACAACCTTAACTACCACAAAATCCAGCACCAAAACTAAACTCAATCCCATAGAGTCAATTCAGACCCATAGCAACCCCCACTGAGTTGCCAAGGCTGTAAACCTTTATGGAAGCAGACTGCCTCATCTTTCTTCTACAAGTGGCTCGTGGGTTTGAACCACCAACCTTTTGGTTGGCAGCCAAATGTCTTCCATTATACCACCAGAGTTCATTAAAATCAATATATGTAAATTGCTTACCACGGCAAAAAAAAAACACTATTCTCAATATATTGGTTTATTCTAGACCAAAGATGCCATGCCTGCTACGTGGTAGGTGCTGAGGAAATGTAGCTAGTACTCCTGCCTATTAGCAGTACCTTGATGGAAATATATGGTAAGCTAAACAAGGCTGGGAATGTTCTACAATGATTGGTGCTTGTCAAACCACATTATGTGGTATATGTCCAGTAAATGCCATACTTCAAGAGAAAGAGAGAAAAACTGGATTGAGTTCAGAGGAAAAGGAGCCAGGATGGTAAGGAAATTTAAAATCATATCATATGATGAAAGGTTAAAAGAACTGAAAATATTTAGCCTGAAGAAGAGAAGACTGAGGTAGTACATGATAGCATTTTCTAATATTTGAAAGGTTCTCATATTATAGACAGTTTAGATTTGTTTCCTACCCAGGGGCTAACGGATGTTGCAGAAAGACAAATTTTGGTTCAGTGTAAAAAACAATTCTCTAATAGTCAGAGCTGCTAGAAGGTTATCATAGGCCAAATAGCCACTTGATGAATTGATCTAAAACCCAAACTCACTATCATCAAGTTGATTCCAACTGATAGCAACCTCCATTGGGTTTCTGAGGCTGTAAATCTTTATGAAAGTAGATTGCCCTATCTTCCTTTGAACTGCCAGCCTTCTGGTTAACAGTCAAATGCCTTAGACACTATGCCACCCGAGCTCCTTTGATGAAATGATAGGTAGACAACCCCCCCCCAAAAAAAAAAAAAAAAACCACTACCTCTACTCATAGCAACCCTGTAGGACAGAGAGAACTGCCCATAGGATTTCAAAGGCTGTAAATCTGTATGAAAGTAACCACCTCATCTTTTTCTTGTGGAGGGTCTGGTGGGTTTGAATCACTGACTTTTGGTTAGCGGCCAAGTACACTTAACCACTCTGCCACCAGGGCTCTTTATAGGTGGACCAGATGACCTTTAATGCCCATCAATCTCTGGAATTCCGTGATTCCAAGAATAAATTTCTTGTCAAGATAATAAGCAATATATTAGTTTATTCTACACCAAAGAAGAACATGAACACCAGAATCTGGTGATGGCAGTTTTCCTGGCAGGTTCCCTCAGAGGTGGGAAGAGAAGGCTGAGGGCCTCCATTGCTTTTCAAAGCGAACACTCCCTCGTTGCCCGTATCCTGGCTTCATTGCGTGTCTATGGCCCATCTAGCTTCAAAACCGACCTTCTCCTTGGCTGGATTCATACAGCCAAATACAGAGTGGCTCTATAGACCCCTTACTGTTTATCTTTCTTAATCTCTCCTAAACTTCTTCCTGCCTCAGCCAGCAGTAAACCAGTTGCAGAGGCTAAGCTGACTTCTTATTCCTCTCTGTTTTGGTGTTTAAAGTCATTAATATTTGTATTTCCTATTTGCTTTGGGTTCTGTTTGTTTAAAATTACAAACCTTCATTATGCTTATGCTAATTAATTATCTTCTTAGATGCTGTGTTTTCATGACTTTTTGTTATTTGGATTTTCCTTCGTTCTTTTACTATTAGAATTCAAGTTTTGAAACCACATAAACACTCATATACAGTTCTGCCTCCCCTTTGGGTGTTATTATTATTGTTGTTGTTATTGCCTTAAGCATTTGCCAGTATTACAAAATTTACTAGTCACAATCTCCTAAGAATTAAAAATTATATTCTTCAATAATAGCAGTTGATTGTAATTACTGACTTACATTCCTCTGGTGGATACCGGAACTCTCTAGTACTTTTCCCAGAGTCACAAAGTTTAAAGATGAAAGATAGACACTTCTCTTTGAGATACAAGCTTCTCACGGCTTATGGGCAGCTTTAGCTCTGACTTTGGCACTTCACAGCTTCACGGAACTTGGACAAGATGCTTTTCTTCAACCTTTCACTGCCTGCCTATAACATATCAGAAGAAGCCATTCATTTGCTTTCTGGTCACTGGCAATTGACTCTTTGAGCATTACCCGCTCATTCTGATTTCCAGGTAGGTATCTTTGTGTCCAAAAACTGCTTCCTTTGTGGTATCTTAAATTGGAAGAGATAGTTAAGGTCAGTCACTGCTTGTGCCTATCTGAGTGCCCTGTGTGACAGGTCCTTATAATTGACTTTTTCCAACAGGGGAATCTTTCTCTGATTCCTCTTCTGTATACCATTTGAATTTGTAGTTCACAAATGATCTAAGTTATATGGCATGTTACTTCTTTCTAGTATACTTTGACTGCCCTTAAAGGCATCCAATTCACTCCACATACTTTCCATCAGGTACCTATTCCCTATGGGATTTTCTGCCTATTCTTTGCATATATACTGAATGCCTACCAAGTGCCTCCCACTGTGCTAGGCAAGAACAAGGGAGATAAAGTCAAGATACTGACATTGCCCACAAGGTGCTTATAGTCTAGTAAGGGAGGCAGATAGACACACAGTTCCAATACAGTGTGAAATAAGCTGGGATATTGGTAAACCCAGGGGTATCTGGAGTCCCAAGGACAGTGATGGAAGAAGGGAGATCCAGATCATCTTGAAGGGTGAGTAGGGTTTTTCCAGAACCTTCATGTGAAATGTGGGATAGGTACTGTAGAGTTGGGACTAATTCATAGTGACCCTATGGACAATGGGATGAGACACTGCCTGGTCCTGTACCATCCTCACAATTATTGCTGTATTTGAGCCCATTGTTGCAGCCACTGGGTCAGTCCATCTCATCGAGGGTCTTCCTCTTTTTGCCATTTCTCTACCACTCATTTGAAATAGAATACTTTTTATAAGGAATTTTTACTAGGAAGCATGTAACAGTTTCCTCATAATGAGCTTATTTTGTTTTACTGTGGACTTATAAAATTTTTGTGCTGCCATATGAAAATTACAGCTTAGAAAGAAGGGTTTGTAGTATAGTCTCCACAGACCTGAACTAGTCTCATGATTTACAAATGATATCAAACCTTTGATGCCTCTGATAAAGATGAGATAATATATACAAAAGCACTTTGTAAAGTAAGAGAGCCATACAAATGTAAGGGTTTAGGACTATCAAGCATCCTTTTTAGAATATTTTTCACTCCTTACAGATTCCCTGGTGATTTTAAACCTAAGAAACTGAAATCCTTTGGAAAAATGAAGCAAAGAGCACTTGGCAATGCATGCAGATGTGCAGTAGGATGATGAATCTAGTATACATGTTTTAAAAAAGGGGAGGGGAAGAAAGTAGAGAGGAGCCTTTCAAAAATTGTTTTAACTGTAAAATATCCCTGAAGCCATTTTATTTGGACCTTTTTTTTTCTAATATATACATTGATAAACTTTTTATTCTTACATTGTTTCATCTCTTTACATGAAATGCTTTGTATCTCACTGCAGCTTCATTCCCTCAGACTTCCAATAGTGTCAGAGTCCAAGATTTATTATCCACTGGTGTGTAGCATAGGATGGAGTTCATATTCAAATACAGTGAGGACAGAATTGCTTAACATGTGACACCCACTTAAATTACACCCCGGGCATCCTCTGGTGAGTCTTCTAGAAACCGCAGGCATTTCAACATGCCTAACTCCAATGGTTAGAGAAAGAACTCAAGACTAAGAGCCACCCCAGGCCCAAATCCCAAATACATTTATTTATAATTGAAAGTAGATCCAGATTACAGATTCAACAAATTTGATTCCTGTTTTCCTGGGTGACCATACATAGATGATTTAGGAACTAGAAGGAGGCTGTGAGGAGACATTGAGAAAGATCACAATAATGCTGCAAAAGCTCAGATTCCATGATGAGGCTGGGACCCTGAGAAGAGCAGGACATTCTTCCAGTGGAATTTGTCTGACAGCAACATGCTGCTGGAGAGACCTCTAGATGACAAAAGTCCCAAGCACCATGTTCTGCGACACCTAAACACCATCCAGCTCTGAGAAGTAATCTTCGGCATGGACTGGGACTGACTACCCTCTGCACAGAGGTCTCTTGGACTGAGGGCCATGGTTTTGCTCACTGCTGTAGCCACCAATCCTAAACCAGGATTGAGTGGATCATATGCAGCTCAGGATTATCCATGAAAATATTCCTCACCATTAATTTAAGCAAATTGGGAAATGATTTTATGTACTACTTTGCCAGTTAACATCATTGAATTCTGTCAACCTAGAAGGGACATTAGAGCTCATCCAGTCCGTTCAACAGATGGCTATCTTTAAATCCCATGAGGCATCACAGAGTTAGCATAGAATGTGGAAGGACTATGTGTAAGAATTGCGGGAAAAGAAATTAGCATTGTAGTCCATATTTTGCCATTAATTTGAGCCTTGTGGATTTGAGCAAGCCACTACACTTCTCTGGCCCTCAGTTTTCTCAGGGGTATGGAGAAAGTTATAAATCTGTGTCTGTCTGTATGGTTGGTAAAGCCTGTGACATAGCTGATAGAACCAGGGTGAAGACTGTTATGTTACTGATCCAACTCCAATTTCAAATAGCAACAAGCCCTGAGGTAATCAGGATCTTAGAGAACTGCTTTCTGGAGTTCAGAGAGAGACTGTGTGCACACTTAGAATGCCAGTTGTAGCTTCTCTATTTCCCTATTTCTATCAGTGACCCTTGAGCTGTGCACTCAAGAAGCCTCTAAGGTCAGCTTCATGCAGGAATGGCCCTTTACCTTCCTTGAATGAACAGCTGTTCACAAGTGGCCATTGTTTTAATATAAGAACATCTACGTACAAGCTGAAATTATCTCAGTCTGCAAGTATAACCATGCTTTCCTGTTTCCTTACCCATCTCAAGAGACGTCCTAAAGCCATGTACACCAAATATACTTTCTGCCCAAAAGCCTGAGCTGAGGTACATACACAACCTATTTCAGTTATTCTTTAGATTAGTTCCACATTGCCAAGTGTGGTGGTTATGTTTGTGTGTCAACTTGGCTGGGCCTGGTTGAATGGCTGGGCAGCTGGTGGTAATTATTCCCCATGATGAGACTGGCAGTCATCTCCATGGTGAGATCAACCACAGGCAGCTGTGTAGCTGCTTTGGGTATGTGGTCTGCTTCCCGTATATAAGCAGCAGTTTTGGGATTGGTCTCTAGCTTATGGCATGCTTGGACCCTGCATGAAACCGTGTCATTGTTCAGCAGCCTGCCATGCTCTGCCGATCTTGGGACTTACAATGGACTTGAGTTAATGGCCTGCCGTGTGGTTTGATAACATCGAGACTGTGCCATTTTAATTGTCGACCTTGAGTGAAGAAATGTCTGTAGCTTCAGTGGGCCGGGAGCAAGAGGCAGAGCTGAAGCCCAAGGTCGAGGGACTTTCACCCAGCCCCTAGAGCCTGGCACTTGGAACTCGGACTTCTAGCCTCCCAAACTGTAAGAGAATAAACTCCTGTTTGTTAAAGCCATCTCATTTGTGATATATTCCTGTCAGAGTGACACTAGGTAACCAGAACACCAAATTTGAACATGAATCTTGTTTGAAAAATGAAAATAATGAACTAAACTTTTATATGTTGGTTATCAGTATTTAGTAAGAGAAGGAGCCTGAAGACATTCTGTATTTTAAGACAATTTAGTTTCTCTTTTTTCTTCTTCCTTTTCTCCCATATTTCTCTCCATGCTCCAGTGTTTGTAGCATTAAGTATTAGCAATATGTAATGAATCTTTAAAGCCAAAGGAAGCAGACCTTCCTTTGAGAAGCATCAAAAAGCCCAAAAGAGCAAGAAAATAATCCATGTAGCATTTTAAATCTATAATGTTAAAAATGCAAGCCAATAGCAGACCTGTTGTTTTTAGTTGCTGATGAGTCAGCACTGACTTATGGCAACCTTATGTGTAACAGAATGAAACGTTGCCCATCCTGTACCATCTTAGCAAATATTGGTATGTTTGAGTCCATTATGATAGCAGATCTAGACCACAGATGAACAGTGCCCCAATGTAAGACAGAGTGACATTACTGTGGTGCTCTGTATCTGAAAAGAGGTTGCCCTTCAGTACCTGGTTCTGGTCAATTCTAGGTACCTCTGTGGGACATTTATACAATTGAAGATTTTATTTGGTCCCTTCAGAGAAAAGGCACTTGGAGGGACATTCAAAGTAGTGACTCTTAAATTTCATTAAAAACTACCATAAGTTCCCAATTTTCTGGAAGAGACACTTAAAATATTGGTTATTTTCTATGGTTGACCATATTCTGCATTTTGGCAGAGTTCTCTTTTTTTTTTTTCCCTTTCTCTCTATCTTGAAAATAAGTCCCTTTTCTGTTTTCTAAACACAAGTATATATGTACATCAAAAGAGAACATCAAGCTTTACTCTTCAAACAAACATGTTGGAAGCAAAGAAAATATATATGGTGGAGGTTTGTGCCAGTTCGGGCTTATCTCATGGGCTCCTAGAAAGCCTTGGACAAGACCATTTCATTGATCATCCAAACCAGGACACTTTGGGGAGCAAAAAAGAACACTAACCAAATGGGTTTCCAGGACAACCACTGTTAGCCAGAACAGTCCTGGGTAAATCTGGACATTCAGTGCCTAAGACATTTGACTCCTAACCAGAAGGTTAGTGATTCAAACCCACCAGCTGCTCCATGGAAGGAAGATGGGTCAATCTACTTCCATAAAGATTTACTGCCTCAGAAACCTAGTGGGGGTTGCTGAGTTTGAATCCACTTGATGACAGTGAGTTTGATTTTTTTAAAAAAAACAATATGCACAGTGAGATTAGCTGGATGAACAGAGTGCTAAAACAGTAATAATGGCTTGAAACTATCTTCTAGGATTTTGTTTTGTCATAGCTTAAATGTTTACGTATTTTTTTTCACACAGACTCACATAGAAGCTTAGATTTCATAACAGAAGACCCACTATTTAATTTTTTTGGTCCTTATATCCACTATTAAAGTAGCTACACAGGGTTTAGAAGGAAAACAGTTGGGGGGGCTGAATCTAAATAAGATTTTAAGAATTTCAGGTAAACTAAAGAGATGATCTACCATACCAGTGGTTCTCTTTATCTATAAATCTCCCATAAGTCAGGTATCACACATGTTTTATATGTAGTATAAATGACTATATGTACACTTTGTTTCTAGTAAGCATACTGAGTCATGCTTTCTTTGCTGCTGCTGTTGTTATGTGCCATCGAGTCATCTCTGACTCATAGAAACTCCTCCTTGGGTTTCCGAGGCAGTATTACTACAGAAGTAGATTGCCCAATCTGCCTTCCAAGGAGTGGCTGGTGGGTTTGAACAGCCAGCCTTCTAGTTAGCAGTCAAGTGCCTTAGCACTATGCCACCAGAGCTCCCCATGCTTTCTTAGAAGGTAGTTATTTTTTTATATATAACATCCACACATGTACCAAATATTACTGAAAATATTAACAATTACAGAAAAATAGCCATTCAGAATTTTATGTAAAATTTCAGAGTGACACATTGAACCACAAATGAACCAGAAAGGAATATTTTAATAGGATAGAGGAAACATGGCAAATTAGACACTGAGTGGTTGAGCTACAGTGGGTCTCATTTGGATTAAAACTAGTCTTGCTTCAGGGTTTTGTTGCCATCAGAGGCAGTAGTGTTATGATTTCAAGTAATTTTCAGGCTCAAAATTCACAACTATTCTTCCCTAATAAGGCTCCTTTTGCCTTCATCATTGTCCATCCCTGCTGTTTCTCCTTCCTCTGAACAAACCTGTGATATAACCCTTTAACTACAGAGAGCCAACCCAGATGTACTGTTTAACCAGCTTATCTGCCATGGGATCAGACCTTGCCTTATTCTTCTCCCTGTGTTTCTTATACTCAGAGAATCTGGGCCCGCCTTTCAATGTATTTGCGATAATCTTTTTCCACAGGAAGTTTCTAGGGGCCATAGTCAAGCAGTTAATAAAATTTTTCCTTTTAACCACTTAGTCACTGCTCTTGAGAACAAATAGAGTTCTATTATAAAATAACCTGTTTTTATTCTCTCTCTTTCTCTTCCTCTCTCTCCTCTCTTTCTCTCTCTCTCTCTCTCTCTCTCACACACACACACACACACACACACTTGAACTGCACAAAGTAGTTCAAGTGTATCTGGTTTTGCTCTCCATACTGTGTTCATTGTTTCTACCTTTCCTGTCATCAATATTGTCACATATACTATTAAATATGTATCCATTTGAAAAAAAAAAAAAAGACGGATATGAATGTGCAATGCAAGAAACGTAAGATATAATCGTGTTTAAATGTATGTGTCAGAAAGAGCATTACCAGGAAAGGAGAGCAGAGGAAGAGAGAGCATCAGTATTGCTGAGCAAGAAAGAAAAGAAAAAAAAGAAAGAAAAGAAACGGGTACATCCTAGCAGTTTGGAACTGGAGGCGTTTTTCTGTTCAGCTGTTGATAATCTGAGTCACAAATACTAGCCAAAGCATACTTTTTGTGTAATTTAACAGCAAAAAGCATGCCCCTTTTCTATGCCCATACACTTTCTGTTGAATTTTCTTTAATAATTGACTTGCCTTTTTCTAATCTTAGAGGAAAGACCAGTCTTAGTTCCTACCTATAAACCAAAACCAAACGAACTGCCGTCGAGTTGATTTCGACTCATCGCGACCTCTCCTTGGGTTTCTGAGGCAGGTTACTATGGAAGTAAGTTGCCCAACCTTTCTTCTGAGCAGTGGCTGGTGGGTTTGAACCACCAGCCTTCTGGTTAGCAGTCAAATGCCTTAGGCACTATGCCACCAGAGCTCCTACCTATACCATAGCTAAAACCTTGACAAAACTAATTCTTTTCTTATGTGTTTATACAAGCTATATATACACATATATCCCAAAGAGTCCATCTTTTTCATTGGTCAAAATTTTATGATGACATTGTTACCTTGTTTAGTTTACTAAACTAAATTAACTTTATCTTTTTACAAAAACAATGTATGTTTATTATAGGAAATATATTTTTGAAAAATACAAACACTCAAAACTGAATCACCCAAAATAACCATGGTCAAAATTGCTGGTGTATTTAGCATTTCTTTTAATGATTCAAGGGCTGAGCTTTGAGGGAAGAATTCTGCTCATTTCAACAGGGTTGTATTTGTAGATGAATATACTACATGCATAAACACTGCTGGATCTATATGATAGAATAATTTTTTTAATGACTGGAATATTTAACCAGAAAGTATTTGACATATGCAGCTTCTGCCTCAGCGTTAACGGTGCCCTGGTGAGAAGCAGCCGTCGATGCTGTCATTTCTGTGCACACACACAGACATCCATCCGTCATGAATATTTAAAATTCAATCATTAGGTGCAGCAGCAGCAGTGGCAGCATATTTGTTGCAACTGATCAGCCACTAATGGTTTAAAAACTTAGAAATTGGGGGCTGCTTTTGTCAATTGAAGAGGATTATTCCAAGCCACTGACGATCCCTGTCAGAATGGAAAAGTGTATTAAAAGAGATGGGATTGCACACCCCAGGGTCACTTACAATATATAATTTACTAAGCACACATGCTTACGAGAAAAACAGATCAAACAGATGAGATTGAAGAGCCTTAAAATAGTCTCCCACTCAGGTCAACCCAAGTATCAAATAAATAAGCAAACAAACAGACAAAATATATCAAATTCTGTTTCTTCCATGAGTCTCACATAGGCAGAGGTTTCTGGTGAAAAGAGCTCCATGCTTTGTGACCTGGGCTTGGCACACTAGTCATCCCAATCCTTCACCAGATGAACTTTCCTTTTCAAGCCAGTCTTCCACCACAGTAGAAGCAGACATGTATTCCACTGTCACCAGAATCAGGTGAAATGTATTTTCTTTCATTACCATGAGTTTGGTGATCAGCAAAAGGGCATGGCTAGAAAATATTTCAGACGATTTTCTCTCCTGTGTTCAGTTTGAGCAGTTCACCAGCACAGTCAGCTTCCTAGTGCTAGCCACAGTACTGTGTTTCTTAATTAGTTCCCAGCGCTTTAAATCATATTTTAAATGTTTATGCAAGGGCCTAAGGATCCAGGGTGGCTCAATGATTAAGCACTGTGCTGAAAATCAAAAGATTGGCAGTTCAAACCCATCAGTGGCCCCATGGGAGAAAAGACCTGGCAATCTGCTTCGGTAAAGGTTATTGTTGTTAAGCGCCGTCAAGTCAGACCCAACTCATAGTGACCCTTCCCTGGGTTTCCGAGGCAGTATCACTACGGAAGTAGATTACCCCATCTTCCTTCCGAGGAGTGGCAGGTGGGTTTGAACCGCCAGCCTTCTGGTTAACAGTCAAGTGCCTTCTTAGTCACTACAGCCTAGAAAACACTATGGGGCAGTTCTACTCTATCATACACAGTTGCTGTAAGTTGGAATCGACTGAACAGCAAACACCATATATGGAGGCCTAGAAAAATTACCAGATTACCTCCCCTACCTCCCTCCCCATGATTGAGCTGTTAGAGGTCTCTGAGAGAAAATTACACTATCAGATGTGCTTGGAAAACGGTTTATAAACAAACATTATATAATTCCTATGACTCTTGCAGGACCCATTTTAAAAATGTTTTTTTATGATTTGCTCAACAGATTGAAGCAATGAGGGATCTTATTCTCCCCACCCTGCCCTCTGCACTCACCCTTCCACACAGCCAGTTACCTGGACCAATAGTGAACTATGCTAACCCAGAAGAAAAAAACAGTGTATGTATTTTTTCAAATGTTCTAATTTTACACAATCTGAAAATGGAGGAAGGAAGGACAGAGAAAGGAAAGGAAAGGGCGGGAGGGAGGAAGGAAAAAAAGAAAGAGGATTTGTTAAATAGTGAAATTTACACCCATTTGCAAGTCAGTCAGAGCTCAGTTCCATTACCCTATCTCTGGCCTGCCTTTTCATAGATTCAGAAAATCCTAAGTGTGAACTGTGAAAATCTTATTGAATGATGTGAGAAAGCAGATCCATCCAGTCTCGTGATACTGTGCTGGGTCCCCTCCTCCCGCTTCTGGGCTATCAAAGAGCTGTGACATAGATCAGTAGTTTCACAGGGAAACCACATCATTTTCTTCTAAAATACCAAAATTTATCAGTTTGATTTTCTAAATTATAGGATATCCTGATACAGCAATGCAATAGGTACTTTTAAGTATAGAAGATTAGGCTAGAGACAAAAAATATTTAAATTAAACTGTTTTAAAGACTAAAAACTGTTGAAAAACCTCTATCTAGAACCAAAAGTCATATAAACTAATGGCCATTTTTTAATACCTCTTTAAATATAAAATAATATTTAAACTATTATTAGTAGATCATCTCTTAAACTCTTCTCCTTACAGATAAAAATGCTTAGGTTACGGAAAGAATCTGGCTAGTAAAATAAAAATAAGATAAAGTGCTAGCTTATTATAATTCATAGCACAGACGACAAGGCTTCCAGCAATCTGCAAGAAGGGAAATTAAGGCACAAAATTCTCTCTCAAGCTTGCATAACTCCATTATAAAGTTCAGGAGACAGCATTCCAGCTCCTGATTTTTTTTTTTTCTGTCACCATCAAGCTGTCACAAATAAGTATAAGAAAATCTGCTTGGAGTATTTCACACTCTGTGCATTCTCTATTTATATGGATTTTGGGATTTCCCCTCATTCTCAAAAATATATTCTAGACTAAGGGGTTAGAGATCAACATTATCCTGATAAACCTTACTCGGACTCAAAATTTACTTAACTAACTGTAATTTTAGTACTGCACAGATTCAATATCTTGAGCAAATAAAAATCATTTTTCAAAATGACCTACCTGTGTATTTATTCAGTTTGTATTTCAGAATTATCATAATATGGGGGTATAAGGAGATGGTGGCACCAGTGAAAACTCTTATGTACCACTCACCGTAGATTTATAAATGGGACTTCAGAAGGGAAGATAAGAAGTCACATCAACTGAAATGCTTTTGCGTTCAGATTAAGTCAGCATCTGTTTCGAATTAAAAGATATTGAAACGAGTAAAATTATTCAGAGCAGTTTCCTGCTTTGTCTTGATCTCAAGCCAGTCTAACTCTTGTACTGTGTGAGATTTTGGTACAGTTGTAAAAAGAATATGGACATTAATTGAAACTTTTGGACATCTGTATGTTCCAAAATGGACTTGTTATGGAGCACAATATGATTTCCTTGCACATATTTAATTTTTAGGACTCAGTTCCTACCTGGGCAGCTCTGCCAATTTGACCTGATTCAGAATCCTGACCTTGGAAAAAGATGCTCTCTTCTATTTCCAATCTTGATTTATATACCTTTTCCCTTTGCTATGTTGGTGAACCCTTTTATGGACTCTGTCTAGTACAACCATATATCTTATTCCTTTCCCTTCTCTGTAGGATAGGGTGATGTTTCTTATACCCTACATACATACTCTCTCCTGGATTAATCCATCAGGATTAGGTTCTAAGTAATTTGTGGAACCTTTAGGTTTATATGACTATTTGCTAAATTAACATCTATTAAAAAAAAAAAAATAGTTGCCATTAAGTCAGCTCTGACACATGGTGACTCTGTGTGTGTCAGAGTAGAACTGTGCTCCCTAAGGCTTTTGATGGCTGATTTTTCAGAACGAGATCACCAGACCTTTCTTCTGAGTTGTCTCTGGGTGGACTTGAACCTCTAACCTTTCAGTTAGCTGCCAAGCATATTAACCATTTACACTATCATTTCCCTGACAGAAAGGAAAAAGAAAAAAAAAACAAACCTCCAAGAGAAAAACAATATTAACAATACAGTTAAAGAAGGAATTGTAGATAAGTAGTGTGATCTAGAATAGGAGTGAACCAACAACAGGCCTTAGCCCAGCCCTTTGGCCGTTGAGCAGTGGCTCTTGCCTCTCTCCTCACCAAGTCACTGATCTCTCTGTTTTCTTGTCTTCTAGTCCAACTTCATGTCATTCCACTGTCGATGACCTGCACAGTTACACATGTTTTCCCACAGTTCCTCTATCTCATCACACTGTCAAAGCCAGGCCCTCAACAGCATGTGAAGAAGAGCAGTGTGCTGCAGTGGTGGGGAGGGTACAGTCTATGACTGAGGAACAGAGATTTTACAACACACTTAGTAGACGATTAAGAGCAGTACAAGCTGCTCTGACAGCCTAATTGTTACGACCAACTTTAGAATGTGTTGGCAGTGATTCTGAAGCCTGTAGAAAAAGTATCAGGTCTTAAGAGATTACAAATTTCACCACTGGACTACTTTTAGCGAGGGAGTAAGTATGCCCAGATTGGTACTGTAGACCCCCACATCATATCTATGCCTAATGAACAAGATAAAGACACCAGAATGCCACCAACATCTAAACAGTGGCATCTAATTGATTTTAATCTTAGTTCAACAGTGTGACCAGAAGGATGTTTCAATTACCACCACCATATGGGATACCAAGTGTCTGATTAGTAGGGATGCTCCTGTGTTCATTCTTTCAAGCAACTTCTCATTATGCTGTAAGTTGTTGCCTCCATCGATGAAATTGTGCCCCAGTGGGCTCGAATAGTATGCAGAGATACTTGAAGGTGCTTGATGTACAAGCTAGAACATGAAGAAGGTTTTGGAACAAGCTGAGTCTTACAAAAATTGAGCCTACTAGAGCCAGTGGTATAGCAGCTGCAGACTTTCATTCTAACCTCACCTCACATATTAGTTGTGAATTTGATAAATGCCATCATGAAGAGCAATTGATTTATTAATTAGCAGATTCAGAATGTTCTTAGGACTCATTTGGGATGTGGAGTCATTATAATTTAAAAATGTCAGCGCAGTGCAATAGAAGATGAAAATGGCACCTCCCAGGAGCCCTGTGGGCAAAGCTTTTTCCTCTGGTGGGTGGAGTTTTTCTCCATGACCATAATGCCACCCTCAGTAGGTACCCTTATGAGGCCTAGGAATGAGGCCTCAGGAAATGAGAGGTGCCCCAACTGTGAGGGGGTGGGGAGGTCCAGAGATGGGCGGGATCAAGACCAGGGTCAAGGGTAGTTTAGGCTGCTAAGCTGGGGATAGTAGCAGTTTCATTAGGAGATTGTAAAGAATTAAGGTACTTTAGGAGTGGGAGCTCTGGTAGCGTAGTGCCTAAGACACTTGACTGCTAACCAGAAGGCTGGCAGTTCAAACCCACCAACCACTCCTCGGAAGAAAGGTTGGGCAATCTACTTCCATAGTGATATCACCTCGGAAACCCAAGGAGGGATCACTATGAGTTGGGTCTGACTCGACAGCACATAACAACAGTTTAGGAGTGGTACAAACTGTTCATGCACTCAGCTGTTAATAGAAAGGTTGGAGGTTCAAAACTGCTCACAGGTGCCTTGGAAAACCAGTTTAATGACCTACTTCTGAAAAATCAGCCATTAAAAATAGCACAATTCTACTCTGACACATAAGGTGTCACCTTATGTGTCAGAGTTGACTTGATAGCAACTGGTGTTTTGTTAGATAAGGAGTAATTTTTGAAGAGCCCAACTGTATAATTTAATTACCTATACCAACTGATAGTTACTCCATAAACTTTTTTCTGACAAGAGATTTAGTGTGGTGAGAAGGTAAAAAAAATATATATATAGGCTAAATTAAATTATCATGAATGTTAACTGTAATCATGTTTTTGTTTTTGCGTTGTCCTTAAGCATGGGTAATTAAGACCTGACAGTACCAAACTGGCATTTTAGTCCCTAATTTGTGAAACACTCTACTGCCCTGTACTGGGACTGGGTAGTATATCTAAAATTGTGATGTAGCAAGTTATTAAAATTATTGTCTGGTGTGTTTTTTAACTGTGAGCTCATGTACCCAGAGAGGAGAAATGTCTTACTAATATACTCACCATCGGGCAAAAGACAGACCTTATGTGCTGTCTGTGGCATGCTGAGTTGTAAAGTAGATTGAAGAGTTGGATCAGGGGAAATAAGGTAATTGCCTGAACTACACTATCAAATGGGTACACATAGAGCTTTGGGGAGGAACAGATGTCATTAGTTAAAAGTTTAGTCCTACCTTATCTGTAGAGGGAGAAGAAGTTGGAAGAAAGCATCTGCAGCTAACAAAGGGAGCAGCGCTTGTTTGCCTTATTAAAGCCTCGCTGATGGAACAGGCCCACAGACAGCCTGAAAGTTTCCTAAAGGCCTCAGCAGGTCAAGAAAGTACTCCAGTAATCAGATTCTCTTGGATCCTTGCTCTGCCTGGCTTTGGGCAGCTTGGAATGGAATGAATGAGCAAGGGCTTGGAAATTAGGTGCATTAGGGTGTGAATCCAGCCCTAGTGCGGTGAGTTTATTAATCTCCTTAAGCCTCAGTTTCCTTAGACTGTGTTTGTGTGTATGTGTGTCTAGAAATGCCTGTTCCTAGGATGGTAGAGGGAGCTCTGGTAGCATAGTGGCTAAGGCACTTGACTGCTAACCAGAAGGCTGGTGGTTCAAACCCACCAGCCACTCCTCGGAAGGAAGATGGGGCAATCTACTTCCGTAGTGATACTGCCTTGGAAACCCAAGGAGGGGTCGCTATGAGTTGGTTCTGACTCAACGGCACATAACAACAACAACAACAGGATGATAGAAGGGATTAACCTAGGTAATTTATATGTAGGTGCTCAGTAAATGCCAAATTCCCTTCCTTTTTTTACATTTGTGATACAGCTTTACCTATTCTGTACTTTAGTTTTTTTATATGTAAAATTAGGAATAATAATTTATCTATTAAAAAAATATTTATCTATTAAAAAAAAGAACTTTAGTATAAATAAAGCAAACCCCCCACACACACACACACCCTTTTTCGCTCCCCTTCATTGTTTGACAAAGGAGCTCTGGTGATGCAGTGGTAAAGGCATTCAGCTGCTAACTAAAATGTCAGTGTTATGAACCTACCAGCTACTCCATAGGAGAAAGATGAGGCAGTCTGCTTCTGTAAAGAGGTAGAAATGCCCCATAGGGTTTACAAGGCAGCCTTGGGAACCCTATGGGGCAGTTCTGCTCTGTTCCACAGGGTTGCTATGAGTTGAAATCGACTTGATGGCAGTGGGTTTGGTTGTTTTTTTGTTTGTTTATTTCCTTGTTTAATATCCTTTAAGCCTCTCAGCTTTCTTTAAATGACAACTTCAGCCCAGTATCTGGTTGTGGTCCAGAGCAGGGCTATACTCTGTTCAAGTTGCGAACGAATCACCACTGCCATGGCTGTAAGCCTTTGCCTCCCAGAAGACACCTTGTTTGCACGCACTGCCCCAGCCTGAAGTGAACTCTGGACCTTTTATTGATCTTTTGTGCATCTGGCACCACTGTGATACTGGGAAAAATGGAAGTTGCTGGCCCTGTACTTGGTCCTGGACAAATAAATGTGTTTGTCAAAGCCCTTTCCTGACATTGGTTGTCTCAAACCTAGATGGCATCGTGGAGGGTAATTAGTTCTCTTTATTGAAGGGAACACCAGAAAACTCTGCACTGCTCGCCAGAGGACACAGGCAAAAAGTCTGTGTTAATGCAGCTGTTATTTGCCTTTTCATCATGCTAATGGGCAGCCTGTAAGAAATTTAACTTCATATCACTGGCACCAAGCAACACCTATCAAACAAAGCATTGTTTCTTCTCACTGCTGATAAGTGTGACTGGTGGAGGCCAGCGATAGAATGCTCATTTTTATCTGCTAAGTGCATAGCACTTGTAAAAAACCAGCAGTGGCCTTGTTACCACTTGACTTGACACTGGGTTTAGCTGTTTACACTGACACACTGCTGCACCCTTTTAGAGCTGCAGCTGGGGGTCAGATTCATTAGAGAGCGTCAGCAACAAGAGGGAGGCAGCATCTGGCGGGATTCTCTGTGCTCCCCTGTTGGAAGCAGCAAGGCAAAGATCTTGCATCCTTCAGTGGGTGACTTTTAATTTTTTTTCTTGTGATGATTATTTGAGAACCCCTGTTTATTCTTTGAGCATATGTGGAGAAGATGAGAGAGGAAGAAAGGTCTGTACATAGAGATTACCCTACTGATGAAGAATAAGAATGCTGGAGGCTGCTGATTTTCTCTTTGCTAATGTGAGCTCTTTGTTGTTCAAGAGGGCTGCGGGGAAGGCATTAAATGCACATCTCTTTCCGTCTTCAGCGAACATTGCTGAAAAGCGTAGGTAAACTGAGTGGAATGTTATACTTAGCCATTTATTTCCTCCCTACACCCCATTTTATGAGTATTCCCTTGACCAATTTGGTGACCAAGTTTGATAAGGCTTGAAACCTATATCTTTTGGTTCCAGAACATGACTCATGAATAGGATGGGGGGGGGGGGTGACATTACAAAATCCCTGGCTCATTTTGCATTCACTGTGACCAGAGGAATTGCTATTATCCTAAAACAGCTAGAGTGTACATTGCATCAAGAGCAGGAACCCAGACTTTCACTCTCGCCACATACTCTACATCCAAGAATCTGTGTGCAGTAGAACGCATTGGACAGATGAGAAGCTGCCTCGAGAGCCCTATCGTAATGTTGTGTGAAGGTGCACTGCCTGCCAAGGGCAAGCAGAGCCACCATCTCCTAGAAGAACAGGGACCTCTGGCACCACTGCCCATGGAACTTACCTCATGCCCTATCAAGGCCCCTATCAAGGAAGAAAGACTGCGAAAACTCCTTCCCACCTCCACCTCTCCTTAAGGATGTAAGGATACTTACGCATTTCCCTGAGTTAAATAATATACTCATTTGAGAAAGCATCTACCATATCATTCCACCCTTGTCTTTGGGGACTACCCACCAGAGAGTTTCCCCTTGCCAGGCCTTTGCTTCTAGCTGCTGCTGTTAGCATCACACAATGGCTTCTCTTGTCTGAATGATTCTTATAAGGTGATGCTAGGAGGGGTTTTGGTGTTTTCCTAGGGCATATGATATGAAATAATAGTGCTGTTGAATCCCAAATCTCTGGGCAGGTTTATCAAGATCCATCATACTTGCTCAATCCAAGTATTATGATACCTGGTTTGCTAGTCCGATATTGTCAACCTGGCCTGGAATTTACCAGCTGCTCTGCAGAAAGCTTCCATCCCATGAAATGGGTTTGAATCTGTACCTTCTTCTCCTGTATGCCCAATACATAGTCATAAAGGCAAGATCGCAGAGGCCAGAAGCCATGGCTTCTTTTAGTGGATTTGTGTGCTTACAGGTCAAGCGATCTCCATTCAGGTCTTACCTGGGTCCTAGGATGATGCCAAGAACTTCAGAGCACAGGAGAAGAGAGTTGTTCATGGTGGCACAAGGACTTTTATGTAAGATCCTTCTCGGTCTTTGAGAGATTTTTTTGACTCTTTTCCGTTTGCCTAAATTCACACAGAATCAGTCCCTCTCTAGTCCAGGGGTTTGCTGCTGGATCAGAAAACCAGGGCAAATAGACTCTGGCTACTCATCGCCACTCCTTGCCACAGCCATGGGCAGTAGCCTCCACCTGCAGCTCCTGCCCCTCATCCTCTCCCACCCTATCCACTGCATATCTACCCTCTCCTTGTCTCTTTGCAGGTCATTTATAATCAGCAGTCATGGCATACAGGCCTCATTAGTGATATAGCCATTCCTTCAGTGCTTCAGAAATAATCATTTAGAAAAAATGCACGGTTTCCTTCCCTTGAGAGCCCATGAGTGATGAATTTATTTCAGTTTGGCTGGCTTGGCTGTCTTGCTCAGCCTTATTTCCATATTTATTTCAACAAACAATGTAGGGTGGGAACAAGAAAACACATGCTGGGTGTACACACACGCTGCAGATTTGCTCCCAAACTGGATTTCTCTTGAGGGAGGTGCATAAGGACTGCCAACAAAAGAACCTTTCATTTTAGAAAACCAATCCTTTTGGCTAGGATAGAGTACTTTGTCGCAGAAGATGAGCTAGTTCATGATTATTTGTATTTGAAAAGGTGTGGGCCACATGCCAAAAGCAATTGATTCTTAGCTCCCCATTCTGATAAAGAAGATACCTCAAGAGCATTTTAACCCCCTGACCCCCTGCTCTGATAGATCTGATTTATGTGACAGGGGACAGCGATGAACTTTGTGTACCAACTGAGGATCAGGAGCCTCAGTCGGTTTCTCTTCAAGCAGACGTTGTTCCTTGTGATGAGCAGGGAGGGCTGTGTGGGATCACAGGCTGCTCTGACAAGGAAACATGCCAGCAGGTTCTAGATGGCAAATGGTGTCCATGCGTCAGACATGCAGATGTACAAGCCACCTGGCTTCCAGAAATCTGCACTTTGAAAAGATATTTCAGCTTTATTGAGATTTTGCCTAAATCTCAGCACTTAGCCCACCTGAATTTTTTAGGGCGAATGTTTTCAAGTGACTTCAGCCAGGGGTCAGAAGAGAAGACCTCAGAAATCTCTTCAGAGCTATTATGACTGACACTGGATGTGACAGCCTCAAGGCAGGCCCCTTCCCCATTGTTAACCTCCCTATTACCCCATTAAAGACAGAGGAAGGGAGATAGGTGTACATCACATCTTGATTTTATGGGGATGCTTTGGAAGTAACAATTGATGTTCAATAGTAATAATAATAAAGGGTGTCTTGTTCTAGGGTGAAAGAAACTAGAGTGTACAGAATAGTATTTTGTCCTGAACATAACACCATTTTTCCTCTGGAGAATTTAGACAATGAACCCATTTTCCAAGAGAAAGAGTTAGAAAGCCAGTGAGTAGAAGAACCAAGAATAAATATTTTTAACTCAGGGACATGAACAGCAGCACTTCCATAAATTTCTTTTCTCGGAAATGTGTTTTACTAGTCTTAGAATTCCTTTTTCTAAGAAAGAACTCGCGCTTTCCCCAAACTAATTCAGTGGACAAGAAAGCAGGATGTCAGAGGTGAAGAAAAAGATGAATTGAGCAGTATCTAATGGATAATATCGTCCCCAAAACTAGACTCACAGATGATACTAGAAGGAGGGAGTATCTATAGAGTAGGCAAGTGTCTGTAAAGTAGAGAAATACTGGTGAAATGCAGTATTTTCTTAGAAATAATCTAAAAAAGAAAGTTAAAAATCTACAGGCTGGTTGAAAATTAATAGTAGATTCACATGCATGCTAATATCACTGTTAAGAGCAGCCTTGGGACCAAATGAAGAGATCCTTTATTAAAAGAGGAAGACTTGTTAGAGTGGTGCTTATAGGGCAGCCTCAAGCTACTTTGCATTATCCTAGTGTGGTAGTTATGTTTGTGTGTCAACTTGGCTGGGCCTGGTTGAGTGGCTGGGCAGCTGATGGTAGTTATTCCCCTTGATGAGACTAACAATCAACTCCATGGTGGGATCTATCACAAGCAGCTGAGTAGCTGCCTTTGGGATGTGGTCTGCTTCCTGTATATAAGGAGAAGCTTTGCGAATGGTCTCTAGCCTATGGCACGCTTGGATCCTGCATGTAGTCGTGTCATTGCTCAGCAGCCTGCTATGCTCTGGTGACCTTGGGATGTACAATGGACTTAAGTCAATAGCCTGCTGTGTGGTTTGGTAACATCGGGACTGTGCCTTTTTATTTGTCAACCTTGGGGCTTGTCAGCCTCAGCAGCCAGCAGCTGTCTGAATGAAGAAATGTCTCTAGCTCCAATGGGCCCAGAGCAAGAGGCAGAGCTGGACCCCAAGGTTGAGGAGCTTTCACTCAGCCCCTAGAGCCTGGCACTTTGAACTTGGATTTAAAGCCTCCAGATTGTAAGAATAAACTCCTGTTTGTTAAGGCCATCCATTTGTGGTATATATTCTTGTCAGAGTGGCACTAGGTAACCAGAACACCTAGTAATGGTGAAGGAGCTCTGGTAGCATAGTGCCTAAGGCATTTGACTGCTAACCAGAAGGTTGGTGGTTCAAACTCACCAGCCACCCTCGGAAGGAAGGTTGGGCAATCTACTTCCATAGTGATACCGCCTCGGAAACCCAAGGATGGCACATAACAACAACAACAGTAATGGTGATCTTGGAAAATGTCCGGGTGTCCCTGGCTGGAGCAGATGTTCTAAGTTTAGAACACCAACTGAAAGGCTGGCAGTGCAGGCCCACCCAGAGGTGCCTCGGAAGGCAGGCGTGGAGAACTGCTTCCAAAAGGCCACAGCCTTGAGAACCTTGTGGTGTAATCTGCACACGCAAGGTCACCATGAGTTAGAATTGACCTGACAGAACTGATAACAGGAAAACATATCGCAAACCCAGTGTTTGCCAATACAGGCGTGGTTTTTGCTGATGCGGACCGTGCCCTTATTAGAGTATAATCTAACATGGATAGATCCTTCAGATAGCTTATCCTCATGCTTTTCATCTAATGCAGGCACTATAGACAATCATTCCTTATGAAAGCGCCTTCTGTTGCTCTCTCTAAGAAAGCTGAACTGTACTCCTATGGGAAAAGGGATTGTGATCAGGATGGTGTTGGGGTTAGTAACCCTTTAACAAATGAAAGTTCTGTAAACAACGTAGATTTTCTTGAAGAAATGGTAATAGCAACAATATTTCATAAGTGGGAGTAATGATGTTTCCACCAGGAATAAAGTTAGTCCATGCTCTCCAGCATTCTTCGGCCTTTGGAGAAATGCACAGGTGCAGGGAAGCTGGGAAGGGCCCCTCATCATCATATCAATGGAGGGCTGAGCACTCAGCTAAACTCCTGGGGCTTGCTTGCTGGAATTGTGGTATTCCGTTTTTAATTGGTAATCTGACCACCCTTAAACATGGCATTGAGACAGCAGAAGTTGATAATTGAATAAAGATGATCATCATTGTTGTTTTGAATTAGAAATAGTTCTCCTAACAACCCTCTGAGGGTATTTCCTATCACCATCCTAACTCCTGCTCATGTAATCTTACACTTACAGGTCTGTGATTTTCATTGTATTGATGCATTTCTCCTGACTGCCCTTGCTGGCTTTTTTCATTTACTGATGAGTTGGCAGATGATAGGATGGTGAGGCAGACAAATTGATTGAGTGGCTGACATAGAGATGTTTGTCTGGTCTCTATAACACCTTTCTTCCACTATTTGTATTCATCTGTTTATTTATGTATTTATTATTTTGGCACATTTTTTATAATGTAGTTTATCTGTAAAAACTCCTATGGAACAGAAAAAAAATGGTGAGATCTGATGTCTTCCTACTGATATTTCAGCCCCAAAGAGTCAGGATCACAATGATCCTCCACCTTCTCTGGCTTCCCTGACAAGGTTCTGTGTAATCTATTCTCCCCTGAGAAACCCTAGTAGCACCTCCTGGCACAAAAGGTACCACTCCCCAGGGCCCCTTTACCTTCAAGAGTAAGCATTAAAACTGTGTTCCTGAATATCAGCGCCATGAACTGTACGGTGGTTCTCTTTTCCATGGTACCTATATATGGAATTTTTTCTTATAATATTTGCATTTAGATTTGCTTCTTTTGAGCAATAATAAATCCCCTCATCAAAGTAATATTTGACTTTCTGTTAATTACTTTGACTCAACATTAGTTAAATTTGTAGAGTGATCATATGTATTGCTTTATGTTCACTTGACTGCTTATTAAGTAATTCACCCATGTTGTCCACCTTGAAGGAAATGAAGGGTGTATCTGGAAAAGTTATATTCAATTTTGGTGAGAGGCAGTCAAATGTGATAGAAAAAAACTCCCCAATAGCAATAACGAAGTTTGGGTTCAAGTCAAGTTATTGACACTCCACAGTTACTCACTTAGTGACTTCAGGTTCATCACTGGTAAAATGGGGAGACTTCTTTCATCCTTAAAATTATCATTCCAGTCTGGAATATGTAACATTATCACAGATATCTGTATGGTACTACTCACTACTGGATGGACTTTTAAAGTCAGCCACAGGCTAATCACAGTTTCCCGGTTCATAGAAACCCATAGATTCAGAGTCTTAAAGAAATATGGGAAGAATCAAAATAAAATCAATCTTGTTGTTGTTTCGTGCTGTCAGGTCAGTTCTGACTCATAGAGACTCCACGTACAACAGAATAAAACATTACCCAGTACTGCTCCATCCTCACAATCTTTGGAATGCTTGAGCCATCATTTTAGCCACTGTGTCAGCCCGTCTCTTCGAGGGTCTTCCCCTTTTTTGCTGACCCTTTACCAAGCATGATAACCTCCTCCAGGGACTGGTCCCTTCTGACAACATGACCAAAGTACGTGAGACGGTGTCTCGCCATTCTTGTTTCTAAGGAGTATTCCAACTGCGCTTCTTCCAAGAAAAATGTGTTTATTCTTCTGGTAGTCAATGGTATTTTCAGTATTCTTTGCCAGCACCACAATTCAAATGCATCAGTTCTTCTGTGGTCTTTCTTACTCATTGCCCAGCTTTCACATGCATATGAGGCTATTTGGGTTTGTAGGATACATTGGTGGTTCAGTGCTAGAATTCTTGCCTTCCATGCAAAAGACCTACGTTCAGTTCCCAGCCAGTGCACCTCATGTGCACCCCATACCCATCAGTCAGTGGTTGTTTATGTGTTGCTTTGATGTTGAACAGGTTTCAGTAGAGCTTCCAGACTAAGACAGACTAGGAAGAATACCACTGGCTTGTGTCAGGTGCAGCATAGTCTTCAAACTGACATCTTTTTCTTGAGCTCTTATAAAGAGGTCTTTGGCAACATATTTGCCCACTGAATACACGTTCTCATTTCTTGACTGCTGCTTCCATGGACGTTGATTGTGGTTCCAAATAAAATGATCCCTGAGAACTTCAATCTTTTCTCCATTTATCATGATGTTGCTTATTTCAATCTTAGGATGCTTCAGATTTTAACTGAAAGCTGAATTTAGGTGTCTTTAGTCAGACAGTAGCATTCGTTGGACACTTAGTATTTGTAGCATAATACCAGGTACCCTGAGTCATAAGCAAAAACTCATTGACACCAACAAAAGGACAGATATATAAACATCCACACAACCAAGTGTACTTGCACATTTTGGGCCATCTCTGAGCCAGGCTGAAAGAGTCACCTCTCCCTTCAGCCTCTGCTCTTAGTGAAAACATTTACTTTAGTTTTATCCAAATTAGCCATGTCTTATTAGGCATCAGAAGAGAGCAGATCCCTTTGTCTTACTCCTCTCTCTCTATAACTGGGATTTTTGCCAGAAGTCTTTGTTTCCTCAGCCAACCAGAAATGTAGTGGTAGGACATGAGTAAAAGCCCAGGACTTCGTTAAGATTATTTTTCCCTTGTAAATCAAACAAAATTATCTTCTTTGGGTAAATGTAGAACCAAGGCCTGTTTACACTCACTCTCTAACTATACTGAACACTTCCACCCGCAAAGAGATGATTAACCTGTGCTGATAAATTTTATTATATCTTTATAGTCAATACAGAGTTGTTAGAGTCACTTTGACTCAAAATTAGTTAAATTTCTAGAGTGATCGTATGTATTGCTTCACATTCAGTTGACTACTTATTATGCTGTTCCCCTACGTTGTCCACCTTGAAGAGTATTGGACAGGAGTCTGTGGTGGTGTTATGTGCTGTCGAGTCTTCTCTGACTCATAGTGACCTTATGTACAACAGAACGAAACACTTCCCAGTCCTGTGCCAGCCTCATAATCCCTACTATACCTGAGCCCATCGCTGCAGCCACCATGTCAATCCATCTTGTTGAGGGCTTTCCCTCTTTCTTTGACCCTCCACTTTACTAAGCATGACATCCTTCTCCACAGAATGGTCCCTTCTGACAACATGACCAAAGTAGGTGAGACGAAGTCTGGCCATCCTTGCTTCTAAGGAGTATTCCATCTACACTTCTTCCAGAACAGATTTGTTAGCTCCTTTAGCAGTCCACTGTACTTTAAACATTCTTTGCCATCACCACAACTGAAAAGCATCAACTCTTCTTTGGTCTTCTTTATTCATTGTCCAGCTCTCACATGCATAGAAGGCAACTGAAGATATCATGGCTTGACTTAGACACATCTTAGTCTTCAAGGAGATATCTTTGTTCTTCAGCACTTGAAAGAGGTCTTTTGCAACAAATTTGCTTAATGTAATACATTTTTTGATGTCTTGACTGCTGCTCCCATTGGTGTTGATTATAGAACCAAGTAATATAAAGTCCTTGACAACTTCAATCTTTTCTCCACCTATTGTGATGCTGCTAATTGGCCCAGTTGTGAAGATTTTTGCTTTCTTATATTGAGGTGTGATCCATACTGAAGACTGTAGTCTTTAATCTTTATCAGTAAGTGTGCCAAGTCATCCTTACTTTCAGCAAGCAAAGTTATGTCATCTGTGTATCTCAGGTTGTTAATAAGCCTTCCTCCAATCCTGATGCCATGTTCTCCTTCCTATAGCCCACCTTCTCAGGTTATTTGTTCAGCGTACAGATTGAATAAGTATGGTGAAAGGAAACAACCCTGACACACTCCCCTCACTGACTTTAAAACATGCAGTATCCCCTTGTTCTGTTTGAATGCCAGCCTCCTGGTCTATGTTTCTCATGAGTACAATTAAGTGTTCTGGAATTCCCATTCTTCTCAATGTTATCCACAGTTTTTTATGATCCACACAATCGAATGTCTTTGCATAGTCGATAAAACACAAGTAGACATCTTTCTGGTATTCTTTGCGTTGAGCCACGATCCATCTGACACCAGTTATGATATCCCTCACTCTACCTCCCCCTCTGAATCCGGCTTGCATTTCTGGAAGTTCTCTGTCAAGATACTGCTGCAGCCATTTTTTAATTATAATCAGTAAGATTCTACTTGCATGTGATACCAATGATACTGTTTGAGTCTGTGAGGGAGGGTATTTTAGAGTGTTGATGCAGGAGGGTGAGGAGCCAGAAACATCAGCATCACTTTGGAGCTTGTTAGAAAGCCATAATCCCACCCCAGAGCTACTGAATCAAAATCGAACATGAACCCAGTGATTCCTATGCATATTCAAGCTTAGTAAGTGCTGTGAGAGAGAGCACTGGCTGATCTAGGGGATCTGCTGCCACACAGAGGGGTGGCAACTTGGGTTTGCAGGATACATTGGTGGTTCAGTGCTAGAATTTTTGCCTTCCATGCGAAAGACCCATGTTCAGTTCCCAGCCAGTGTACCTCATGTACACCCCATACCCATCAGTCAGTGGTTGTTATGTGTTGCTGTGATGTTGAACAGGTTTCAATAGAGCTTCCAGACTAAGACAGACTAGGAAAAAAGACCTGGCAATCTACATCTGAAAATCAACTAAAGAAAACCCCATGGATCACAAGCTATTACAGCACATACCAGGCAGCATTTTATTCCATTGTGCATGGGGTCATCATGGGTCATAGGATGACCCAACAGCAGCTAACAACAACAACTTGGGCTTTCAAAAGTGGGAATAGGCTCTGTCTAGTGGTGGTAGCTAGTAGAAGATACAGAGTAACCTTTTTCTTTGGAGAATTGCCAGATCTTTCAAGCTGGCAAATGTGACCCAAGAATATAGTATTGTTCCAAGAGGAAGAATGATCAATGTTTAACCACAGTAGAACCCTGTAATGTCATCAGTTGTGTTTAATATAGATTCCGATAGAAGTATATAAATCTTCTGAAAGAAAGCTTTTGTGTAGGAATGAAAATGCATTTCTGATTAAAACCTACAGTAGCTTGAAGTCTAATTTCAAAATGGCAGTATTCTGTATTTTCCATTTCTATTTCCCTTGTACCTGTCGTCAGGTTACATAAGTGATTTTTGGATTTGTGTTAGGATAAAGTTTAATGTCAACCCAAAGCAAGAAGAGCATCTTCTTTTTTTTTTCTTTAAGCTTCTTTTATCGATTTTTCTTCTTAGTGTAGATTTCTTCTGGAAGCACCCACATACACACAATCTATCAAAGATATTTCGCTCTTGTACAGGGTCACGATAGGAGAATGGATACAGCTATTTACTTTTCTAAAGCGCTTATGGGAGAAGCTCCCCCTGCCCATCAGTAACCGCACCCTGGTTCCGACCAGCTGCCTCTCTTTACAAGCCCCTGGAGAGTGAAGTAAATGAGCAAGTCTAGTCAGTTTGTCCCCAAGCCACAGCCCAGGGTAATGATGATGGAGAACTTCAAGCAACCAGCCCTTGGCACTGCAGTCTTTGAATAGGAAGGAAAAGCAACAGCTGTGAGAACAAATTCTTTCATCTTAAACTTAGGGCCTCTGCACCCAGAGCCAAGACACTCTATTTCTCATCATATTCCTTTCACAGGGACCATGATTGTCTTGCTGGAAAGCTTTATTTCTTTGGTTTTCTCCTGTCCTTTCTCTTTCCCCTTGACTGCTCCCCTTTCCTCCCACTCCAGCCTCCACTCCTCTGCTCTCCCACTCCCCAAATCGAACATGTACAGATTTTACGGTTCACTGGAGAATAAGTGGCTGTCATTTCACAGACGGGCCAGGATATAATTAGCCACAATGCATTGGAGTAATGGAACAGATGTCCCTTTGTAAACCGAGTTTGCTGCCGAGCACTGCGTGTGTGTGACCTACCGACTGCCCCAGGCTATTCCACACGCTCCCTGTCCCCTTTCTTTCTGTCTTCCTGTTGCCCCTCTTGCCAGTGTCTGAGCCAGAGGCTGGGCTCACTTGGGTGTTTGCGTGTTGACTGTTTTTGTTTTTCCTCTGGCTTCGCTGGCTCATTTCTGCTGATGAAAGGCTGCTGGTGACATGACGAAGAGTGAGTGAGCTGAACCTACATTTATTGATGTAGTCATTCACAGCAGAAAAGGTGATACCCCTCTTACGAGATAATTGGCAGTTTCAAGTTGCACTTATTACCGGATGATAATACACCAGCAAAATCATAAATTACTGTTATGCTCCGTGGCCTGTTGTTGTTGTTCTTAACTAGAAATAAAGGCGATATGTAAGAGGAAGAGCTAGTGCTGGTCACAGGATGATACATACAACATATCGATGCTTAGACTTGCTGCCAAATAACCTATAAGATTGCTTGTTTACATAATCGTGGGCTTCTGCTTTTCTGCGTGTTTTACTTTACTACAAAGATCATCCCTTTAAGACTTTTTTTAAGTAGTAACTTTTGTACATTCTTAGTTTTGAGGCTGAGTGCTCATTAAGAAGATAACAGGCAAAATTCCTGCTGGTAAATTAATACCAAAGGAAAGAGTGAGAAGTGCAAGGTCTTTCTGTTTAGAAAGAATGAAGGTGGTAAGCAACAAAGGTTGACTGTTCTTCACTTTGGAAGCTTCTTTCCCAGTCCAGGAGGATGAGCCAAGAATACAACTCCTCCCTCACCTCTCCTGCACATTTTGAAGAAGACAATCTTTATTAAAATATGTGAGGAATCAGCACCCTCAGATGGTGCTGGCCTGTGTTCCTCAGAATATCATATTCAGTGTGATTGATTTTTTTTTTGTCTCCTTGCCACATGCTCAGAAACTTGGCTTTGATCATATACAGGAGGAGGTGACTTCATGCTAAAATCTAAGGTTAAGCTCCTGTGTGTGTGTTTATTTTGTACTTTTGTCAGGTGAGAAACGCTCTTCCAGTTTTCACTTTGGTCACTGAAATCAGTAAGGCCACATCCTCTTGGTCAGGAATAGAAAACACTGCTATATGACATGCCTTTTTCAATAAATAGGAGTTCTATATTTGTCATATGGAAGAACTGACTACAACGAGAAAACCAAAACTCAAACCTAATGCCATTGAGTTGATTCTGACTCATAGCAACCCCTGTTGAGTTTCTGAGGTGGTAAATCTTTACAGAAGTAGATTGTCCCATCTTTCTTCTGTGGAGTGGCTGGTGGGTTTGAACCGCCACCTTTCTGGTAAGCAGTCAAATGCCTTAGGCACTATGCTACCTAATTCTAAAGATTAATCCACATCTTGGGTTTGGGTTTGGGACTCGGTATCACTGAATCTTAAAGTTTGGTTAATTCCTATTTTTTTATTCTAAGATTTTAGGTGTTGATTATTTTTCCCACAGACTAAGGACCTTCATTTGAGCTTTTAAAAATAATTTAAAAAATTAAAAACAACAGTCTAAAGTTAATTTTTACTCTGAGGATTTTGTAATAACTAATGGGTGGAAATAGATCTCTAGTGTATGGAATTGTACTTATACTGGTTTAGCAAGAAGTAATTGGAAACCTCCTCACCATGACCTTATTGATGTCCCTTGCTTACGAAAGTGAAACCTCCCCTATTCTCTGAGGGATTTTTGTGATCATGATTGTGTCATTGGCAAAAATTTGAAAAAGAAAACTTCTCATCTTGTTGCCAATCTCCTTATAAGCCCAGCAACCAGAATGTGGTGTGCCCGATATGCTCTGAGAACTCTTATCAATATTGCTTTTGTTGTTTGGGTTTTATAACTCAAAGGAATCCTTTATGTCCTTAAAGTACATTATAATGCACCATTGTTAGAATTAACTATTTCTGAATGATTTCTGCTTCCTCATTAATGCCAAATTGTGATCAATCTCCAGTTACATAAGAGGTTAGTGATTATGCATGGGATCGCCTTGCATACTTCCCCATGGCAGAAGAAGGGATGATCGGATCATGTCTTACATTTTATGTTTCTTCATCCTTCTCAAAAATGAGCATAGTACTCAAAAATATTTAATGAACATTTAGCATGAAGTAGATTTCCAGAGATGTAAATTATAGGGGATCATTGATTATCTTGAAATTACAGGTATCTAAGGAGCTCTGGGGGAGCTCTGGTGGCTTAGTGCCTAAGACATTTGACTGCTAACCAGAGGGCTGGTGGCGCAAACCCACCAGCCACTCCTCAAAGACTGGGCAGTCTACTTCTGTAGTGATACCGCCTCAGAAACCCAAGGAGGGGTCGCTATGAGTCAGATTCGACTTGATGGCAGTGAGTGGTTTGGAAGGAGCTCTGGTGATGCAGTGCCTAAGGCATTTGACTGCTAACCAGAAGGTTGGCAGTTCAAACCCACCAGCTGCTCTGCAGAAGGAAGAAGATGGGGCAATCTACTTCCGTAAAGATCTACCACCTTGGAAATCCAGTGGGGGTTGCTTTGAGTGGAAATCAGCTTGATGGCAGTGGGTGTTTTTTGTTTTTTTTTTTTGAGCATAGCCAGGCTATCCAGGCATTTTATGGTATCTTTGGGTAGAAGGGACTTTCAAGGTCATCTAGCTCAACCTCTTGCAAAAAGTGGGAATCTCCTCCAAAACCTCTTTGTCAAGGATAACTGTCATGTCCCTGCTTGTCATCCATTGCCATTTTTGGATATGGAATTATTTAAAAGGCCTTCTTTACATTCAACTTATAGGGTTATATTTCCATACAACTTCCACCTTGTTCTTATGTTGTTAACACTCTATCTCCTCTTTTTCCCTGAGCAACCTTTATAGAACTTAAGCTTTTGTGCGTCTTCATCTTCTTTTTCCCAACTTGAACATTCCCAGTTCCTTCCATTGTCTCTTATATTATCATGATTATCTGACCCTTTGCCACAAGGGTTGTCCTCTTTCAGACATGCTCATAATAATTGACTTCTTTTTTTAAAGAGAATCCCAGATGTGTATATCATAATTCAAGTGTGATTTGACCAATGCAGAGTACAATAAAAATTATCACAATGTGCCTGCAGAATAAAGGTGTTCATATCAATTAAAAACCTCAAGTCTTTTAAAATACAGTACCTTTAGACAAGATTTTCTGAGTGCAGTACATGAACAGTTAGTTTTTGTGAACCCATGTATTCGGTATTCATACTTACCTTTCCTGGCCTGGTAAGATTTTTTTCCTTTGAATTGTCATTCTTCCTGCTTACTATGCCTTTATACAAATCACTGATACAAGTGGAGAGTAAAATTCCTTTAAGGGTTGTCAATCACTATACAATAGACTGCAGACCCCTCAGTATGTCATACAACTTCATCATCTGCGCGCACCCTGCTCCTCTCCCCGTCAACCTGCATAGCCTCATCTCCTTCCCCTCCTTAATACATCCTCTGGGAACTAGCCACAGCAGTTCCTCAAATGCGTGTTCTTCATGTCTTCATATGGGCTATTTCTCTGAAAAGCTTTGGCCACACTTTGACTCATAAACATCTACTCATCCTATAAGGCCTAATTCAAGGAACATCTCTTCTGCAAAGCTTTCTCTGGGCCACTTTCAACCTTCATCTCCTTGAAGCACCTCCTCTACACTGTTGTTGGAACATTTACCATTTATTATGATGTATTTAATTTTTAGTTCATTTGTTTGACCTCCCTCCTAGACTGTCAACTCCTTGATGGTCAGGGTTTTGTTTTCTCTGTAGAATTCCACTGTCTAGGACAATGCCTAATATTTAGTGAGATTAAAGATATACATGATATCTCTACAGACCTATTAGTACATTTAACTGTTTTTGTTCAAAGGGATAACAGAAGGAGTTTTGTCAAATGCTTTGCTCCAGTCAAGATACCCTGGCCTATTTGTGTAGCAATATCATTAAAAAGGAAAGTAAGTTTTGGTGTTTTCCTTATTCTTTCTGTCTTTTAGAAAGCCAAGACTAGATGCTGGTGTGCTAGTGTCAAGGCTGTCTGACCACGCTGACCATACACTTCATTATTACAAATCCCACTGTAGCTCTATCCTCAGCCATATTATAACCATTTTTTCTGAATGTTAATGGTTGTATAATTAACTATAAATTTATATAGGAACCCACATTGAGGACTAATTGTAGGTGCTTATTCATTCACATGGGAGCTCTGGTAGCATAGTGGCTAAGGCACTTGACTGCTAGCCAGAAGGCTGGCGGTTCAAACCCACCAGCCACTCCCCGGAAGGAAGATGGGGCAATCTACTTCCGTAGTGATACTGCCTTGGAAACCCAAGAAGGGGTCACTATGAGTCGGGTCCGACTCGACAGCACACAACAACAACAACATTCATTCACATTTCAAATCCCTACTATGTGCAAATGTGTCAAATAATAACAGCTTGATAGCACTGTAATGACAGTGATGCTGTATTCTTCAATTACATGCTCACTTTTTCAAGTGTTGACATACCACCACTGTATTTATCATCAATTAAATTTCCCTATATTAGTTACTTGCAGTAATTTTTGAGGCAATCACCTCAGCTCAAATTGCCATAGCAAACCACATAATCTTACCAAACAGAATTATTATCAGCAGTCATCATTCTCATCAATTCTTTATTAAAGACTCATTTCTCAAACCATTTTAAATCATGGCTTAGAGTAAGTCATTTATAACTGCATTTTAGAAATAGGCACATTATATTTCCATTTCATAAATATGTTTTATTAGTAATAAGTAGTGTAGTATTAGATTACTATAAGTATTCTCATCATAGGTTGGAAAATGCTTAATTAACAAAGATAGTGGATTGAAAAAATGACTCTGGGCATATTTTTTCTTACCAAATTATTTTCTATTTTGTTCTCCAGCCATTAGGAGCCCTGGTGGCACTGTGGTGAAAGCATTGGGCTGCTAACCAAGAGGTGGATGGTTCAAATTCACCAGCTGCTCCTCAGGAGAAAGATGAAGCAGTCTGCTTCCATAAAGATTTATAGCCTTGGAAACCCAATAGGGTCACTGTGAGTTCGAATCTTCTTGATGGCAGCAGGTTTGGTTTGGTTTTTGGTCTCTTAAAAAAAAAAACTCACTGCTGTTGAGTTGATTCGACTCAACACCCCCTCCTTGGGTTTCCCAGGCGGTGTCTCTACAGAAGTAGATTGCCCAGTCTTCCGCCAGCCTTCTGGTTAGCTGTCAAATGCCTTAGGGACTACATCATCAGAGGCGTTGGTAATTTTTAATTGCATTCACCAGTCCCACCTCTGGAGTTCATTTCCAAGGGTCTGTGTAAACCAAACCAACCTCACTGCTGTCGAGTCTATTGCAACTCATAGCAACCCCTCCTTGGGTTTCCAAGGTAGTATCTCTATGGAAGTAGATTGCCCAGTCTTCCTTCCAAGGAGTGAGGAGCGGCCGGTGGGTTTGAACCATCAGCCTCTGGTTAGCAGTTAAGTGCCTTAGGCACTACACCACCAGAGGTCCTAAGGGTCTGGATAAGAAGCCAAAATCTAGTATAAGCAAACTTCCTGAAAAGACTTCCTTGTTAGCTGTGGCTGTTTGCTTAGGTACTTTCACCTGAAACCATTCCCCAATTCCTTTTCAGAAACTGTCACCAGTCAGTCTGTTGGTGAAAGGAGTTGCTGGAAATCCTTTCTTTTGCAGATCATGAAGCAGCTAGACCCTTACTCGGTTGTAATAACTTAAAACTGGTACATATTTGAAATCCAGAGCCATTTTCAGTCACCCTTCATGTTTCTTCCTTTCTGCTTGCCAGGCTCTGAGCTAGCCTCGTTTATTAGAAGGGCAGTGATCCTACTTACAGGGTTCATTGTGTCAGGAAAGCTACAGAGATGTTCATGCCCAGGTGGTTATGTTCAGAGATTATACTAACCTTGGGCACTGCTTTAACCAAAACCTTTTCTTAAGGGTTTTTTTTTTTTTTCTTTTTAAATTAAAGCTTCTGGTTTTCTTTCTTTTTCTCCTCAACTCCTGTTGGGATTTATCCATTGTTTTTATTTTATTTCATTTAGAATGGTATCTTTTGCTTTCTTATATTATCTTCTATGAGTTAGGTGTTCTGTTCATTATTCTCTATGAACATTCTTTTTTTTTTTTTTTTTTGTCATCTGGTTTCCAAGGGATAGGGCTCTTTTTGTGATAGTATAATATGTTCCTGCAAGGGTAGCTAATGAGCTTTCTGAAGAAACAAACCACAGGCTGCATTTGTGGGGACTTTGCTAACACCAAAGAATATGGGTTCGTGCTTCAATCTAAGTGACGGAGTTCAGAACAGCGGAAACCTGAAGTGGATTGCTGGTTCCATAAGAGCAAGCAATTATGTTGCACTCGGGGAGCGTCTGTACAGGCTGTTTTTATGCAGATAGTTGTCAGAGTGAATGGGAAGCTCATTAGAAATATGTGAGAGACATGTGACTTTCCCTCAGTGATTGATTGCCTACAATTGTGTCTTGATTGTTGACACCACTGGTCTGTCTACAATGTTTCGTTCAGGCATCCTTCCCAACATCCCTAGTTTTGGGATTCTTGTTCATAAATACTTATAATACGGCCCTTCCATTCACCCAGCAAGTGATTAATTCCCAAGTGAATAAGAAGGTAAGCACTCTTATGAACATTGCATTAAAAGACTCGACTCAACTCTGAGTTCATTCTGCAAAGAGAAGGTAACCTTCACAGACATACTTCGTGGCATGAACAAGTGAGCTTAGCTTATATGCCAGCTTTCCAGAGTCCTTATAAGGTTTTTCCTAAAATGCAGTGGAGAAGAGCATTGGCTCAGGAGGCTAAAGTGGAAGGCTGAGGGTTGGGGATGGCTGAAGTGGCTCCTGGGAAAGCCTGTTCAACAACAAAGAAACCAGTAGCATACTTTTCTCAGACGGGATGGAATAGCTTCTCAATCAAGTGGCCCCTCTCTTTGAACAGGAGAATGCCCTACCCAATGGAGCTGTGAACATTTATGGCAGATGCCCCCTTCTTCTCGCAGGGTTCCCTGTGGAAAAGCTGGCAAGGGACACAAAACCACACCCAAAGCGATAGCCCAACTCTGGGTTACAAATGAGGATTGGTGTTAAACTGAGAGATTGTAATGGCTTTATCACGCAATCCTTCTAGAACAGCCATCTCTCCTCTCTTCTCCCTTCACATCTGACTGGTTATCTATTGTTCCTCATTGCCAGTGCTTGTTTGAAGAGCTCGGCAGCATTTGCAGATATAAAAAAAAAAAATGTGCAACTTTTTTTTTCTCTCCTCTTCCTTGAAGTCCTTGTCTATATTTAGGTCAGTGACGTGATGAGAGATGTTGATGTGTTTCGTACCTCACGCCGAAAATTGCCTCTCCGTATATGGGGGAGCTAGGAGGCTCTAATGGAACCGCTTTGTGCTCCTGTGTCTTACAGCAGACTGCAGCAGCCCAGCCCATGGGCTCTGCCTTCTGTCCCCGCCAACACCCTGCACAAACACATCATGGCACAGACATCTCACCCTGGCCTCCCTGATCCTCTGTGTGTTAGAGGGGACTGTCTTACAAAAGGCAAGTGGGAAGGTCACAGGAAGTTGTTTTATCCTTTACCTGAAGTCCTTACCCTGCACTTTGCTCTGTCAAGTAGAAAATGTGGCCCTGATAAATCCTGTCCACAAAGGAACTGTGCCTTTTTAACATGCAAATGTTCAGTCAGAGAAAGTAAATAGATATCTCTCCTCCTTCGGGAAACTATGAGACAATCACAGCAACCCTTACCCCCACCCCAACACCATTTCCCTTTCCTCTTTCTTTTTTAAGAGAAAGAAATTCTGATTTAATTCCCATTCTTTTTTTTTTTTTTTTTTTTTAAGGGAGGGAGAGGTTTGCATTGAATTGCTCTTAAGCCACTGTCTTCTACCCCAACTTCCTCCTGTCTAGATTGGCTTCATTAATTTGATAAGCAGACACCAAAAGAGAGGGGTAGCATTGGAAGGAAGAGGGGGGCTGCAGGAAGGGCTGCCTAGGGGCTGCCCTGAGGTTTTAGAAGATGAACTGCTAATGATGTTGAAGACATACCTTTTCAGACTGCCTGGTCCCTCTGGAATATCAGGGTCCTTTCTCACTTATTCTGATTGTGCTGCTAGAACTGAAAAAATAGGGGTCTGGTTGAAATGGAGGGGTACGTGAGCTTGGACGGGGGCGGGTGGCAAGTAGACAGATGCGTCTCCAAGGAAGAGTAAGAGCACTGTCAGTTACACAGCTTGAGCGGGCTTTTTCTTTAGCAGAGTGTCTGATACTGTCATGCTAAAGAGTCGGAAACTAATGGGGGAAAATAGATTAATTTGCTAGGCCATTTATTGAACAATCTTGCCTGATACTTACAACCTAGTGAAATTAGTGCAAATTGGCAATATGAGTATTTTGATCAACATCTGTGACCCTTGAATTCAAACCGAAAAGCATGCAATCCACAGGGCTTTTGACATTTCAGATACACTAATCTTTGCTAGCCCTTTCCCATCTTCTAATGTGATAGAAGCTGATTATATGTAAGGCAACCGGACGTATAATCTGCCCAAGACAGTCCCAGTCTATGCCAGTTGACCTGGTTTAGGTGAAAAATTATATATTCACCCTAATTATACCTCTCAGAAACTGGGAGAAGCTGAAAGATTCCCAGCTTCGGTATGATTTTATTTTTATTTTCTGTTCTCTTGCATACTTTTAAGATCATTCACAAACATTTGCTGAAAACAAATGTCCAAGGCATTCTAAGGACAGAAAGGCATTTAAACTAGAATCACTTCTGATTTTAGTCAGTGGCAATATAAGCAATTTACAAATTAAAAAAAAAAATCTTAAATATTCTTGAATCACACATCAAAATCATACACTGGCTTCTTTTGCTTCTGAAATAAATATGAGGTGGCATCGGAGTGTCAATAAGTATCATTAGTTAAGTGAAAACAACCCAGGCCACTGTCTCCCTGCAGTTTCTGCTTTGGTAAATATTTTACTTCCTCCTCAATTTTATCAAGTGACAGTGATTGTTTGGCAGGGTTGGAGCCAACTGCTTTGTGGACACCAGGAGCAGCTTTGAGCCTGAGGGGTCAGGGATAAATATTTCAAATAGATAAATAGGTTTTGGCCTGTGGACTTATAAATTGCTTAACTAGAATCTCAATTTAGTATGTAATAAGCATTCACTCAAAAGCACATAACAACAATAACTATTGTGTGGCAGCCACTGTTTTAGGTGCTTAAAATATATAGGTGGACCAAAAAAAAAATCTCTGTCCTTGTGGAGTTTACATTCTAACAGGCAATAAATAGGTGTAAATTATACGGATGGTTATAAGTGCTATGAAAGGGGGCAGTGGTGGTTCACTGGTAGAATTTTCACCTTCCATGGAGGAGACCCAGGTTCAATTCCCAGCCAGTGTATCTCATGCACAGCCACCACCCATCTGACAGTGGAGTCGTCTGTGTTGCTGAACAGGTTTCAGTGGAGCTTCCAAACTAAGACTGACTAGGGAGAAAGGCCAGGAGATCAACTTCTGAAAATCGGCCAATGAAAACCCTGCAGATATTAAGGGTCAGATCCCGTTGTGCACAGAATTGCTAAGAGTCAGGGGCTGACTCAATAGCAACTAACAACAAGTGCTATGGAAAAAAAGCGAAAAGTAGAACAGGATCAGGAGCACAGCATGAGGATCCAGGGTCTTTAAGTACCACCCCTGTGCTGTTTTCTGCCCAGGGGCTGAGCCCCACACACAGACACCAAGGACAGAGAAGGCCGCACTAACATGCAGACACACAGAAGCTGCAGACCCATGAGGGTGTGATAACAGTTCATTATTCTTGTTGCACCAGCCCTTTCTGCCACAGCCAGCAGCACTGTGTATATGCTTATATGTGAGAGTACAGGGTTTGAGGGTGGTACATGTTGATGGTCCTTCCTTTGCAGTGAAGAGATGGCCTCTGCAGTCCCAATTCAGTTTAGGATTCCCAGGTAGCATTCTGGATTCCTTTCTGCCTTTGCAATGGTTCTTCAGATAACCTTCAGCATGGATCGTTTTTTCCTGATATAGGTCCTATTCACAAAACCACCAAACCCTTTGCCATCAAGTTGATTCTAATGCCTAGTGACACTGTAGGAAAGTAGAACTGCCCCCATAGGATTTCCAACACTATAATCTTTATGTGAGCAGATTGCCACATCTTTCTCCAACACAGCAAGCAGCTGGTGGGTTTGAACCACTGACCTTTTAGTTAGCAGCTGTACGCTTAATCACTACACCACCAGGCCTCGGTAGAAATTTGGCTGACTTAGATGAGGAATCGTGTAATGCTGTTCTAAGAAAGATTAAGTTAGTGTTATGAGTTCTGAAACAATGATATTGCCAACACAAAGCTACAAACTTCCCAGCTTTCTCTATATTTAGTCCATTTTACTCATTTAAAACTTTGTTTCATCAGCTAAGTTCCTGAATGAAATGAGCAACAGTTTAGCTCAACATCAGTCTTGAAACTACTTCATGTTTCTCTTTACTTAAAATATAGTCTGATAGAAGCTGTTATTTTTGTAGTTTCCTTTCCCCTCAAAAGCAGTATCTTTCAAAGCAAAGCCAAGTTGTCTACCTTGCATATTAGTTGGCTTCATGTCTAAGATCTTGAAACAAGTTGGTCAAGTGGCCAAAAAGCCTTTTCCCTTATGAAAAATATACTGCCAGAGGTTTCCACTGCTGACATGGAGTGCATATACCACCCTCTTTTGTAGCAGTCATATGGATAAAGGAGGTAATTTCTTCTTTATGCTGTGGGAAGAAGAGGGGGAGAAAGAGGATTGGAGTGCTGAGCACAGCACCATTGACTGAATGAGAAAGTCTGTAGTCATCAAATACTATCTTACTGGAGAAGCCAGTGCAGAAGAAAATGAGCAGGTTCTTCAACGTGTGGAAATGCAGCTATATACTCAGGACTACGTTTATCCTGGAGAGGACTATTGACATAAAGTATGCAAAATAAACACACAGACTAAATTGAAGAAAGCTTCAGAACTAGGAATGATTATATTGGAGAGAAATGTGAGTCAATAATACAAATTATACAAATTATGGATAACATTGCAAAGAATGGAAATTCCAGAACACTTAATCGTGTGCATGCAAAACATAGACATTGTTGTTGTTGTTGTTTTGCTGTCGAGTCGGCCCCGACTCATAGCGACCCCTCCTTGGATTTCCGAGGCAGTATAACTACGGAAGTAGGATTGCCCAACCTTCCTTCCGAGGAGTGGCTGGTGGGTTTGAACCGCCAGCCTTCTGGTGAGCAGTCAAGTGCCTTAGGCACTATGCTACCAGAGCTCCTATCAAACATAGACATAGAGGCAGTCATTCAAACAGAACAAAGGATTATTGTGTGGTTTAAAACCAGGAAAAGTGTGCATCGGGTTTGTGTCCTTTCAGCACACTTATTCAATCTGTACGCTGAGCAGATAAACCAAGAAGCTGGACTATATGAAGAGGAATACAATCAGGATTTGAGGAAGACTCAGTAACAACCTGCAAAATGCAGATGACACAACCTTGCCTGCTGACAGTGAAGAGGATTTGAAGTACTTACTGATGACGATCAAGACTACAGCCTTCTATGTATTACACCTCAACATTAAGCAAACAAAAATCATCACAACTAGACCAGTAAGTAACATCATGGTAAAGAGAGAAAACATTGAGGTTGTCAAGGATTTCATTTTACTTGGATCCACAGTCAACGCCCATAGAAGCAGCACTCAAGAAATAAAACAACATATTGCATTGGATAGATCTGCTGCTTTAAAGTGTTCCAAAGCAAAGAGGTCATTTTGAGAACTAAGTTGTGCTGACCCGAGCCATGGTTATTTTCATTTGCCTCATAAGCATGTGAAAGCTGGACAATGAATAAGGAAGACTGAAGAAGAATTGATGTATGTGGGTTGCCAGAAGAATCAACAAATCTGTCTTGGAAGAAAAACAACCAAAACGCTCCCTAGAAGCGAGGATGGTGAGACTTTGTCTCATATACTATGGACATGTTGTTAGAAGGGACCAGTCCCTAGAGAAGGACATCATGCTTGGTAAAGTAGAGGGTCAGCAAAAAAGAGAAAGACTCTGAATGAAATGGATTGACACTGTGGCTGCAATAACGGGCTTAAACATTGCGATGATTGTGAGGATGGCGCAAGACTGGGCAGTGTTTCATTGTTGTACATAGAGTCGTTATGAGTCGGAACTAACTTGACAGCACCTAACGATAACAACAATGAGGTATTTGTGCTAATCTTGCTTTCATGATTAATCATCTCTCTGAGAAAGCATAGATATTTAGAAAATAAAGCCATAACCATCTGTGACCACTTACTTAGTGACAATATAGCCAAATTTGGAAAAAAAAAAAAAAAGAGAAAAGCAAATTGAGAACTAGTCAGTCAAATGATTATAGACAGCACAGGTCTCTTCCCTAAGACAAACCTGAGAAAAAATATTTAAGACATTGAGGCAACTTCATGCAGTGGGCACAATTGGAGCCATATTACCTTGTTAGTATGGAAGCCAAGTTAGGATGGAACAGTATACTAATTTATTAGCATTACATTCAGGATTATATATAATCTGACTCCAAATTACCTTTCCGTCTTATTCCTTCCACTACATATTTCATCAGCGTAGGCACCTTGCTCTTTCCTCTTTATGTTGAGTAAGCCATGAACTTCAGAGAGTCTGCAATGCTCTGCTTCCTTTCTTTGCTCACCAAGATCGCTGTCTACCTTCCATTTAATGTTTTGTTCATCTTACCTTCTGTTTTACCTGGTTCGTTTTTTCCACATAGTATCCCATTTAACCATCTCATCAGCCTTATGAGGCTTAACTACTATTATTACTCCCATTTTACAGAAGAGGAAACCAAGACATGGAGGAATGAGATAGCATTCTAACACTAAGGCCTTTTCTTAACCAGTAAACCCAAGGGCTCCTGCACAGATACAAGGCAGGTGCTCTTTTCCTCAGTGATTCTATCTCAGTTGCATTGAAGGAGGCCCTAGGCATTAATTACCATTATTCATACTGTGTAGCCAATGTTATTAGTTGCCCTGGAGCCAGCTTATAGCAACCTTATCTGTAACAGAACAAAACATTGTGCTATTCTGCCCATCTTCCTGACCACTGATATGTTTGATCATTGATGTTAGCTCCATTGATGAGGTACTGTAGTGCTTTTCAGCCTAGGGAACTTGTGTAACTACATATCTACTTACTTCAATCGACAACAGGGGCTAGTATCTTTTGTAAACAACTTCTCCAGTTCTGAAAATTTTTCTGCAGCTATCCGAGGTGTCCAGTAGTTTTTGATGATTTTTCTATTCTTACTTCCAAACTTCACAGTGTACAAACTCTGTAAGGGGATGGACTTCTTAAGAAGGAACATTGATATGCCCACAGCTGGAAAAGACTTCATGGACTAGATTTATCCTACATTTCATAAATATCTATTGTGCACACACTATGTGCTAGATACTTGGTAGACAATGGGGAAATCATGCTGAACAAAACAGAGATGGTCCTTAACCTCGTGGCCCAAGAGTCTACTGGCAGAGACAGATGTTAGTGAAATAATCATAGATACCTAACTATAGCTTGTGATATAGTATAGGCAAGTACTGTGAAGGAAAGGATGGACTACTGTGAACATATAACCTAGTGAGAGGGGGCATCTTAGAAGAAGAGAAGGCTCCTCAGAGATCAGAAAAACCATTAGAAGGTAACTAGGGTGGTGGTTCTCTTAAGCAGTTTCGGGACCAGCAAAATCAGCATGATGATATCTTAGTTTTGTAGTGCTGCTATAATAGAAACCAATTGTGTGGTTTTATCTTAGTTTTGTAGTGCTGCTATAATAGAAACCAATTGTGTGGTTTTAAAAAAGAAATTAATTTTCTCATAGTTCAGTAGGGTGAAAGTCTGAAATCAGGACAGCAATGCTAGGGGAAGGCTCTCTGTTGGCTCTGGGGAAAGATCCTTATCTCAGCATTCCTTGGTTCCTTAGAGATCTTCACATGGCATCTATCTTTCCTTGTTTGTGCTTCCTTTCTCTATGTCTTTGGGGCTCCTTATAACTTAGAGGTGATTAGGTTTAGGACATGCCCTGCACTGATAGGACTCATGAATATAACAAAGAGAACCTTATTTCCAGACAGGGTTACATCTAAAGGTATGTTGTTGTTATGTGCCATAATCAGGAATAGTGTGTGTCAGGGTTGTATCCTTTCATCATACATACTCAATCTGTTTGCTGAGTAAATAATCCAGAAAGCTGGACTATGTAAAGAACATCCAAAGATATAGGGGCTAGGATTCCAACACATATTTTATTGTTCTTGTTGTTAGGTGCATATCGCACGTTGTTAATGAGTCTTCTTCTAATCCTGATGCTGCATTCTTCATATATTCCAAACCAAACCAAACCCACTGCCATCAAGTAGATTCCAACTCATGGAGACCCTGTAGGATAGAGTAGAACTGCTCCACGGGGTTTCCAAAGCTATAAATCTTTAGGTAAGTAGATTGCCTCATCTTTCTCCCACGGAGCAGCTGGTGGATTCAAACTGCCAACCTTTTGGTTAGCACCAAAGGTATTAACCACTACACCACCAGAGCACCTCCTATAGTACAGCTTCTTTAATTATTTGCTAAGCATACAGACTGAGTAAGTATGGTGAAAGGGTACAACCCTGATGTGCATCTTTCCTGATTTTAAACCATGCAGTGTCCAATTTTTCTGTTTGAACAACTGCCTCTTGATCTCTGTACAAGTTCCTCATAAGCACAATTATTGTTGTGTAGTTGTTATGTGCCATCGAGTGGGCCCTAACTCATAGGGACCCTTCCTTGGGTTCCTGAGGCAATATCACTACGGAAGTAGATTGCCCAACCTTCCTTCTGAGGAGTGGCTGGTGGGTTTGAACCGCCAGCCTTCTGGTTAGCAGTCAAGTGCCTTAGGCATTATGCTACGAGAGCACAATTAACTTTTCTGGAATTCCCATTCTTCACAACATTATCCATAATCTGTTATGATGCAAATAGTCAAATATCTTTGCATATTCAATAAAACACAGGTAAACATCTTTGGTATTCTTTGCTTTCAACTAAGATCCATCTGACTTCCACAATGACATGTCTCATTCCATGCCCTCTTTTGAATCTGGCTTGAATTTCTGGCAGTTCCCTGTCTGTGTAGCACTGCAAACATTTTTGAATTATTTTCAGCAAAATTTTACTTGTGTGTGGTATTAATGATATCAATAGTTCAATAATTTCCACACTCTGTTGGATCATCTTTCTTTGGAATGGGCACAAATACGGATGGATCGTTTCTAGTTGGTTGGCCAGATAGCTGTCTTCCAAATTTCTTGGCATAAATGAGTGAGCACTTCCAGCATTACATCCATTTCTTGAAACATCTCAATGGCTTTTCTTTCAATTCTTGGAGCCTTGTTTTTTTGCCAGTTCCATCAATGCAGCTTGGACTTCTTCCTTTAGTACCACCAGTTCTTGATCATATGCTGCCTCCTAAAATGGTTGAATGTCAACCAATTCTTTTTGGTATAGTGGCTCTGTGTATTCCTACCATCTTCTTTTGATGCTTCCATGGGCATTCAATATTTTGCCTATAGAGTTCTTCAGTATTACAAAATTGAAATTTTTTCTTCAGTTCTTTCAGCTTGAGAAATGCTGAGCATGTCCTTCCTTTTTGTTTTCTAACTTCAAGTCTTGGCACATTTCATCATAATACTTTAGTTTCTCTTCTCAAGCCACCCTTTGAAATGTTCTGTTCAACTCTTTTACTTCATCATTTTTTCCATATGCTTTAGCTACTCTCTGTTCAAGAGCAAGTTGCAGAGTCTTTTCTGATATCCATTTTGGTCTTTTCTTTATTCCTTGTGTTTTTAATGACCCTTTGCTTTCTTCATATATGAATGTTATTGATGTCATCCCACAACTTATCTGGTCTTCGATCATAGGTGTTCAGTGCACCAAATATATTCATCAGATGATCTCTAAATTGAGGTTGGATATACTCAAGATCATATTTTGGTTCTCATGGACTTGTTTTAATTTTCTTCAGCTTCAATATTCAACTTGCATATGAGCAAGTTGGTCCCTGGCCTTGTACTGACTGATATTGAGCTTCTTCATCATCTCTTTCCACAGATATGATCAATTTGATTCCTGTGTATTCCATCTGGCAATGTCCCTGTATGTACTTGCTACATTTATGTTGTTGAAAAAAGTATCTGCAATGAAAAAGTCATTAGTCTTGCAAAATTTTATCACATGGTTTCCACTGTCTTTTCCATCACCAAGCCCATACTTTACAACTACCAACCTTCTTTGTTTCCAGCTTTCTCATTCCAATCACCCGTAATTATCAGTGCATTATGATTGCATGTTTGGTCAATCTCAGACTGTAGAACTTGGTAAAACTCTTCAGTTTTTTCATCTTTGGCTTTATCTTTGGCCTCTTTTTTGGGAGAACACTATTCAGTCCATACCGTATAACACTTGTGAACTTAGCTCTGGTGGTGCAGTGCCTAAGGCAATTGACTGCTAACCAGAAGGTTGGCAGTACAAACTGCTCCACAGAAGGAAGATGGGGCAATCTACTTCCATGAAGATTTATTGCCTCAGAAACCTAATGAGGGTTACTATGAGTCAGAATCGACTTGATGACAATGAGTTTGGTTTTTTTGGCCCTAGACCTACTGACTCAGAAATTTTGGGAGTGAGGTCCAACAGTATGTGTTTTTACAAGCCCTCCAGGTGATTATAATGCACCTTAAACTTTGAGAACCACTACACCAGCAGATAAGGTAGAGTGGGGCTCAGAGCCAAAAGATATAATGTAGGGAGACCCAAGCCTGGAAAGAACATGGTGCACAAATGGAGCTGCTAGGAGGCCTGTACAGAAAGCCAGAGAAAAGTAGGGGTGAGGACAGAGGACAGACTGGAAAGTATGCTGGGGTCAGATTGCTTCAGGGCCTATATAGTAAGGATCCTGTATACCATCTGAAGCATAGTGGAAAGCCATTGAAGAGTTTTAAGCAGGGGTGTGATATGATCAGATTTTAAAACATCCTGCCGACCACAGCATGGAAAATTGATTGGTGGGAAGAGTAATGAACATGGGGAAGCCCATTTGGAGGTAAGTTCAGTCCTTTAGTTGAAAACTGATGCAATAGTGTGATAAGATATAGAGACAGAGGGAAGTAAATAGAGTTGAGATATATTGAGGGGTGATGGTAAAAGGGCTTTGGTAATATTTTTGAATGAAGATTGAGTGAGGAAAATTGTCAGGATGGAGCCTAGGTTTCTGGCTTGTGAAACTGGATTGATCATAGTAGTTCTAGTCACTATGATTAGAGTGTTTTTATTTTATTTTATTTTTATTTTTATCATATCGAGTTTGATATCAATGCACCTTAGAGATATGAATTAGACCTTGGTAGAAATTGGATGGATGAAAGCCAGAAAAGAATTATTCTTGAGAGGAAGATATGGTAACCATATCTGCAAAAGTGCAGATGAAAATAAATGTTTGGGTGTTTGTTGGCATGATCGATCAATTGATTTTTACTCTGTTTCCTTCTTCCAACAACATGGAAGCCTTTGAAGGGTAGGACAGGAATATTAGTGGGTGGGATGAGGACCAGCTATCCCAAATCTTGAATTCCAAGGTAATAATGTTGGTTTACCATTATAAGTACATAGTTGATCAGAATAACATATATATAATATATGTAACTCAAAAACAAACCCCTTGCCATGGACTCATTTCTGACTCATAGCCACCCTATAGGACAGAGTGGAACTGCCTCATAGGGTTTCCAAGGCTGTAATCTTTATGGAGGTAGACTGCTGCATCTTTCTCCCTGGGAGTGGCTAATGGGTTGATCTGCCAACCTTGTGGTTAGTAGCTGAGCACTTAACCACTGCACTACCAGGGCTGCTTATCTATAAACCATTCAAAGGGAGTATTTTTTTTTTCCTCTGGGATATAAGGCTTATTGTGATTCCAAACATGTCTCCATGGCAGCTGTGGAGGAGGGAGGGAGGAAGGAGGAACAGATGGGGGTCATCGTGGTCCTCATTCTCATGCAAGGGCCCCCATCGATCTCCCCTTTCTCCTTTAGGAGTCCAGGATTATGCTGTGTCGTCTTTCACTAGTCTCTAGATGTCAGTCTAACTCAGTTTAACAGGTGTTTGTGAGTGCCCACTATGTGTTTGGCTTCAGTTCTAGTTAATGTGAGCTTCTGTTAGAATACCCAACCTCTGCTTGGTGATAGAAAGCTGAAAAAGGCAAATATGGAGTATAAGCATGCCTTCTATGTGAGCAGAAAATGATAAACTTTGAAACTGTGAAAAATATGTCTTTTTGCCTTTTCAGTTTTCCATCACCAAGCAGAGGTTGAGTATTTTAACAGAAGCATGTGCTAACTAGAACCGAAGACATACACATAGTAGGCATTCACAAAGACCTATTAAACTGATTTGGACTCACACCCGGGGACTAGTGAAAGAAGACGCAGCATAATCCTGGACTCCTAACCAAGAAAAGGGGAGAACGTTGGGGCCCTTGCATGAGAATTAGGACCTCAGTGACCCCCATCTGTTCCTCCTTCCTCACTCCCTCCTCAACGGCTGCCATGGTGACATGTCTGGAATCACAGTAAGCCTTACACCCCAGAGAAAACAATACTGTGTTTGAACGGTGTAAGTTGGCCTCTGATGCTCACTGTTGGCAATCCCCATCCCCCAGAGCTAGAGATTCTTACAAAAGGCAGGTTTGTTTTTTTTTTTACCAGAGGATCAGTGGCACTGTGGTTCATCGATTTGAGCCCATTTTATCCGTCGACACTTTCCACTTGGTTGTTTTTGAACTCATACCACAGACACAATGTTGTTGCTCTGGTTTCGGTGTGAAGCTGTTGATGTGACAGTCAACATCCCCTCAGCTCAACCCTGCAGAGCATTCGTGCCTCTTTCTCTTTTTTGTACTTGGTGCCAGTGCTGTTGACTCACCAGGCTGGGGCTGTTTGAGCTAAACTAAATTAGTAACAATGCAATCAACATCTCTATTTTTAATCTTTCCTCCCCCACCCGGCCACTTTCCTCCTCTTGACTGACTCACGATTTCTAGGTGTCTGAGCTCTACAGCCTTAAAGGAATTATATTGGGGCTGGGAAAATTTTATGCACAGATGTGATATTCCTACCATCCAATACAATGAGTGTTCTCTTTTTGCTGTAGTGGTACAAGGTTTGAAACATTAGAAGTATTATTTATTATGCTCATGGTCATCCTCCTTATCACTGCCGTGTTACAGCTTAAGCTGCTGTTTATCTCCTGAGGTCTGAGATGAGTTGTAGGCAAGGGAGGGAGGCCCGATCCGATTTCTGAAACACATCTTCAGAGAAAACTTCCATTTTGAACTAAAACTTTTAACTTTAACTTCTGGAAACCTAAGCTTGTCTAAAGCATAGCCCAAGCAGAATAGCCATATAGCCTCTTTTTTTTTTTTTTTTTAAAGTGCCATTATGTAAAATACTTTTTTCCTGCCTAGATAATTGCATGCTGATAATTATATTAATTTTATAGTTTATAAATACTGATAAGGTCCCTAGGTGATGCAAACAGTTTGTGCTTGACTTCTAACCTGAAGGTTGACTGTTCAAACCCACTTAGTAGTTCTGTAGAAGAGAAGGCCTAGCGACCTGCTTCCATTAAGATTACAACCAAGAAAACCCTATGGAGCAGTTCCATTTTATAACATTGGGTCACGATGAGTTGGTGTAGACTCCCTGGCAACTAACAACATACATACAAATATAAGTTAAGAGCATGGGGTTTTTGGAGCCTAAATTTTGATTCTACTCTTCCACTTACTACCTTCACTCTTTGGCTGTGTAATTTATTTATCTGTGTCTTAATTTTCTCTTCTATAAAATAGAGAATCTGCCTTTCATACATATGTCATCTTACATTACTCATAGGTTTGTTGTAAGGATTAAATAAGCAAATATTTATATAGTGCTTAAAACAATGTCTAGCACATAATTAGCTCTCAGTAAATGTTGGCTGTTTTTCAACAGCTCATATACACCTGTTTTCAGAGACATGATTCACTGAGTCTTCTGAAGGGTTTTCTTTCAACAAGCAAGAATACACCTCAGGATTTTACCTTCCTGTATCTGAGTTTACAAGTCATTTTATGAATGTGAGCACTAAGTTACAGACAAACCTATTTGTGTTTCATCAAAAATTAGAACACTCTAGCTTTGCATTCCGCCTTTCATATAGCCAGAATTTTGGTCTCAGTTCATTAAAATTAGGTGTTGGCCCTCACATCGTCTAAATCCAGGTACATTTACTTCTTCTCCAAATAATTGTATTTTACATATAGTGACTTTTGCTTGACTTACTTAAGACTACCTCATTAAACACTAAATCCTAATGATACTCTTTCATTTCTGTAGTGCAGCCATTGTTGTTGTTATGTGCCATCAAGTCAGAACGGACTCATAGAGACCCCTCCTTGGGTTTCCAAGGCAGTATCACTATGGAAGTAGATTGCCCCATCTTCCTTCCGAGGAGTGGCTGATGGGTTTGAACTGCCAGCCTTCTGGTTAGCAGTCCAGTGCCTTAGGCACTATGCTGCCAGGGCTCCTGTAGTGCAGCCATACAAACAGCGTTCTAAAACTCTTGGTAGAAGTTTTCCCTTTTGCCTTCCAGCATGTATGTCTCTCCATCACTTCCAACCCAACACTCTTTACTGGATATGGGAAGGAAGGCCAGTTGCTGGGCTACTTTGGCAGTAGTCGAAAAGGAGGATCATAGAACTCAGATGCAGGCGGGATCTGGAAAGTTCTCAGAAAAATCCTAGTGACTTTGTGAACCCCAGTGCCTTTATTATCAGCATGATCTTCCAAATCTACGGAGATTACACTCATCTTTCAGCTGTAACAGTTATACCAAAAATTATATGTGCCACAATTCACTGCAGTTCCATCACAAAACAAGACTCAGTGAACTTTTGGCACAGATTTGCCAAGTCCATGGGGAGCAATGCTACAAGCATTGACATTTTCCCCTGTGAGATGAAATGCCCTCCGTATGGCTGCCAAAGCCTGAGGGAATTGGACACACCCAGGCATCTTCACCCTATTTAGCTGTTCAGTAGTAACAAGTCGGTTCTTTGTTTTTAGTTAATATCTTTATTCAAGTAATACAGTCACCTAATTTGAGACGTCATGTAGTTCTATAAGGTTTAATGATGAAAACAGTCCTGCCCCACTCCTCTTCTCATCCTGAGTTGTGCTCCCCAAAGTATTTCAGCTGCTTTATCTGGTATGAAAATCTGGAACAGGAAGAGAAAAACAAAACCACTGAGAAAATTGTCCAAGATTTGCTGGAGGAGAACTTCCCTGAAATGATGAAAGATAAGAATACATCCATCCAGGAAGTCCAATGAACCCCAAACAGGATAGACCGCAAAAGAAAATCACCAAACTCATCAAAACCAAAGACAAAGACAAAATCCTGAAAGCCGCACAGGAAAAATAAAAAGTTACATACAAAGGACAGCCAGTAAGAATAAGCTCTGATTTCTCAGCAGAAACCATGCAAGCGAGAAGGCAATGGGATGGTATTTATAAAACCCTGAAAGAGAAAAATTTTCAACCAAGAATTACATACCCAGCCAAATTGTCCCTCAAATATGATGGTGAAATTAGGAGATTTCCAGATAAGCAGAAACTAAGGGAATTTGTTAAAACCAGACCAACCTTACAAGACATGCTAAAGGGAGTCCTTTGATCAGAGAACCAAAAATAGCAAATAACAACCGACCATTAATACACAAGATAACATAACCCAGAAACCACAGCTATGGGCATATCCAAAGTAAAATGAGCTTACAAGATTGTAAACAGGGAACCAGAGACATCAATTGGCAAGTGAGGACAACTACAAACAAAAAGAGGGAAAAGACTGTGTAGTCACAGAATTTCTAAATGATGAGGAAGTTAAGAAAAAGTTGAAAGATAGAAAGGACTGTTCTAAACTCAGGGATAAAATTATAAATCATAGGGTAACCTCAAAGAAAAATGATAAACCTTCACATCACAATAAAAAGGGACAAGCACAAATATTCAGCTTATACTAAAACAACAGCAACAAAGGAAATGATAACACGAGGACATTATGCTGAGTGAAATAAGTCAATCACAAAAGGACAAATATTGTATTAGTCCGTTATTGTGAAAGTTAAGGAAAGGTTTATCTATTGAAGGAAATTTTCTTTGTTGGTTACCAGGGGTGGGAAGGGAGGGGAGGGAATGCTGTTAGATAGATAGAGATAAATATTGATTTGGTTGAAGATAAGGGCAATGTACCAAATGTGAGTGACCAATATGGCAGCATTGAGGATGAGAAAGACATAGAGAGGTACATGGGAAGTACAGACAACAAATATGAACCCTTTTGCATATACAGTACTGAGTTGTAAGTGAAGGCAAACATGGGTATATGGGTGGATAGATAGGTGGACAAGCTAAACGATTAGGTATGTCTATGAAATGGGGAGTGTATCCAAGATCATATATAGGGTTGGCAGACAATGGTCCTATAAGTTTATGTGAATGATCAGAATTCCCAGTTGTATAGTAGAGCTGACAAGGGGCAAGGTTGTGGTCACTGTTTGGTCATAGCCAGCTACCCAGAGGGACAGAGTAGTTGAACCTGAGGGTTGGGACCATAGTTGCAGGGGACATCAAGCTCAATTGGCATAACATACTATACAAAATATTGTTCCACCTCCTACTTTGGCAAGTAGCGACTGGGATCTTAAAAGCTAGCAAGCTGCCATCTAGATGCAACGATGGGTCTCTCCTCGTCAAGAGCAAAGAAGAAAGAAGAAAACCAAAATTAATGGAAACAATCAGTCCTAGCAACTGGTACACCATCCGATCTGCAACCTCTACAACTATGAGACCAGAAGAACTAGATGGTGCCCGGCTACCACTGTCATCTACTTGGAAGGGATGTAGGAGATCCTGGATAGAAAGGGAAAACAATGTGGAACAAAACTCAAAACATTTGGAGGAAAAAAAAAAAAAAAGAAGAAGGTGGGGACCAGGTTTGCTGGTCCAGTAGAGCCTGGTAGAACCACTGAGACTATGGCCTGTAGCTGCCCTTCAGGTCTGGAATTGAACCCACACCTGTGGTTTCCAGCCAAAAAAAGTACAGGCATGTGAGTTACACATTTACCTCAAGTAGACACACGCCCTGGAGAGAACAATCATGGGAGAAGGAAGGGCTGCTTATGCACAGGGAAACAGCTCAGGGCGCAGTAGAGTATGGAGGGAGGGTCACTGGGAGGAGGTAACTATGGGGAGGAAGTGGGAGGGGAGCTGTTGCATTGTAAACTGTGGTCAATGACATGAGACAAAGTATATATGAACTGCTGTATGGAAAGTGAATTCGCTCTGTAAATCTTCACCCAAATCACAATAAATAAAATAAAAATTAAAAAAAAGAATATATTAATAATATTTTACATTCTAATTTTACATGGTTCTTCTGTTTTTTCTTCTTTGTATTTTCTGCTTTCTTTTTCATTTATTTAAACTCTCAGTTTATGTTATAAGCTTTCCTCAAGTATATGATGATCCTTGTGTCATTCTTTAGAGTAAGGTATTAAAAATCAGACTGGAATCCCTGTGATTGTATGTGAGGACTTTCAGATGGTGATGATTGGCCTGGAACCCAACCGGAAGAAAGGATCAAAGATCTATTAGTCATTTCTCATAGGCTAGTTAATTTCTCTAGAAAGGAGTCTACTCATCTTCTGTCTAGAAAATATAAACTTATTACTAGTGTTCTTCTTTTTATGACACGTGAAGAGGTAAGGTGTAAAACAGTAGAGATAAACATGTATTCAATTAGTAATACTTAACTGAAGTTTATGAATTCACTCCAGTGAAGCTGTCTGGGTTACTTAGCAAGACCCTCATCCTAGAATATTTCCACAAGGGCTTTGAACCAGTTCAAAATTATTCATTCGTGGCTGGCAGAAACAAGGACAGTGTATGTGTTGCATAGCAACAAAATCAATCTCTCTCTCTTTCTCTCTTTGATATTTCTATATCTGGGTTTCCAAGGCAGTAAATCTTTACTGGGTTGATTTTGGGTGATGTTGTCATGTGTCTTAATCTTAGGTTGTTGTCTGCCATTGTTGATTCTCTGTCCAAAGGACTCCCTTTAGCATTTCTTATAAGGTTGTTCTGGTGTATACAAATTCTTCTTAATTTCTGCCTGGTCCCACACCATCCTCGCAATGTTTACTATGTTTGAGCCCATAGTTACACCCACTGTGTCAACCCAACTAATTGAGAGCCTTCTTCTTTTTTGCTAACCCTCCACTTTACCAAGCATTGTATCCTTCTCCAGGACTAGTCCTTCCTGGAAACATTGGCAAAATATTGAATGACACAGGAGTCATCAAAGGAAGATGAAACTTTGCCTCTTATTCAATATAACCAAAGCACAAGAAGTAAAATCTCACCATCCTCTTTCTAAGGAGCATTCTGACTGTACTTCATCCAAGACAGATTTTTTGTTCTTCTGGCAGACCATGGCATATTCAATATTCTTTGCCAGCACCAAAACTTAAATGCATCAATTCTTCTTGATCTTCCCTACTTGTTGTCTAGCCTTCACATGAATTTGAAGCTACCATAAATACCATGGCTTGGCTCAGTGTATCTTAGCATTCAAAGTGATATCTCTGCTCTTTTAAACTTAAAAGAGGTCTTTTACAACACATTTGCCCAGTGCAAAACATTGTTTAATTTCTTGACAGCTGTTTCCATGGGTGTTGATTATGGCTGCAAGTAAAATGAAATCTTTGATAATTTAAGTCTTTTCTTCATTTATCATGATATTGCTTATAAGACCAGTTGTGAAGATTTTTGTTTTCTTTATGTTGAGGTATAATCTATACTGAAGATTGTACTCTTTGATGTTCATCACTAATTGCTTCCAATGTTCTTCACTCACAGCAAGCAGGGTTGTGCCATTTGCCTATTGCAGGTTGTTCATGAGTCTTCCTCCAATCCTGATGTCACATTTGTCTTCATATAGGCCAGTTTCTTGGATTATTTGCTCAGCATACAGACTGGAAAATTATGGTGAAAGGATACAGTCCTGACGCACACTTTCTCTGATTTTAAATCATGTAATATCCACTTGTTCTGTTTGAATGACTGCCTCTTAGTCTATGTTCAGTTCCTCATGAGCACAGGTAAGTGTTCTAGAATTCCCATTCTTTGCAATTTTATGCATAAGTTGTTATGATCCACATAGTCAAATGACTTTGCATAGTCAATTAAACACATCTTTCTGTTGCTCTCTGCTTTCAGCAAAATTTTACTTCTATGTGAGTACTATGATATTGCTTGACAATGCCCTTATTCTATCGGTTCACCTTTCTTTGATGGCACAGATACGGATCCCTTCCAGTCTGTTGGTGAGGTGGCTGTCTTCCAAATTTCTGGGCATAGATGAGTGAGTGCATCCAGTGTTGCATCTGTTTGTTGAAACATCTCAATGGATATCTCATCAATTCCTGGAACCTCATTTTTTGCCAATTCCTTCAGTGCAGCTTATATTTCTACCTTCAGTACTATCAGTTCTTGTCCATATGCTGCCTCCTAAAATTGTTTAACATTGACTAATTCTTTTTGGTTCAGTGAATGTGTATAGTCTTCCAAATAAACAAGCAAAAATCAAACTCACTGCCGTGAAGTCGATTCCAACTGAGCAACCTCTTTTGGGTTTCCGAGGCAGTAAATCTTTACTGAAGTAGATTGCCCAGTCTTCCTTCCACAGGCTGGTGGTTCAAATCTGGTTAGCAGTCAAATGCCTTAAGCACTACACCACCATCTTCTTTTATGCTTTCTGTGTTCAGTATTTTGCCCATAGAATTGTAACTAAAGGCTTGAATTTTTTTTTTCTTCAGTTCTTTCAGTTTGAGAAATGCCAAGGATGTTCTTCCATTTTGGTTTTCTAACTCTAAACCAAACCAAACTCACTGCCGTGGAGTCGGATCTGACTCATAGCGACCCTTCCTTGGGTTTCCAAGGCAGTATCTTTACAGAAGTAGATTGCCCAATCTTCCTTCTGTTTCTATTGCTAGTTATTTGCATATTTCATTATAATATTTTGTTTTCTTGAGCCTCCCTTTGAAAAATTCTGTTCTTTTACTTCATCGTTTCTTCCATTCACTTTAGCTACTCTCCATTTAAGAACAAGTTTCAAAGTTTTTTCTGACATCCACTTTGTCTTTTCTTTCTTCCTCTTGTCTTTCAAATTACCTTTTGTTTTATTCATGTATGACATCCTTGATGTCATCCACAACTCACCTAATCATCAGTCCCTGTGTTCAGTGCATCAAATCTGTTCTTTAGATGGTCTCTAAATTCAGATAGGATACATATTCAAGGGTGTATTTTAGCTCTCTTGGACTTGTTTTAATTTTCCTCAGCTTCATCTTGAACTTGCATATGAGCAATTGATGGTCTGTTCCACTGTTGACACCTGGCCTTGCTCTGATTGATGATATTGAGCTTCTTAATTGTCTCTTCCACAGATGTAGTCAATTTGATTCCTGTGTCTTCATTCCATCTGGTGAGTTCCACTTGTATAGTCACTGTTTATGTTGTTGAAAAGAGGTATTTGCAATGAATAAGTCATTGATCTTGCAAAATTCTGTCATGAAATCTCTGGTGTCATTTATATCGCCAAGACTGTATTTTCCAACTACCCATCCTTTGTCTCCAACTTTCACATTCCAATTACTAGTAATTATCGGTGCATCTGAACTGCATGCTTGATCAATTTCAGACTGCAAAAGTTGATAAAGCTCTTCAGTTTTTTCATCGTTGGCATTAGTGGTTGATGCGTAAATCTGAATAAGTCATATTAACTTGTTTTCCTTCTTGGTGTGTGTCCTATCACTGACAGCATTCTTCTTGAAATGTTCTTTTTGATGATGAATGTGATGCTGTTCCTCTTCAATTTGTCATTCCCAGCATAGTAGGCCATGTGATTATCTGATGCAGAATAGCCAGTACCACTCCATTTCAGCTCAGTAATACCTAGGATATTGATCTTTATGCATTTCATTTTACTTTTAACAACTTCCAATTTACCTAGATTCATACTTCATACATTTAATGTTCTGATTATTCATTTTGAGTCATACCACATCAGCAAATGAAGTTCTTAAAAGCTTTACTTCATTCATGTCATGGTCAACTCTACTTTGAGGAGGCAGCTCTTCCCCAGTCGTATTTTGAGTGCCTAGAACCTGCAGGACTCATCTTCCAGCACTGTATCAGACAGTGTTTCACAGCTATTCATAAGGTTTTCAGTGGCCATTTTTTTCAGAAGTAGAACTGGCCACATCCTTCTTCCCAGTCAGTCTTAGTCAGGAATCTCCACTGAAACCTGCCCATCATGGGTGACCCTGCTGGTATTTGAAATACCGTGTCATAGCTTCCAGCATCACAGCAACATGCAAGCCACCACAGTGTGACAAATGGACAGGCAAGCAGTGTTCCTCTAACAGATTAATATTATAAGATTTGTCTTCGATTTTGCTAATTCTGTCTTCAGCAGTTTCTGTTCTACTTCTTTGCTCTTCCAATGACTTACCTATTTCTGAAATTTTAGTATTAATCATCTGAGTTTCTATTTGCTATTTTTGTATGGTTTCTAATTTTTCATTTATTTTGTCAGTTTGTTCTTATATTGTTTTTCTGAATTCTTCTAGAGTTTTGTCTGTGTTTTCTTTGACTTTATCTGTGGTTTCCTTAATCTCTTCCTTAAACTGCTGAAATAGCCTAAATATAAATCTTAAGAAGTCCTTATCAGGTAGTTCTAATAGCATTTCTTTCTCTAGAAGAAATTGGCACTTATCACCTGTCACTAGGTGGATTCGGTAACAGATGGGAGTGTGGGCATGAGTCTCTGATCACTGGCCGTGCGGAGCAGCTAAGGGTAAGCTGGGTGGGTGGATCATTGATACAGTGGTGCTGGAGTGAGTGGGGTACTCAGCCAGTAGGTGGGTTGGCAAGAGTTTTGGTTATGGCTGGGTAGGGTTGCTGGCTCCCAACTGCTGCTGGGGAAATACATATTTTTAAAAGGAAGAACTAAGAAGAAAAGTAGAAAAGGTAGCACAGTAGAGGTGCAACAGTACTGGTGCAAGTGTTGGTGGCCAAACATGGCTGGAGCGGACCATGGAGATTACTCTGCAAGAGCATACACCATCATCCACAGAGAGGAGCAAAGGTGGGAGTTGCTGACAGTGGAGGTGGTGGTGGGATCAGCACCCACTCTGCAGGGTGAAATAAAGTTGGGGGCAAAGAGAGGATAAAGAAGAGAAAAACAAGGGAAGGGGAAACAGAAAAGAACTAAGAAGAAGCAAAAAACAGAGGAAAAAAAAAATCACAGTGCTGGTAAAAGTGCTAGCCACCAAATATAGTTATGGTGGAACACAGTGCTTACTCCATGAGAGTATATAGCAGCAACCGGGGAGGGACCTCGACAGGCACTGCTAATTGTGGAGGGTGCAGGGAGTATGGTGTCACCTCCGTGGGATTTTTTTTTTTTTTTTTTTTTTTTAAGGGTAAGGGGAGACGAAGAAGAAAAAAATTTCTAAGTAAAAGGAGGGCGGAAGAAGGAAGAACTAAGAAGAAAGATAAAGAATAAAAAAAGGTGGCACAGCACTGACAGCGGGGAGGTTTGATTGGCTGCTAGGTTAAGGGGGTTAGGCTGGGGTGGAGGGACTGTGCCTCTGATCACCAGGAGGTCATGCAGGGTTAGAAGGGAGATCAGACCTCTCTGATCGTTGATCACCTTTCTGAGTGCTGGTGTGTTTCTGGGCCAGTTATCTGGTTCCTGCGCTGATTAGAACACTGTAATTACTCAAAATGGCCATGTTGTGCCAATCAGCTTTTTAATCACTCCACATGCCTCCTATTTTGCTGTTTTCACTCAGTCTTTTCCTTTCATTGGTATCTGATCGACTTCTTTTCTTCAAAGTTCTGGGTTCCAAGATTATCATCTGTCTCCATTTCACTTGGTTTCTCAACTCTTTGTTGTAGGGGGTCTGGATAGTATATCTGCCTAGTCTGCCATCTTGGATCTTCCCCATAGCAACCAAATATCTTGCATATCAGATTTTGACCCCAGTAGGGAGTAGGCAGGCAGTGCCCTACTCAGAGATGGCAGCTGACTCACATACATTCAGAGCAACATGATTAGCCACCATTTTTGAGGGCACCACTGCCTGTTTCCTACTTGCGTCAAAATCTGACATGCAAGAGATTTGGTTGCTATGTAATCCTTACACTATCCTCATTTCCATCAACCGTAACTGAACTATTAAAAACTAGGTCGAAGCCCTGATTTCCACTTGGGCTTCCTTTGTGTTGTGGTTCTGCATCAGAGCACCCTTAAGAAATGCAGAGTGATCTAGAACAGTCCCAGATAACATAAATTAGATTTCCCTGGTTTACTAGTAAATGACCAAAAGTTCACAGAAAATCAGAGCCAACCAATTACCTGGATTCTGAATTTAGATCTAGACCTAAACTCCAGAGCAGCCTAAGTAACTAAAACTTCCCAAGTATGAGGTGAAGAGATCACACCATACTCATCACCTTGTCCAAGGCTTTTCCAGGCTCTTGGTCCACTGAAAACAGAGGATGATACCATGAGGCCTTGTGTAGATTATGTAGATTAGATTTGGGTTCAAAATCCAACTCTACCCCTTAGTAGAGTATCAGTTTGGATTACATTTAGCTGTATATAAGAAGCACTAAATTACAGAGGCTAAATTTTAAAAAGGTTTATTTTCCTCATGTAATAAACAAGAGGCAGGCTGATGAAAGGAAATGAAACTTCCATGAAGTCAAAATTTTTCCTTCTCTTTCTATCTTTGTACCTCACTATGTGGCTTTTATCTGTATGCTTGTTGTCTGAAGGTGACAAAATGGTCTTCACTAGCAGCCTTATATCTGTATTCCAGGCCAGAGAAAATAAAGAAGATAGCAACAAGGGGAAAGTTGTGGGACCAATCAGAAATTCCCAAATTCTTAGCATATTTCTACATCCATCTCATTGGCTAGAACTGTGTTATGTAACCACCTCTAGCTGCAAGAGAGGCTGAGAAATTCTGCTTAAACACAATTGGGATTCTAATGAAGAAAGGGAGAAGGAGTGTTGACTAGGCAACTGATAGTATCTGGCATACTACCAGTTGCTATTGATTTGATTCTGACGCATGTCAGCCGTGTGGGTTTCAGAATAAAACTGTGATCCATAGCATTCTCAATGGCTGATTTTTTTAGAAGTAAATGTCCAGGCCTTTCTTCTGAGGAATTGCCAACCAAAAGGTTAATAGCCAAGCATGTAAATGTTTGCATCACCCGGGATCCTCTCTGTCACACTAGCTGCACATTTTTGGGCAAATAATTTAACTTCACTGGGTATCCATGAACTTTATGTTTAAAGGGGGAAAAAAATACCTATCTCATAGAATTGCAGTGAGGAATAAAGAAGAGAATGTTTATAAAATTTATACCATCGCACCTGATGTATAGTAAGCCCTTTATAAATGTTAGTCACCTTCTCCTTAATCTTTAAGACTGGTTTTATTTCTGAACACACCAACGAACAGCATATACTGCAAAAACCTAGACAGACATACATGACTTGATAAAAATTAATTTTGTTTTGAGCATTACATAACACCTGTTAACAAAACATTAGTAAAAATGAAAGAAATCACTAATCAGAAAATATATTTTTAGCATAGAGTGACTGCATATAACACACAGAGAATATAAAACTATAAAGATGATTTTACAGTCTGTGTCTTTTATTATAATCCTTAATCTTCCTTTATATCCTTTCCCTTTATAGCCATCCCACCCACCAACTGCTTTTTACCGTACTCCTCTCTTGATCCCTTGAGAGATTCCTTAATTTGTATTTACTCGATGGCATCTGTTTGGGGGGCTGTTTTTTTTTAATGATTTGTCTACAGAGCTTTATTATACAGTCACTGGACCATGTGAACGTGTATGTATTACTCTAGGCAGATCCAATGACTGGCTGTCCTTTTGCTCTTTGCAAAGCTATGTGAAGACCTTTCAAACCAGGTCCAGAGTTGGAAAGTGAGGAGAGGGTTATGGCCAGCTCTGGTAGAATAGTGCCTAAGGCATTTGACTGCTAACCAGAAGGCTGGTGGTTCAAACCCACCAGTCACTCCTTGGAAGGAAGATGGGGCAATCTACTTCCGTAGTGATACTGCCTCAGAAACCCAAGGAGGGGTCGCTATGAGTCAGGTCCAACTCCCCAGCACACAACAACAACAACAAGCCTACATCTGAGGATTTATGAAAACTGTAATGGTCTATTAGAGTTTGGGTGTCAGAAGGTGAGAACACTCATGGTTTCTGTGTTTTTATGTCCATTGCATTTTCTTGCCTGTACATACAATGGAGTGTTTTGGTTCACACCCTGTGCCCTGCGACCTAATATGTGCTAGCACACAATCTAGCAAAGGACAGGGACCAGGGTCACAATTTTTCAATCTAAATTGGAAAGGACCTTTATTTCCTCTCTCCAGCTAAATGAGCATTGGTAACAGGGTAAAGGTTTGGTGCCCTAGTTGTTTCTATACAGTGAAAAAAAAAAAAAAAAACCAATATTTCAATCCCTCTTGAGCCAGGCTGCCTCCCTAAAATCAACAGCTAAGAACATCTCCTTTCAAGATAAATACAGAAAGGAAAGAAAGAAACCTTTCCATTTATAAATGTTTCCCTTTCCTTGCCCTTTTCTAGCTGGTCCTTGCCTACATTTAGTTCTGGCTGTCTACGTAGAAACCAAATGCCACAGTCCAAAGGAGAAGCTCTTTCACAGGGAAAACAAAAGGCACCTGTCAGTTTAATCCCAAGCTCCCTGATAACATTCCAGCAGAGTTCCTTTTTCTGGAGATGAAATAAGAACCCTGGCAGGCCCTCTTGACTGGCCACATAAATCATTTGTAGTAATTGTTCTGAGAGGAGAGCCTCTCAGGCTCTGCAGAGAAAGGGAGGGAGCCACACACCGCCTCATTCTCTCTCCGTCTCCCTCTCAGAGGCACACACATGCTTGTGCGCACGCACTCACACTGTGCCGTCGTCATTAGCTTATCCCACACACATGCACACACCACATGCACACCCGTCTTCTCAGGGCTTACTGAGGGGAGTTCCTCACTGGGGTGGGCTCAGTGAGCCATATTTAAAAAAAAAAAAAAAAAAAGCATGGCACAGATTATCATAGTTTTATGTTTCCTTCTCTTTGAGGTTGAGCCAATTTAAATTCTTCTGGAGCATAGTTTGGGAGGGGTTATTGAGAGGGTTGAGAGGAAAAAAAAAAAAAAAGGTAAGAATTGGAATGGTTATGCTTTGGCTTTGTTGGGCTTATCCATCGCAGTGTATTCTATAATGTGTCACCTGCTTCCTCCTCTTTACCTTTTCTGGTGAGAACTGAGATGTGGTCATAAAAATTCCCATGCATGTGATCTGGGAGCTGCTGCTGCTGCTGCTGAGGTTTGGCAGTTCACTAAGGACCAAACTCTCAAAAGCCGCAAAGCTATAATATCCCTTCCCCTATGTGGCCAATAAAGATGGTGATAATCAAATAACAGGGCTTGGAAGTGGTATGGTGCCTGCAGCGGTTGGCCACAGGCTGGTGATATACACCCTCACTTGTACCCTGATGTATGTTCATTGAATATATTGAGGCCACCAGAGACGTTTAGGAGGGCTTCCCCAGGCACATACAGCTGTTTGAAGAGAGAATTGGATAGATGAATGAATACATGAATGAATAGATGTATGAATGAAAGATGGATGAGTGGAGTTTAGTGTTGTGTTTGTAGAACAAAGATTGAAAAGTCAGGAAAATTGCAGAGCCTCTCTGAGAGATGAACTCCTGGTCCCTTTCCACACACTGGAGGTTATAGCTGTCCCCAGCATTATCCCCAAGAATAGAGAAGAGAAAGTGAGGGAAAGGAAGAGCTAGACATGAGAGGAGGAGTGTACATTTCCCTGCTCTGTCCTTTAGCCCTTATTGTAGAATTGCCCTGACTATAAATCAGTCCTACCTTCCCCATGAACATGGGACCTACTAAGCCAAAATCTATGGTCATTTGTTTCGTTTGATAAGAAAAAAATTCAAACTTGAAGTTATGTGTTCTATACCCATATGCCCAGAGCCAATTTTACCTTGTCACACTAAGAACAAAATCAGCCTTCTTTATATCCCACTCTATCAGATACCAAAGGAGCTCTGGTGGTACAGTGATTAAAGCATTCAGCTGCTAACCAAAAGGTCAGCAGTTCAAACCCACCAGCTACTTCCTGAGAGAAAGACATGGAAATCTGATTTGGTAAAGATTTACAATCTTGGAAACCCTATGGGGCAGTTCTACTCTGTTCTATGTTTTTTAAAAAAAGACAACTCACTGACCTCGAGTTGGGTCCAACTCATGAGCACCCCTCCTTGGGATTTTGAGACAGTATCACTACAGAAGTAAATTGCCCAACCTTCCTTCCAAGGTGTGGCTGGTGGGTTTGAACCGCCAGGCTTCTTTCTGGTTAGTAGTCACATGCCTTAGGTACTATGCCACCAGAGCTCCCACTCTGTCCTATAGGAATGATGAATTGGAATGGGTTTGGATTTTTTTGTTGTTTTGTTTTAGTATCTAACTTTATAAGGAGAAGAGAAAAAAAAAAACTAGTTTTGGCAAAAAGGTTATGTACTCCAGACATAAAACTAGATGTGTTCCACCACAAGTCACTTCTGCCACTGAGAGGCCTGTGTTGGAGGTGTCCCCGTCGATTCTGAGCTCACTCATCCTTGGTTAGATCTTTCTGTTATCTACTCTACTCATAATTTATTATTCCTTTCTTGGCTATCAAGCCAGCTATTACAGATCAGCATCAGTATTTACCCTGAAGCAAAGATGGCTTCTGTGTATGACCAAACAAGTACATACAATTTAAGGGTTTCAGGATCTGGGCTTCTCAGGTATTGGTCAGTGAATTTTTGCTTTAATCTATCTGCAAAGCCAGTTTGGGTTGGAAGTATAAAAAACTGAGTCACACATTTAAAAAAGAAAAAAAAAAAAAAAAAACCCTGATAATAATAGCTTATAAGAGTTCACAGTTTGCAAAGTAGCTTTCTTCTCTGTCACTATTTTTAAGCTGAAGAAACTAAAGCTTAGCGAGAGTTACATGACTTGTTTAGGATCACAGAGCAAGTGAGTGACAGCAACAGGAATGGTAGCCAGGTAATGGGGCAGGCAGTCTAGTTTGTTGTTGAGCACATATTGTCTCTAAATTATTGTGGTGACTTTTAACAAATTACTTTTACATAATATTTTAATCATTAAAAAATCTGTTAATTTTAGAAATAAAAATATATATAGTATATATGCTATTTTAAAAAAATCATGCATAATACTACCATCCAGATGGCCTTTCTGATACACTTGGAATCAATTAATTCCAATCATTTTTTATGCACATGAGACAAATATAAGGCTTTGATTTATACAATATTAAGTCATACAGCATTTGGTTTTGTACCTTACTTTCTTACTTACCATTTTATTGAGAATTTTCTGCTTTGTCATTAAACATTATTTATAAAACATGATTTTTAATGCCTGTATTATTTCCCATGGTATGACTATTCCATAAATTATTTAAAATTCAATCTATCCCCTATTGTTGAACATTTTAGTTGTTTGCCTCTTTATTGTTTATGAACATTCTTGTAAACAAATCAGTGGAATTTCTGATTGTTTCTATAGTATACATTAATAGAAGAGTAATTGCTGGGTTGAAAGTTATTTACAATTTCTTAGGATCTGGACATGTGTTGTTTAATTGGTTTCCAGAAAGGTTTTATCAGTTTATACTACCCAAATGAGTGAGCACTCCTACCACATACTTTTGAGTTTTGACAATTACGATTTTTCAGAAAATTTTTGCAGTATCAAAAAAAAAAGCTTTTTTTTTTTGTATTTTATTTTGCATTTTTATGATCATTGGGAGCCTTGGTGGCACAGTGTGGTTAAGCACTCAGCTGCTAATCAAAAGGTCAGTGGTTTGAACCTACCAGCTGCTCTGCGGGAGAAAGACAGTCTGCTTCCAAAAAGATTTACAGTCTTGGAAATCCTTTACTGTTTTGAAAATTATGACTATTCAAAAAATTTTTGTAATTTAATGAAACAATATATTTTTACATTTTAATTTGCATTTGGATGATGATTAGTGAGGTTAAACATCTTTGTAAGGAATTACTGGCTAAGTTGTATCTTTCTTTAATTGTCTTTTATTCATGCCTGCTGTTCATTTTCAGTTAGGATATATATTTCCTCTTTTTAAAAAGTTTGCATTTTTGTTGCATATATTTTAGCCCAGATTTTATTCTCTCTTAATTTGTAAGGTTTTTAAAGTATAGTTTTTAAATTTTTCTGTAATTAAAGCCACTAACCTCTTCCTTTATAACATTTGTTTGTTTGTTTTTAACTTTTAATTGTGATTTGGGTGAAAGTTCCTATTTGTTTTATACATAAGATTTGCTTTATGATAACATCATTAAATATTGACTTTTTAATGTTTTCACTTTTTTACACATCTGGTGGCATACTGCCTAAGGCATTTGCTAACTAGAAGGCTGGCGATTTAAACTCACCAGCCACTCCTCAGAAGGAAGATTGGGCAACAATCTATTCCTGTAGTGATACCACCTCAGAAACCCTGAGGGGTCGCTAGGAGTCAAATCCGACTCAACAACAGTGAGTTTGGTTTGAGCTTATATACTTTTCTGGATGTATTTTGGTACTATTGTGAGGTGCAGATCTAACTTTATGTTTTTCCCTTACTTTTGTCTATTTAATAATTTTTCCTTTTTTCATACTTTTAATATATAATGAATTCTTATGGTCTTTTTCTGTACTATCATTGATCTATCAATTGACCTGCCAATTCTTATAATAATAGCATAATTTTCAATTAGTATAGTTTTAATAACTCACATTGTTCTTCCTCCCCATTTATTTTTCCAAAATAACTATTAAAATGTTTCATTAAATTCCTAAATGAATCCCTCTGGAATGTTGTTTTGAATTACATCAAATTAAATAGAATAATGTGAGGAGAAGTTACTTCTTTATAGTATACAATCTTTCCATTCAGAAAGATGAAATTTATTTCCATTCACTCAAGTCTTTTTTGAGTCTCTAATTTTCTTCATATAGTTCCTATTCATTTCTTATTAAGGTTATTCTTGGTTAGTTCAAGTGTTTAATTATTTCTGTTTCTGAAATCATTGCAAAGTGGCATTTTAAAAGGCGGGTGCTGATTAGCCAAATTGGGGTTAGACTATGAGAAAACCCAACAGAACCTGACAAGCTGGAAGTCATTAGTAATTAAATAATTTCCTCTGAAAACTAATTGGATTAAATTAACCTATTTTAAGGTATTATTTCTCAGACAAGAAATGCCCAACTGTTGTTCCCATATTGCTATCAGTGACTATCCCTAATAACACACCACTCTTAGTCAATGAGGGAGAAATAAATGAACTTCCTCCCTATAATAAATTCATTTTTAAACAAATTGCTATTTGCCAGTACTAAATTGTAATGTGCTTGACATATTATTCACTACTGCTGAAGTCACACTTCTATCAGAAGCCAAGTCTCGGGCCTTAGCTCTGTAAAATTTTTCATATAATTTTCCAAAATGTACATTTTTCTAATGAAAAAGGAATATTGTAGTGTAATACTACTTAAATTTACACATACAGAAAAGAGTATATATGTATATAAATAAATATATGTATATGTAAACAGAAAGGTCCTTGGATGGCTCAAAAAGTTTATGTGCTACTGCTAAGCTAAAAGGTTGGCGGTAGTGCCATGGAAGAAAAGGCCTGGCAGTCTGGTTCCATAAGGAGTATAGCCAAGAAACTCCATGGAGCAGTTCTACTCTGTAACACGTGGGGTTTCCAGGAGCTGTAATTAATTCAACAGCAACTAATAACAACATACGTAGACAGAGGGTATATTGTGGAATTTTAGAGCATAAACAGATTAAAAATCAATTAGCCCAAGCCATGTAGTCTTAACAGGAATCCATGATTCCCCTGTAACTGTTAGTAAGACTATGCTTGTGTGTGTGCCTGTCTCCAAAGGGAGTCTATAGCTGAATTTCAGGTACTTGCCAACTCTCTGATACCCTAAAAACAACTGAGAATGACTGATCTACTCCAGCTCTTTCATTCATTAATGAAAAAATGAAGACCTGAATTGCCGAGTACCTTGCAGAGAGCTGTTCAAGGGAACAGCCAAGGCAGGAAGTCGGGTCTCTAGATCCCCAGCTTTTTGTGCCATACCTTCCTGCACGCTAAATATGAATATTCTCTCATATCCCCACCTATCCAGTGTGCTTCATCATGTTTGCAAGGTGTGGTGGAACTAGCGGAAATTTAGAACCAGGCCCCTAAATTGAGATGTTGCTCCAGAGTTGCCAGTTGTGTGACTGTGAGCAAGTCAGTCAACTCTAGCCTCAGTTTCCCCTTCTATGAATATAACCTATCAAAAACCATTGAGAAATAAGGATTTTAAGCAGATACAATTAGGTGATGTATGTATGTGTACACATACCCAGGTACTTTATAAATTATTAAGTGCTAGAGAAAGTTATTGTTTTCATCCTGGTTCTGGGGGAATTGAGGTAATGGGAGTACAGTGGAAGCTGTGGCAGCATTGGTACTTTCAGCTGCTATCTTCTCTACAGCAAGCCTCTCACCCTCTACCAGAGCTACCCTTTCTGCACTAATTAGCCCTCTGCACTCCTTTGATAGTAAACATGACCATTAATTTATACACGTCTCCCAAACACTTGCTGATAGAAATTCTCTTCATAATGATATGCCCAGACAAAAGAACTTGTAACTCTTAGAATTTTATAATAGGGATTTTGTTTATTATAAAATCTTAGATAGCAGTGGCTAGATAGATAACTGCTGTCAAGTAGACTCTAACTCATGGAGACCTTGCATACAATAGAATGACACATTGCCTGGGTCTTTGTCATCCTTAAGATCACCATCATGTTCAAGTCCATCATTGTAGCTACTTATGCCAACCCATCTCACTGAGAGTCTCCTTTGCCCTCCCTGGCCCTCTACTTCACTAAACATGATGTTCTCCTTCAGTTATTGATCCTTCCTGATGACATATGAAAGCAAGCAAGTCAGACAGTGTTCTGCTGTGATTCATAAGGTTTTCATTGGCTAACTTTCAGAAGTAGATCACCAGACATTTCTCCCCAGTGTCCTAGTCCAGACACTCTCCTAAAACCTGTCCACCATGGATGACCCTGCTGTTCTTTGAAATATCAGTGGTATAGCTTCCACCATCACAGCAACAAGCAAGCCACCACATAAAACACACTGACAGAAGGGTGGTGGAATAAAATCTTAAATTGTATAAAAATGGTCATCTACAGTATTCGAAGGATTATAGTAACCCTCCTCCCCTCCCCTCCTTTATTGTTTTTACTTATCTAATTGTTGTTGTTGCTGGGTATCATTGGGTAGACTCTGACTCATAATGAGCCCAGGTGACAGAACAGAACTGCCCTGTAGGGTTGTCCTGTCTGTAATCTTACGGAAACAGATCCCCAGCTCTTTTTCCCACAGAGCCACTTGGTGGGTTCAAACTGCCGACCTTTCACTTAGCCACATCGCTTTTATACCAGATATAAAAGGAAGGCTCCTTTTATATCTGGTAGCACTTTATTTTAAATTCGTCCAAAAACTTCATGAAGAGTTCACCAGTTCATATCATTAGGCATTTTGGAAGAGCTACAAATCTGGTTATTTGAGAGGGGAGCATTAGTGAAGGCCAGTTACATAATTTCTAAGCACCATAATATATGTTCCTTTAATGCTACTTGCCATAGAGTACAATTAGGAATAAAACATTTGGGTCAGACCTTGCATTTATTTGAAGAGTGCTGCTCAGTTTCTAAAGCACTTTTGCAACATTATATTTAATACATAAATATACATTTTATTTAATCCCTCAAGAGTCCTGTTAAGAAGGAATTATTATCCTCATTTTAAAAATGAAGGAATGAAGTTGACTGGCTAGTGGCCCACAGTTTACTGTCAGCATGGCCAGGACTTGCCCCCATGGCCTCCAAGTCCATCCATCTCTCAGAGGCACCTGGAAGACTGGGCCATTGTAAGGAGAATCAGAGAACTTTGTTCTATTAAAAAAAAAAAAAAAAATTTATACAGTTTGATTATAAAAAGGAAAATAACGATTGTTCTTTGCTCTTGTAATTTTTATTTTTCTAATATTCTGGGTAGAGGAAAATATAGAGGCATATTTAGAGAATGAAGGAAACCTTGTGGCACAATGGTTGAGTACTCAGCTGCTAACCACAGGTTGGCATTTTGAACCCACCCAGTGGCTCCATGGGAGAAAGACACGACAACCTGCTCCTGCCTCGGAAACACAAGGAGGGGTCGCTATGAGTCGGGACTCACTCAACGGCAGTGAGTTTGGTTTTGGAGAAAACCCTATGGGGCAGTTCTCTTCAGTCACATGGAATCACTGTGAGTCAAAATCAACTTGATGGCACCTAACAACAACATTCAGGGAATGATTGAGCTAGGGCAAAAACAATAAACCAGAGCTAAGGTAATGAGAAGAAGACAGGTATAGTAGAAGGCAAAAAAAAAAAAGTGTGAGAAAACTAACAGGGAACAAAAGCCATAGCAACCTCTGAATGGGGGAGATAGGGAACCAAGGAGAGAGAGAAAGCAACACAGCGACAGAAACATACCTGGTTATAACCAGGTACTCTGGAGAGAGATGTATATGAGAAGATACCTATTATCTTCAGTAAGAGAATCTGGTGAGCTTAACAACAAATGAGCTATATCTCAGATGTCCCCAGGTATAGGATATCTTCAGGCTGTCTAACCTATGCTCCACCTACCCCATCTTGGAACCAGCTGGTTCCCAGCAGGGCTGGAGAGTTAGAGCTCTCTCCTCACTAACCCAAACCAAACCCACTGTCGTGGAGTTGGATCCGACTCATAGCAACTCCTCCTTGGGTTTCCAAGGCAGATCACTACGGAAGTAGGTTGCCCCATCTTCCTTCTAAGCTCTCCTCACTACTAACTGGGATTTGGAAAGGGTGCATTAGTGATCTAAGCCCTGGGGCCAAAACCCTATGGCTAATGGGAATGTTTGCTGTTTAGAAATATTCAGACAGTAACATCCTGAATCATATCCCCAGCCCTGTCCTGAAGGAGAGAGTCTTCTGCCCAGGGCACTTGGGCATCTGGGGAGCTCCAGCACCTGTGGGAAGCCTAAATTTGCTGGAACCAGTTCTATACTTGGGAATTGAGTGAACTCTTTACAAGACTGAACCCCCTATCGGGAGGAAGTGGGAGGGAACCTGTTGCATTGGGGCAAATTGTAGTCAATGTCATGAGACAAAGTGTATGTGAACTGCTGTACGGAAAGTGAATTTGCTCTGTAAACTTTCACCCAAATCACAATAAATAAATAAAAACAAAACTTAAAAATAAAAAAGGCTGAACCCCTGGTTCTCATCTCTTCACATTGAACAATTTTTCTACTTAATTACTTGGTCTGCATCTCATACCAAGCATCATTGTTGCCTGGAATTCCAAAGATGCACACAGGAACAGATATGCATGCCCACATGTGTGTACACACAACCCTGCTTCTGGCATCCTCTATCCTGATCTTCTAAATTCGTACTTTCTTTGTTGCTGGCCCACATCTAAAGTCCATCCTCAATTTTGCCATCAAATAGGACATATTTATCACGGCTTCCTTTTGGTAGAAAGCCTGTATTTTATGCTTCTGTACTCTCCTCCCACCTCCTTCCTGCTTGATCACTTCCAGTAGCTGTGTAGCCTGAACCCTGTTCTGCGGTAAGCTAACCTTGCCTAGGGAGTAGGGTGGCCTGATTTAGAAAAAACGACAAAAAAATCCACAATGGCCAGTTAAATTTAAGTTTCAGATAAACAACTTATACTAAGACAATTATACCAAAACATTATTTTTTGTTTGTCTGAAATTCAGATTTCACTTGGGATCCTGTATTTTCTCTGGCAACCTTAACTTGGGAGCTGTGCCTTACAGCTCCATGACTTCTTAGGGAGAGTCCTGTGCTAAAGGTGGTCTTTGCCACTGAAACTAGCCTTTCTCATAGTGGGCTCCTAGGTACCCTTAGAGGCCTGGTTGTTTCTAAGAATCAAGTAGATCCCAAATTGGTTTGTCCCTCAAGCCCAGGCATCTGAAGCTCATCAAGCACCAGACCGGATTTCTGAAAACTCTCCCTACCTGGGTGTAGCTCATTACAAACATCAAAATGTCATTATATTTCTCTCTCTGCCAAGATTGTCTCCAACTTTTCAAATAAGGGCCAAAAACATTGCCGGTAACTAAAACAATTTGCCAGCCCTGTCTCTCCCCAACAGGATTACTGATTGCAAAACAAATGAAATCACTGTTGTTTACAATTCATCATCCAAAATTATTACTTGTTTTGGGCAAATGGCTGTTTGAAAAACTAGTCTGACATATTTTTTATTCGTTAGCTCCATTCCTGTTAAGAATTAGAGCTGAGTTTTCAAATGAAAACTAATCGGAGGCCTTTCTGATTATTTGTGTTGTCTTGTGTGTACAGTCTTCCCGTGATGCCGGCCTCCTTCATTGCTAAGGTCAAGTGGCAATTGAAGAGGTGCAGCTGTCTCTGTCCCCCCACCACCCTTTTTGAAATCTCTCTCTAGTCTGTAACAGTTTTAAATAGAAACTTTATATTTTTCAGTGAGTTACACATTTCTCTTTTACACTTGTGTTTATGACACCAAATATAAAGGAGTTTATAATCATGGGAAGGCAAAATCTTTATAAATTTGTCTTTTCCAGGACCACACAGGTAGGCTTCTGTGTTCCTCTCTCTGCATCTTCTAAGGAAGATGGAGCACATAATCATGAAACAAATCTAGATATATAGATGTCCTTCTTTCAGTTCTAACTGCTCCTAAATCTTTGTACTCATCAATGTTCACCAGGGAACATTTAAGAATATTCACTTTGGATGATGCATTCAGTGTTTATGGATTAAAAAAGTGTTAAACTCTGATTAAAAAAAAAGTCTAATTATACTCTTCTCTGAAATGAAAATGTTTGTCACAGATGTGGTAATATACATATGTATAATAATGTACATATAAATATTCTTCAGTGTGATATGTGAGGGAAGAGTGCATACAATCCTTTACAGTTACATTTGATAGAAAAACATTTTCCTGATGTTATATATATATTTGGTCTCATATTCCCCTTTTCCTTTTATTTTCCTTAATTCTCCTGAAACTTGAGAGGGTAAATAATTAAAGTGTGTTTGCTTCTGTTTAAATATGAGTCACCAGGCATACTGGGGGCCCTCCCTCTGAAAAAATAATTGTAAAGTACTGCAACTGAAATCAGCTGTAGGTGTGCTTTGTCTTCACTTCATGTAGGAGGGAACTGGTTGACTGAGAAGCCCACTCTTTAGTTTCTACAGCACAGAAGACATACATCGGTTTATTCTACTGGAAAGTTGAGAATCAAGCTCCTCTCTGCTATCCTTCCTTTTCCCTGTCACAGTCTTATTCTACTAATGATTTATGAGTTTCAATTTCAGTTTTCCTTGTTGAACTTAGTAATGTACTATGAGAACAGAGAGAGAATTTAGTGAACTAGCTTTCTTGGATTGTCTAGTTTTCTTTCCACTGCCCAGGGTTTAAACTTTAAAAATACACACATACATGCAGACTTCATCTACAAACATTTATCTAGTTAAATTTTCTGAGTTCAGTGATTTCAACCTCAGAAGTAGAATAGTTACCTTTATCCTTAGACAACTGTAACCTGGACTCATAACTGGTTCTTCCCAGTTCAACCATGGCCAACAAAGGGAAACTAGGATGAATGAGAATTTGCAAAATGTGGGTGCCTGGAATGGTAACTGGAATGGGGAAAATTATGCGTCAACACCCTTCTAGAAGCTTGACCTCCCTCTTAGCAAACAAGGGCAACATGTACATTGCATAGCAACCAAATCTCTTATCTGGCATAGTCAGAAACAGCAGTGCCCTGCTCAAAGATGATTGCTAACTGAATCACTTTGAATGTGTCACACTTTCCACAGTCCTGGCAATAATCCTGTCTCTTGCATTAACCTCCTGAACAGGGTTACTACACCTCTCCTGAGTCTCCTATTCCACGGCTTCCACCCATAGTATTTCCCCTTCCAGTTTTCATTCCAGGCACCCACATTTTGCAAGGCCTATTTTCACTTCATCATCCATCACTGAACCAGGAAGAATCCTGCTTATCACATTAGGTTGATGTATAAAACCCAAAACCAAACCCACTGACATCAAGTTGATTCTGACTCATAGCAACCCTATAGGACAGAGTAGAAATGCCCCATAAGGTTTCCAAAGTTATGAATCTTTACAGAAGCAGACTACCTCATCTTTCTCCCATGTAGCGTCTGGTAGGTTCAAACCACTGATCTTTTGGTTAGCAGCCCAGTGCTTTAACCATAGTCCCACCAGAACTCGTTATGTCGATATATACTTTCAGGATATTGACACCAAATAAATAAAAAAGATTATAAACTCATGGAAGTAATTCACTTTAGAAGAAGCTGACCATTTAATTATGTGTAGTACTTCACATATAAAAATGGCACTGTTCACCTACAATTAGTAAAGGTCATGTTCTTCAAGGTTCTCATCCAATCTTTGGTCATATGAGAGCAAAAGATTCAGTGAGGCTGGCTGAGGTTAGAATACCTTTATTAACCATGGAACAGAAAAGAAAACTTGCAAGTCTAAGATCACATGGGAAAGTACTGAAAACCTGACCTGTATATTTAGGATGCTTTAACTGCCCAAACTAATGACATATACACCAAGAGATTCAGGTGCATTTTAATCTGCCCCATTCAGGTAAATAGATGTGTTTCTTAGATAAAAAACAAAAAACTAAACTTGGTTCCTAAAAACTTAATTCAAATTCATGGCAGCCCCATATGTTATAGAGCAGAACTGCTCCATAAGGTTTTCTTTCTTTATTATTATTATTAATAATAATATTAATATTATTTAATTGTTCTTTGGGTGCAAATTTACATAGCAAACTTGTTTTACATTCAAGAGTTCATGAACATCTGATTTCATTGCCCTGATTACCATCCCCAGCCATAAAAAAACTCTCCTCCCTGTGACCACTCCCCTTCCCAGTGCCCTTCTTATCTGTGCATTCCTGTATGTCCAGCTTTCCCTCTGTGAGTGTTACGCCTCTTGTCTCATGGCTGATTGATCCAAGGAGTGCATCTCCCTAGAGTAGGTGGGTGCATCAACCGACGGTAGGTGTTCTGTATGTAGGTCTTCGTATTGTTGAGCTGAGAGTCAATCTATGTAAACCAGAAGTCCGTTTCTAGGCTCAAAGGGTAACCCGGGGCATAGTCTCGAGGGTTCTACCACTCTCTTTCCAACCAGTAATTCTGCATGTTACTGTGTTTTTTAATTTTGTTCCACAGTTTTCCTCCTACTCTATCCAGGATCTCCAGATTTGATCCCTTTCCGAGCAGTTGCCATTGGTAGCCAGGCACCATCTAGTTCTTCTGGTCTCAGGTCGTGGAGGTTCCATAAGGTTTTCTTGGCTGTAATCTTTACAGAAGCAGATCACCAGGCCTTTCTTCCATGGCTGTGCTGGGTGGGTTTGAAGCATCAAACTTTAGGTTAGCAACCAATCATAACTTCTCAGAGAAAACATCTAAAATTACAAAATTTGATGAGTAAAAGCCACAAGTGGACCTGGCTAGAAGATCAGAAATAAAAAGGAACTGCTTACATATCCCGATCAAATTGGGCAACTTGCCCTATTTCAAGTATAATACCAAAAGTAGTTTTGTCATCTTGTTCAATTTCAGAAGTGATAATAAGACTAAATTTAGAAATTGGCAGAATGTCTGTCTCAGAGAGCTTCTGCTCGTCTGTACTTGGAGTAAGCAGTGTTTTTGTGGGGTTGGCCCTGGCCTGTTTTATCTCATAGATTGTGAATGATGTGATATACATATAAGGTAAGTTCCCAGTATACATAACACTGGGACATTGCATCATGACCCTTGGTTGCTTGGCTTCACCATAGAAAGCCAAGACAGTAACAGCCATGGCCTTGCGTTGACTTCATCTGTCCATTGTACTTTATGATACAGAAGATTTGAGTTACAGTAGGCAATAAGTCTAGAGATTTCGGGTTTTTCAACTTGTGTGTCACACCCTGCATTTAATGTTGTAGATATATTTAAAAGAAAAATTTTAAACTGGTCCTTTTTAAAAATTTGTTACCACTGGAAATAATTAGTGAGAAAGGTAGTATTGTTATCCCCATTTTAAAGATAGCACTGAGACTCCTGGCAATGGGTACTCAAGGAAAATTCTAAAGCTTTGTCCCAAGCCTGGTTTCCATATTGATAAACAAATACAGTTATAATAGAAGCAGTCATTGAATATGGCTAGCCATGTATCTAACTTTTTATGCCAGCCCAAGAGTTATTGTTGTTCTTGCTAGGTGCCATGAAGTTGATTTTCCTCTCATAGCATACTGTTTGACAACTTTTGGATATTGAACTACATACAGAGTTTAGCTCTATCTAGGATTTTGGATAGCATGTCAGAGATGAAAGCACTATAGTGTTCATGGTGTTGTGTTGAACCATATAAGGTTGCTGATAGTTAACAATTTTTTATGTACAAATACAGCAATTCCACGTGATTCAACCTGATACATACCACTCATTTTAAGTATTTGGAAATCGGGGCTCAGAAAGAACAAGAGATCTTTGTTTTTCTTATTTTATTAGACACTTTTAAACCAGAGTTGAGGGAATACTGTCATGAACTCTTATATACATACTACCCAAATTCAATTATCAAGATATTGCCACAGCCACACTTCTTGATCAATTGTTCTCCACTTATTTTGTTGAAGCATTTGAAAGCAAATCCTAGACATCACATCACTTCACCTCTATATATCTCAGCATGTTGTTGTTGTTGTCAGATGCCATCAAATCAGTTCCAACTAATGGAGACCCCATGCGCAACAGAACAAAACACTGCCTTGTTCTGCACCATCGTCACAGTCATTGCTATGCTTGAGCCCATCATGCAGCCACTGTGTCAGTCCATCTCATTGAGGGTCTTCCCCTTTGTCTCTGACCCTCTTCTTTACCAGGCATGATAGCCTTCTCCAGGGACTAGTCCCCTCTAACAACATGTCCAAAGTACATGACAAGAAGTCTGGCCATTCTCGCTAATAAGGAACATTCTGGCTGTACTTCTTCCAAGACAGATTTGTTCATTCTTCTGGGATTCTGTGGTATTTTCAGTATTCTTTGCCAACATCATCTTCTGCAATCATCCTTACTCATTGTCCAGCTTTAGCATGTGTATGAGGCACTTGGAAAAAGCATGGCTTGGCTCAGGTGCACCTTAGTTAGAGTGAAATCTTTGTTCTTAAACACTTTAAAGAGGTCTTTTGCAGCAGAATTGCCCAATGCAGTATACTGTTTGATTTCTTGACAGCTGCTTCCATAGGCATTGACTGTGGATCTACAAGTAAAATGAAATCCTTGACAGCTTCAATCTTTTCTCCATTTATCATGATGTTGCCTATTGGTCCAGTTGTGAGGATTTTTGTTTTCTTTGTGTTGAGGTATAATCTATACCAAAGGCAGTCTTTGATCAAAGGTAGTCTTTGATCTTCATCAGTGAATGCTTCAAGTCCTCTTCATTTTCAGCAAGCACAGTTATATCATCTGCATATCGCAGGTTGTTAATAAATCTTCCTCCCATCCTGGTGCCATGTTCTTCATATAGTCCGGCTTCTCAGATTATTTGATCAGCATACAGATTGAATAAGTATGGTGAAAGGCTACAACCCTGACACACACCTTTCCTGATTTTAAACCATGCAGTATTCACTTGTTCTTTTTGAATGACTGCCTCTTGGTCTATATACAGGTTCCTCATGAACACAATTAAGTGTTCTGGAATTGTAATTCTTCTCAATGTTATCCATAACAGTCAGTAAAACACAGGTAAACATCTTTCTAGTATTCTTTGCTTTCAGCCAAGACCCATCTGACATTGGCAATGACATACTTCAACATGTTGTTGTGTTGTTGTTATGTGCCGTCGAGTCGGCCCCGACTCATAGCGACCTCTCCTTGGGTTTCCGAGGCAGAATCACTACGGAAGTAGAATTGCCCAACCTTCCTTCCGAGGAGTGGCTGGTGGGTTTGAACTGCCAGCCGTCTGGTTAGCAGGCAAGTGTCTTAGCCACTATGCTACCAGAGCTCCCTTACTTCAACATACAACTCTGAAATATAGATATTTTCTTACGTAACCATAATGCCATCATTACTCCTATTAAATTAGCAGTAACCCTTTAGTCCAAATTAACATTGCTCAAAAATGTTTTTATGGTTGGTGTGTTTATATCAGGATTCAAATAAAGTCCACCTATTTGGACTTTGTTACATCTTTAAAGCTCTTTTAAATCTGGAGCAATACCTCCCCCCCTTCTGTTTTATTACATGCCATCAACTTGTTGAAGAAACTGGGCTGCTGTCCATTGACACATTCTGAATTTATCTATTCAGTTCCACGTGGTAGTGTTAGCTTGGCCCTCTATCAAGAGGGTAAGTGATCCAAATCATGGCCTCACACCCTGCTCTCCTCACCCTCCAGCAGCATGAACCAGCTAACATGTTCATCACTTAGATGGCCAGGATCACCCTTTCCTGGACTCTACTTAGTTAAACATAAGCATGTATATGTGTCTATATCTATCATGTTTTTGTCACTTTCAAATAAGGCTGGCTTGGTAAGATGGGCTAACTATGTTGAAATACACCATAAAACAGTAGAAGCTTCAGATGACATATATATTATTTTCTTTAAGAGTACAAGGAAACCATAACCTCAGTAAGCATTCTCATTGTAGGAGAGCCTGCATTGTGCCAACACTGGGCCAGGCACTTTGACATTATTTCTTTCAGGTATCACAACAATATTATGAACTATCAGCTCCATGTTACAGATGAGAAAATTGAGCTTAAGGGAAATGAAGTAACAGATTTAGGCTGTATGAATCCAAGTCCAGTGCTCAGACAGAAACTAAGATCTAGCAAATCTAAGTGCTGAATCTTTATTCTTATCACTACACATTCATTCATTCATTCATGCTTGTTGTGTCTCAGATACTGTGCTCGGCTTTGGTGACTATCCTTTCTTTTTTGATTTGTGATCATTTTAAAATGTATATATTATAACATAGTATTACAATTGGATAGAACTAGCCTCTTACAGTGGCTCATTATAAAATATTAGGTGTTTACTGTAGATTCAGGTAGGGTTTGCCAACCATGGCTTGTCCAAATCTATGTTGTTTTTCAACACATTCATATAACAAGATTTTCAGTTAGAATGGACCAATTCCTTTAGTGGTTGGAGCCATGGGGTTAACACCCATAGAAAATTCTGATAAGGTATTTCCAGACTGGAGGGTTTTTAACTCGTGCTGTAAAGCTTGAGTAGAGGCTAGCATCTCTGGAAATCCATGTAGGGTCTTCATACCAGCTGGGCTTCATTTCAGAATCTACTGCTGTCATTACAAAATAGCTGTTTTCTCTTTAATCTGTGTGCCACATTGCAGCAATTTTCATCAAAAATATATTAAGCCCCTGCTGTAAATTGGCCCCATACACCCTTGTCAGGCACGTGAAGCGTAAAATATCTTCTTTTTTCAAACTTTTTTTCCTCTCTCTAAAGCCCTAGTAGATATCAGCAATTCCTGATGCCTCATAATAGTCCATCACATCTGTAAGCCAAGGATTATAAGTGCGTAACGAATCTGACTCAATGTCAGAGATGGATTTGATCCTTTGCTTTTTTAAAAAAAATCCGGAAAGGTAAAATAAGATCCCCAAGTTTCCATATCTAAAGAAATCTCACTTTACCTTTCTTGCCTGCCCAAGTGAAACTTGTTTTCCAAGCACAAAGAAGAGGTTCCCATGTGCCATAGTGACCCCTCATTGGGTTTCCAAGGTTGTATCTCTATGGAAGTAGATGGTCCAATCTTCCTTCTGAGGAGTGGCTGGTGGGTTTGAACTGCCAGACTTCTGGTTAGCAGTCACATGCCTTAGGCACTATGCCACCAGAGCTCCCACCTAAAACTTACCCTACTAAAATGCCTCTGTCTTACGATACCCTTATGCTGAAAAGGATATACTTATGAGAGGATGCATGAAGTAAGCCTGTTTATGTCTGTGAGAGATAGAATGTATGTGTACATGTGTGCAAGTTTTGTGTGCCCTACATGCATAGGAACACACCTACAGACCATACTCTCCTAGATTAATTTAGGATCCATCCAGAAATATTTTATGTTCTGACAGCAACACTATAGCATGTTGTAAGTGGGATCAGTTTGAAACTGTATTCAGCAGGTTCGAGTAAAAAGGCAGAAGCTCATTCCTGCTTGAAGCTTTCAAGATACTACATCTCTGTGGTTGGTTTGTCAACCTAATGCCGTCTGTGTTATGAAGGAAAGAGTGGAGTCTGTTCCTTACTGGAAAATGTGACTTTGGGTATTTGGGTATTTCCTCCACTTTTTCAGTTTCTTATAAAAGAGAACACGAGAACTGTGGTGCCTTAAAAATTCCCCAGAAACTGCTAGAACAAAATAGCTTTGACAATTTAACAGGAAATTGCCTCAGATTTTTAAACCATTCTAATTCCACCCTTAACACTCACTAAAATGCATTAAAAAAACATTTCATGTATAATATGCATGACACATAAAGCATGACCCATTCAATTGAATTCAAATTTAGTTGACATCTTATATTTTTGTTTTTTTAAAAACAACAGCCAGAAGTCTACATTCCAAGGGGCTTCCAAGTTGCTTGTTTTCCTCATCCGTGAAATGTCTATGAAATTCAGCATTATATTAGGGTTGTTGTTACATTTGTGTTTTTTTATTATTATTACTATTAATGAAATTTCAAGTCAGACACTTTTTCAGGCTTTCCTGAATTTCAGGATGGATTATTGACATACCTGACAGGTACGATGCAAATGCTTCCACAGTTTCAACTGTGCCTTCTCACCCAACTTTGTGTGGCTGCCCTTTCTGAGCCCTGGGGAAGAAGCAATATAACTTCAGTCTCAGTCACATTCTAAGCAGAGATAACTATATAGGTGAGACAGAATAAATTTTTTTTTTTCCTCAAAAACTTCAGCTATTTGGGAATTGCTAGATGTCATTGCTACCAATTCTTACCAGCTCTCAGAAAAGAAGCCTTCAGGGCAGACAACCTCTTGGCACCTAACCCCAGTCTATTAAACAGGATGAAAACAGCAATAGTCTTGGCCAGCTCCACAGAGGAGCAAAGATTGTTGGCAGTGCCAGCAGAAGGATAGAATACAGATGTGCTCCTCCAGTGGGGAATGCAGATGTGCCCCCCTCAAGCTACATTTTAGCTATGAAACTGGAAGCAGAGAAGCCTGCGTTTTCCCAATAGGAAGACATTTAGAAAACTGGAGGAGAGTGCCTTAGTCCAAGTGGAGGTCCAGATGTAGGGTCATCTCAGTAAAGCTACATTACCGAGTAAAGGAACTGATGAAATATGGATGAAAATGGTTCTAAATGACAGTGTGCTTAACTGGGGCCTTGTGAGCAGAAGTGTAGGCAGGGCCAGAACTAGGGTGAGGCAAGTCAGATACCTGAACATCCACTGCACAGTCGGCTTGAGTATGAGGATGATCCTGCTGGGATCTCCGCCACTCCATTGCTTGCCTGGGTTGATTTTGCTGACCTAACCAACTAATTAGGTAATAGTCTCTCTGTCATCATTCCATGTGTGTCCCTCCTGTTGCTGTATCCTAAGTCAAAGAGAAGGACAGCCTTCCCAGGTAGAGCATCATTGTTTGGCCAAGGGTATGTCATGACTTGGTCTATTATCTGGCATTCTAAGGGGATGTAGTGTTGCGGTTAATCTTATTGGAGTAACTAGAATATGAAGGCTGGCAGTTCAAACCCACCAACCACTCCTCGGAAGGAACGTTGGGCAATCTACTTCCATAGTGATACCGCCTCTGAAACCCAAGGAGGGGTCGCTGTGAGTCGGCACCGACTCGATGGCAGTGAGCTGAGAATATGAATATTATAAGTTGTCAAATAAAATACGTTATATTAAAACAAAGTGAGTACAATATAATCTTTCTTTGATCATGACTTAAAAGTTACTTCATGACCTTAACAGGGTCCAGGGACCATTGGCATGAGCCTCAATTAGCTACGTATGTCTGTTCCTTAGGTACATGAATACTTCTGTCGATGAGTATTGGCTAATGTTAAAAGGTAAATAGCCGAGAATGTACGGTGCTGTATGTTTTTCCTTTTAATTAGAAAAGTAATATATTTTCAGTGCACATATATAATAATATTCTTCTTAGGAGCTCTGGTAGCATAGTGCCTAAGGCACTTGACTGCTAACCAGAAGGCTGGTGGTTCAAACCCACCAGCCACTCCTCGGAAGGAAGACTGGGCAATCTACTTCCATAGTAGATTGTAGTACTGCCTCAACAACCCAAGGAGGGGTCACTATGAGTCGGGGCCCACTCGATGGCACATAACAACAACAACAACAACAAAAGTTATACCTCACCAGTAGACACTATATAGGTGGAATATTCAAACATCTACTGTAACTGTTTGCTAATAACACATGAGCAAATTATAGAAGAATGTGCATAACACCCCCAGGAGCTTCCAATTATCACTGACGATCTGTATTTCTGGACTCCACTAGTGTATTAATTGGGTTCTTAGGTTGAAAGCAACAGAAGTCAATTCACATGAACCTAACCCACAGATTGAAGAACACTGGAGAACCAGGCTGGGGAAAGCATGAGAATAAGGGCAACTCTGGGAATCTTTTAGCAGGAAGTGGTGTTCAGGCTTTTAGGGAGCCACCACTAAAATGATTCAGTTCCAAACGTCTTTCACTTTTGCATCCATCTGCTTACGACTCAAAGCTCTGGAAGAGAAAGTCCATTTGGCCAATGGATCACATGTACTCACTTTAATGAGAGGAGAAATGGGCACCTTACCTGGCAGTTCTACCAAGACCATGGAGGTAGCTCCCCAAGGAAATTGGAGTGCTGTTACCAAGAGGGGAGATGGACAAACTAATCACAATGAACATCCCCTGCAAGAAGATCCCACAGTCACTGTGAATTTTTGTGTTTCCATCTCTCATCTCTAGACTGAGCAGGTTGAACTGATGCTCTTTCCCATGCATCTGTGACTCAAGTTTAAGACTGATGGGTTGTAGAGAAGGGTGACTCAAGCATGCAACATAATTAAAAAAAAAAAAAAAAACTCACTGCCGTCAAGTTGATTTGACTCATGGTGACCCCTCCTTGGGTTTCCGAGGCAGTATCACTACGGAAGTAGATTGCTCAGTCTTCCTTCCAAGGAGTGGCTGGTGGGTTTGAACCGCCAGACTTCTGGTTAACAGTCAAATGCCTTATGCACTACCTTAATATTGATAAATAAGAGTCCATGGGTTGTGCCAGTGGCTAGGCGCTGGTCTACTAACCGAAAAGTTGGTGGTTCAAACCCACTCAGAGGTTCCTCCGACAAGCCTGGAGATCTGTTTCCAAAAAGTCTTAGAAAACCCTATAAAGCAGTTCTGCTCTGCACACATGGCATCTCCATGAGTCAGAATCAACACAATGGCACCTAACAACAACATTTGGGTAAATACGCATCTTTTCTTTGGATAAGTAAGAATAGATTCTGTCAGTGAGTTACTCAATCTAACCTTTTCAGCATTTGTAAAGAAAACCAGTTTTAACACAGTTACCATTCAATGTGTTGTAAAGTTATATAACAAACAGAAACAAAAGGGGCTTTTGGCATAGTTTCACTTAGTGCATTCCGTTAATCTCTTTGCTATTGAGTAGTTTATAAGCACAAAATATGACATTATTAATGCTGTATATCTAAAAATACAGACGGGAAAAGAATAGCTGTATAATGTTTGTTAATTCACTTAACCTCTATATAATTACAGAACTTTTGTAATTCAGAACTTATTAATTTATCTGAAACAGAAATAAGTCAATATTTACAAAATTTCTATCATAAATATTTTAAACCTGAATTAGTAGTAAGACATCAGCTTAAATTTTTGTTCCAAAACCATCTGTAATGTCTGAAGTACCTGCTTTGTAAAGGATGGAGTCCCTGAGTTGTGCAAACGCTGCTAACCGACAGGTGAGAGGTTCCAATCCACCCAACGGCTCCTCAGATGATCTACTTCTGAAAAATCAGCCTCTGAAAACCCCCTGGAACAGTGTCACTCTGACCTGACACACATGGTGTCATCAGAGTTGGAATCAACTGGACAACAACTGGTTTTGGTAAAGGACAGCATTTGCTCACTGTTTGGTGAGGAATTGAGTAGACGACCTTTCAGGTCTCCTTTAAATTTAACATACTATGAGCCTGAGTCTCGTTGCTTTGCATTTGACAGTGACAATGTTCATTCTGCTTTCTCCAGATAGCCATGAGCAGAATTGTATATTTGGCATACAGCACAGTGCCTGAGACTTTGTAGCTGCTAAATAGATGTTGAATTGATGTGTTTAAAGCAGCAAAAACTTAACTAGCACTGCCTGCATCAACGTTTCTCTAATCTACAACTTGCATCTCCCTAACTACTGAAAGTTTTGTGTAGAGATTTCCAGTATATCCTGTACCCTCCAGCAGATGGAGCCTCATATTTGCCATTGTCCATTTGTCTCCAGCCAGCTGCTCTGGGAAGGAATACTTTCATCTCCAATAATAATGCCAGGGACCTGGCTATTAAAACAATAGTTTATGTTGGTGAGGAAGCGATACAGAACATGTCGCAAGAATACAATAGGCTAGAAATGCTGTAAAATATGTTCAGCGTTCTGGAAAAATATTAGTTTTGGAATAGTGTGCCTTGTGACCAAACATCTCAATGGTTTACATTCAGGAGGGGCATTTCCCTGTATTATGAGTAAAGCTTGCCTTGATTATCATCTTGAAACTAAGAGTTTTAAAAGGTCAATAAATGCACCAAAGAGAATACATTCATAAGATATCATGAAACTTCTTTTTATTATACCTCAGAGGCAATGTATTTATTAACTTTTATAAGTCCGTGATATAGTCTGTTTGAATAACGGTGCCTTATTTTCTTAAGGATAATGAATGAGAATATGCTACATAAACTGTAAAGCTTTATGTAAGACTGAGGTTCTGTCATAAAACTCTTGAAATTCAGTGCATTTTAATAGTTTTAAAATATATTTAAACAAAATTTATGTCTAAAATATTTTTAATTCTAATTTAATGGCATGACATGAGCTTAATTTTCTATTCAAAACCTATTTAATTAGTGTTAATATGGTCTCTTTCAATGGTATAACCTCTGAAAAGCTTCTAGAACAACAACAACAAAAAAAGACGCACTGTTAAAAAATGTTCAGATTTCTCTGTTGTTGTGGAAACCTAGTCAAGAGTTGGTTGGTAAAGGAAATATTAATGTAAGATTACTCAAATAAAAGAAAAAAACAAGGAGAATGATGTATCATTGGGATTTTCTTTTTTATCATTTTTGGATTATTTGACTGGTCTCCATTGAGTACTTAGTGTATGGCAGGTCTCCTACTAAGCTTTTTATCATTTTTATGCTAACCCTGAGGAGTTCCTTTTTGTATTGCCCTGATTTTGCATATGAAGAAACTAAGATTTAGAGAGTTCTGAAGGCAAGACACTAAATAGTGGAGCCAGAATCCACACCAAGTTCTGTTGAGTCCAAGCCCCAAGCTCTTTCTAACACCCCAGGCTGCTTCCGTAAGGAAGACTGTGGTAGTTAAAGTTGTGTGTCATCTTGGCTGGGCCTGGTTTTGAGTGGCTGGGCAGCTGGATGCAGTTATTCCCCATGATGAGATTGTGGTGTAATCAGCTCTATGGTGGAATCTGCTGTGAGCAGCTAATTAGTTGCCTTTGGGATGTGGCCTGCTTCCAGTATATGAGGAGAAACTTTGAGAAAGGTCTTGAGCTTTGGGGCACACTTGGATCCTGCATTTAGCCGAGTCTTCATTCAGCAGCCTGCCATGTTGCCTGCCAATCTTGGGATTGTTTTCTGGACTTGAACTAGTGGCCTGCCGAGTTGCTTGATAAACTTGGGACTGTGACATTTTGCATGTCAACCTTGGGTTTGTCAGCCTCAGCAGCCAGCAGCTGCCTGAGTTAAGAGATGCCTTTAGCTCCAGTGGACTGGGAGCAAGAGACAGAGCTGAAGCCCAAGGTTGAGGGGGCCTTTGAACTTAGACCTCTAGCCTCCTAAACTGTAAGAGAATAAATCCCTGTTTATTAAAGCCACACATTTGTGGTATGTCTGTTATAGCAGCATTAGATAACCAAAACAGATGCTTCGCCTTTCTTCTTGAAACTGTATCTTGGCATTCATGCTATACCTCATTCTCTTCTAACCACTCCAAACACTGGTTCTTGGGCTTTGCCACTGACCTCTCTTCCTTACACTATCTTTTCCATAAACCTTAAACAAAATGGTGAATTCACCAAAGATCTACTTGTGGTTTCCTTGTCTTCCCACACTTAACTTTCTCCCTTACCTGTTTACCATGCATGTTCAATTTTCACCTCAGAACTAATGATTTACGGATTTATCTCTGTTCCCTAACTCTTCTACTTCATTCCAGATGTGGACATTATCTCTTTGCAATTTATGCTTCTCTATTGGTCACTCAGAAGGAAGGTTGGGCAATCCTACTTCCGTAGTGATACTGCCTCGGAAACCCAAGGAGGGCACATAACAACAACAACATTGGTCACTAGGATTGGGTCGATGGATTTCACAGGCTAGATGCATAACCCTTCATCCCTTACTGCTGCCTACCTGTTTCTCCCGTGAGAAACAGCCACTCGCTAGTGTAAGGTTGAGATAAGGAAGAGAAGGGACACAGCAGGTAGAGCAAGGAAAACTTTATTCCGCGCTCCCAGGCGAGGTTCACAGGTCCCTGAAAGGGGCCAGAGAAGTCACACTGCCCAGGTGAAAGAAAGGGTTTTTTATAGTGATTTTCTTCCTGGTTCTTAGAGGACCGGAGTGAGAGCAGGGTATGTGTTACAGGAACCAATAAGGTTAAAGTACCCCATTAGCATGGGGGTAGGAAGTAAAGTTGAAGTACTTCATTAACATAGTGGGCAGGAAATGGTTGGGGGCTTTTGTGAGTAAGAGTCAGGTGCTGGGGTCTTTCGTAAGCAAGGGCTATGTGCTGGGGTCTTTCATAAGCAAGGGCTACGTGCTGGGGTCTGGTATGGGCTCTGGTCAGGTGTCTCCTTGCTTGACCAGTTCTTATAATTCCCTCCGGCTCAGTTATTCACCCACCTGGCCAGCCATGTTTCTGCCTAACATTCCAGCCTTTTTTGGTGATAATGGGCGAAGTTATCGTTCTGGCTGCTTCCTGCTGAACAGGGTTGAAGTGGGGGTTAAAGGCTGGTGTCAGCGGGAATTGGGTGGTTGGTAGGTGGGCGTACGGGTGCAGAAGTAATTGGTTAACAGTAACTCTGGACATTTCTTTGAGCCAATTTTGGAGGAATCTAAGGAGGCAAGGGGCGAAAAGAAAAAAGACACTTATTAGTACAAGAGGTCCTATAAGGGGTAATAACCAGGCTGTTAGTGGTGATTGGAGCCATTCAAATGGTGAGGTTCCTGTTCGATGTCCATTGCGTAGTTCCTCACTCAGTCGAGTCAATGTATTGACGTTTTGTTCCACCATACCAGATTCGTTGATATAATAGCAGCATTCTTCTTTAAGAAAGAGGCAAGTTCCACCTTTTTCTGCTGTTAGTAGGTCTAAGGCTCTTCGATTCTGTAAAGTAACTTGGGCTAAAGAGCTTAGTTGCCGCTGGAGGGAGGCCAGGGAATCCGCAGTAGTTTCAAGTGCTACCTCCAGACAGGTTTGAAAATCTTGGGCTGATATTATACTATGACCCAAAGCTCCACCTGTTATTCCTGTTGCTGCAAAAGCAGAGGCTAAACTAAGACCCACCATGATAGGTAGAAAAGCAGCTCTTTTGGTTCTGGTTCCATGTAATAGCCAGGAAAATTCGGATTCCCCATATAGAGTAAGTTGAGGTACTATTGTTACTGGAAAGCAGGGGCCTGGAGTGGTGGAATTCAAACATTTAGAAACCCATTCTCTGCCCCAGAGAAGACATCAGCCACCTCAGAGAGATTTCTCTGACCAGCATGCTCAGGGAGTTGCTAGTTAACAGTGCCTAAATAATTGCAGTTTCCACTTGAGTATCTGAAGTCTGAATGTCCCATGCTCCAAACCTACATTCCCACAGTCGGCTAGCCTCCTCCTAAGAATGCTACACTGACACCTCAAACTCAGTGTCTTTTAGTTATTTAGTGCTGACCAGAAGGCTGGCGGTTCAAGCCCACCAGCCACTCCTTGGAAGGAAGATGGGGCAATCTACTTCCACAGTGATACTGCCTTGGAAACCCAAGAAGGGGTAACTGTGGGTCGGGTCCGACTTGACGGCACATAACAACAACAACAACATAGCAGAAATACAGTAAGTGGTGGCTTTAACAGACTTGTTTTCTCTCAGTTTAGGAGGCTAGAAATCTGAAGTAAGAGCTCTGGCTCTTGGGAAAGTATTCTCTTTGTGTTGGCTCTGGAAGAAGCTCCTTGTCTCCTTTCAACATCTTTGGGCCTAGTGTTTCTTGTAGATGTCCGTGTGTCTTGACATCAGTCTTCCCCTGGGTCTTAGCGGTTCTCAGCACAGAGACCCTGAATGTAAAGGACACAATCCAATCCTGGCTCTTCTTTCTTGATGATGCTGAGGTCCCTTCTTCTCCACTCCTCTTTCCTTTTATCTCTTGTAAAATAACAGGTTATGCAAGCCATACCCCAGGAAAACTCCCTTACATCAGAATAGGGCTGTGACCTGAATAAGGTTATTGCATCCCATTCTAATCTCCTTACAACTGATTGGGTGATCACATCAGATCACATCATGGGGGATGATTACATCATTATAAACCTGCTAAACCACTGAGAACCATTGCTCAGTCAAGCTGATGGATATTTTGGGGGGACAAAATTCAATTCATGACACTCAGCATATTCAAAATATAGTTACTAACTTCACAAACTTGTCAGCCACCCCAATTAAGCCATCTTCTAATTCTTCAGTTAGAAGAATCCACATCTTCCCATGCCTCTTATATCACCCCCTCCTTTCTAAACTCCGCAACATTGCCCTAGTTGAAATTCTAAAAATACTTTTGCTTTAACTTCCTAATTGTTCTCTCTGATCTCAGATTTTGTCTGTACTAAGACTTCCTGAAAACTGATTATATCACTTCTTTGGTCAGAAAACTTCACGGGCTGCTCCATACTCACAAACAGTAAGAACTGCTTATATGGTATTGAAAACTCTATAGATTCATATTCCAGGCCCCCATCCAAACCTTACCCCTGCCACACCTTCACCTCCACCTGCACCTGTTCACACTGGACCATCAGCCATTCCCTAGATGCAGACTGTATTTATCTGCTCTGTGCCTCTCTTAGCTTATAAGCCTTCCTCTGTCAAGGCTGAGCTGCTCCTTTGCCCACCCCGCCCTATGAAATCTTTAAGACTTAGTTCCAACACCCTTTGTGAAGCCTTCCCTTTTCCAGACCACCTCACTTCTCAACTCCTATTCACTTGTAATTTTTCCAATGTTTCTGTTGGACATCGTGAGTTCCCCTTATGATACTTGGCATAATCTACCTTGTATTGTTTTCAGTTGTGTGACTGTTGTTGTTGTTGTTGTTATTTGCCGTCGAGTCGGCCCTGACTCATAGCAACCCCTCCTTGGGTTTCCGAGGCAGTATCACTACGGAAGTAGGATTGCCCAACCTTCCTTCCGAGGAGTGGCTGGTGGGTTTGAACCGCCAGCCTTCTGGTTAGCAGTCAAGTGCCTTAGGCACTATGCTACCAGAGCTCCCAGTTGTGTGACTAAAACTCCTTTAAAAGAAAAAATCACGTTTCACAACATTTTATACCTAGCCTGTCGCCTTTCACAATGTGAACACTTAATAAAAGAAATAAATTGGACTGGATTTTAAAGGATTGTGCTTGATGATCTTTCTAAGTCTACTCTCTAGCGTTAAAAGGCTTTGATTATGCAATAAGCCAAACCAAGTCTTATAGCTACAGGTAACAGAGGTCTCTCAAATAGTGGTTAAATAGCATAGTTTGTTTTTCTGTCTCATAAAGGAACACCAGAAGTAAGTAGAGCTAATATGACAGCTCCACAAAGTCATCAAGGACTTGGGGTTTCTTCCAACTTTCTATCCTTCCATCCCTGTGTTAGGAGCTCTGGTGGCATAATGCCTAAGGCATTTGACTGCTAACTAGAAGGCTGGTGGTTCAAACCCACCAGACTCCTTGGAAGGCAGGTTGGACAGTCTACTTCCGTAGTGATACTGCCTCAGAAACCCAAGGAGGGGTCGCTATGAGTTGGATTCAACCCGACGGCAGTGTGTTTGGTTTTTTGGTTGTATCCCTATGTTGTGAGCCTCATGGTTTGTAATGGCTTCTAGAGCTCCAGCCATCACATGTGGGTTCCAGGCAACAGAATAGAGGAAGAAGGTGATGCTTTGGAGGAAATTTTCTAGAAGAGCTACCCAAATTTTCATTTACATATAAAAGGCCAAGACTTAGTTTCTTGGACACCCCTAACTGCAGTAGAATTTGGGGATTACAGTCTTTTGACTGGGTGGCAATTGACCCAGCTAAAAATGGAGAAAACAGATTCCTGTAGGCAGCTAGCAGTCTTAGCCACATTCTTAATGGTGATTTCTAAAATTGGGAGATTTCGTTCTTCTCAGGCCCAAGATCTCCTCTCCCTATAGTTCCTTCCTCAGGCTGTGTAGGGGGAAGGATTAGAGACAGCTAAGGGCAAAGTACTAGAGACCAGATACAGCATATTTATTTTTCTCTTGGTATCTGAGAAAAGAAATCAGGAAATAACTATAGAAAAGAATCTAGTGAACTAGCTGGTCCTAGTCTCCATTCAATTGAAAGAAAGGCCACCATGCAGAGTAAGAAGGAAGGATGGGGTTCAGGAGGCTCCCTTTGGCAAGCTCCATGCTGCCCCCACAGGTTGCAGAAGAAGCCAGAATAGAGGATAACCCTATGGGAAAAGAAACAGTCTGCTAAGATGCCTATCTGAGTTTTTTATGTAACATCCAAATGAAATAGAAAACATTTTAGGGTCATTTATTCTCAGCACGAGAATGAGGTTGAATTCTGCAGTTGAATTGGACTCCAGTGCCTGTCCCTCAGGAGTGTTGCCATTAACCTGTGGGGAATCTCTTATATGTCATGTAACATAGAATCTTTCCAAATAATGCTTCATTCCCCACTTTTTAAAATTTCCAAAAGTGTGAAGAGAATAGGGGGCAAAAGCTCTAGAGTAGATAGAGAGTTAAGTATGAAGGTTTGAATTGGTGCAGTTAATAAAAAATTAAGGATTGCCATGAGAGACTTCAGGAAAAGCTAAACAAACTAGGGGATTAGGTAGTGTGGAAACAGATGAAATTTAATTTGGTTAAGTGTGAAATAATGCACTTTGGGAAAAATAATCTAAACTTCTCATAATCTCTGGTAGGCTGTGGACTCATAGTAAAATAATTTAAGAGTCATGGCTGATAACTTGGGGAAAATATCTTTCTGGCATGTAGCAACAATTTAAAAAGCCAATAGGATGCTTTGGGGGTTAAAAGAAAAAAATAATGTAGAAAATTTAAGGTAACATATAAAACATTAGTGCTATTCTGTGTCTAGTTTTGGTTATCATTGGAGATAATAAATGTAAAAAAGGGACTGGAAAATAGTTTAGAAAAGTAGTGAGACTTGAGATTTATATAAACTTACTAACTTGGAAAATAACATTTTGGAAGGAAGAAAAGGAGGTATAATATAAAGAACAGGAAGAATAATTTAGAAAGGAACGCTTCCTCCTTGGTCCTAGTGTCCCATAATATGAAAAGGCAACACTTAGTGGATCAACAAAAAAGAATATTAAACAAAAGTGTAAGATGGTCTTAACCATTGTTCCTTTAGGTTATAGATTTCCCTGCTCCAGGAGGGGACTTCTATTTGATTAAGGGGCACTGAATTACATTAACGTTTGTGTCTGTTCAGCTGAGAATGAGTAAGTGAAGTGTAAGGAAATTCCCTGTGGGATACTAGACCAAGTGGTGGTACAATATGGGAAATGTTTGGCTGAGTACCGCTCACAGCTGGTAAGATAAAACTGAACTAAAAGACTCTGGCCAAATCCAACTGAGTCATTTACGTGTTCTGTTACATATGGGATATTTCTTTTTCTTACACCTGTACTGTCATGATTCAGCATTTCCTGCTGCAACAGTTGGCAGGGGTGCGTCTGAGAGGCAGAGGGTGCTTAGGCTCTGCCAAAGGACATCCCCAGACAGATAAGAAGCACGGTTGGTAAACAAAGCTGGAAACACATAGCATTTCCCTGAAGTCAATATATTATGCTCCCTTTCTCCAGTGGAAACCGTATTAGCATTAACCTAGCTTCTGACCCCACTTTAACCTCACCTCCTGAAACACATAATCTCAGGTTATCCATTTTCCAAATATAAGTAACTGCTGAGCCCTGCTTCCTGCTGTGAACACAGCCTACCCAGTGACGGCAGAACTGTTGTATTGACAGATATGTCTGTTACCAGCTGACACTTTGGAGAACCGATTGATTGGCTCAAACAAAAATCTAGAGGTTTATTTGAAGGGCCAGATAAGTCCTTCATAGGATTTTCTCAGTTAAAGATGTTAGTTTTGCCTGAAGAACAGGAAGCTGAGAGCAACTACAGTTTTGCAGGTATTTTGCCAACAGGAAGCAACCCATTTTCCACCTGTTGTTGTACTAGAATGGAACTACTCCACAGGGTTTTCTTGGCTATAATCTTTAGAGAAGTCAGACTTTGTTTCCAAGAAGTTACTCAGTGGGTTCAAACCACCAACCTTTAGGGTTAGCAGCTGATCACAAACCACTTATACCACCCAGGCTCTTTAATTTCCACCTAAAACCCATGGCTCTCAAGTCAATTTCAATTTACAGAGACCCTATAGGACAGAAAAGAACTGCCCCATAGGGTTTCCAATATTTATGGGAGCAGATTGCTATATCTTTCTCCCTTGGAGCAGCTGGTTGGTTTGACCCATTGACCTTTAGGTAGCAGCCATGCACTTAACCTCCGTGCCACCAGGGCTCCTTAATTTCCACCTCGTCCCTATGAAATTAGCATCTGGGCTGAGATTTACTGGCCACCTTTCTTAAGACATATTAGCTAATATGATGTTTGAAATCCCCATAATACTGTGAAACTCCTTTTTCCCCTCCATTGTTTCATACATCACATTGATGAACATTAGTACTCATCCCCCCATTTTACCTTGGACTTCAAACTCAAGGTTTAGTGACTTCCCTAGCCCATACAGAAAGTCACTCTTGGAATTCGGAGTTGGAATTCACAGCCCCTATCATGTACGAGAAGCTTGCAAACCATAAGCCACCTCATGCTCATTTGCTAATCAAGGACCTTTCTTAAAACACATGGTATTTTAAGGACCAAAACCCTTCAGTAGCTATTCCAATAGTTGCTGTTGTTTCAATAGTTGTTTTAATTCAGGAAACCCATTTGTTGTACCACAGGGGGAAAAAAAGTAGTGAGGAGATATGTGAATGAGGAAATAGATCTCTCCACGCATCTCCTCTGGTGCTGGGGAGCCATATTGTTCTTGCTGGGTGATACCTTTCCAAACAGTACTCTGCAGAGCGACACCAGCCGTGCAACAGCCCAGCAATCACAAGCAACCTGTTCTTGTCAGTGGGGATCGCCATACTCCATACAAAAATAAAAGGCTGCATTTACTGCCCAATTCACTCATTAGGAACACTCTGATTCCAGAGCAGGCATCAGTTACCATTTTATTCCTCCCTCACAGACTTTCCAGAGGAATTAGGAATACAGCTCTGCTGTCAGTTTTATTTTCTGCACAGAGCCCTACTAAAATAAGCTCTGGTGTTTAATATTTTAAACTGGTAAATGGCAAAAGTCTGTCCATGCCCTTAATATCAAGATCCAGCAATGCCTGGGAGGACCCACAGCTGAGGTACAGCTTATTGTTCAGACAATAGGCATGTGGCCTGGTAGCTGTCAGGTAGGAATCTAGGTCTCAGCCTTGGCATCATAAGCTTTTGTTTCCATGCTAGCTTTCCAAACCTGTCCAGGCACTTTCTCTCTGTAGCAAGAAGGAAATGAAGCAGGAGCACCTCCCTACCTCAAATTAAACCCCCACTGCTCAAAGGCTACAGAAGGGGACTGGTACTTTTGACCTATCAGTTGGCAGCCAAGCACTTTAACCACTGTGCTACTGGGGCTCCTAGCCTGAAATGACCCACCAAACTAAACCCACTGCCTTCAAGTTGACTCCGACTCATAGTGACCCCCGTTGGGTTTCCAAGGCTGTAAATCTTTACAGAAGCAGATTGCTTCATATTCCTCCTACGGTGCGGCTGGTAGGTTTAAACTGCCAGCCTTTTGGTTAGCAGCCAAATGCCTTACATACTGCACAACCGGAGCTCCTTAGCCCAAAATGAAATCTCAGAAATTGTGCACCCTTCAAGTTTTGTTGATCCCTCAGAAGAGTGGAGAAAGTGGGAAGAGATGGGGATTTTAAAAAGCAATGTAGTTCTTCCTTAAGGAGGAGAAAGATCCTTGAGAGAAGAGATATGTGTGCACGCACATGCACATGCGTGGGTGTGTGCACACACACCACACACACACACACACACAGGGAAACCTCAGTGATCGTGCAATGGAGGCCTAAGGCCATAGAGAAATATTCTTAGCCAGTGGAATAAATCACAAGGGGAAGAGAAAAGGCCCTAGAGCCTCATAGGTAATCTGAGAGCCCTGATGTGGAAGCCACCTAAACAGACACTGTGCTGCTTGCTCTGACCAGAACTGCCCTGTGACTCACCAGGTTTGTCCTGTGATTCGCCAGGATTGCTTGGAATGCCATTGGAGATGCAAGACAGTTTTAGAAACAGGAAATTGGAAGTGTTCTGCCTAAAGTACTTCATTCAAGCTCTGTGTGTGAAAGAGAAAGAGAGGGTCTGTGTGTTGATAAGAGAAGCGCTTATATGGACGCACTGAGGCCGGCTTGCTGGCAGTGGGCTGGCCTGTGGACTCCTCCCTTCAACAAAGGCTCACTTTGTATTGCAGAGCCATTTTCCTTGAATGTCAGAACCATGAGTCTTTTCTTTTTTCCGTCATCTTCTCTTAAATAAGGGAAAGCTGTTGTATGCGGGTGCTCAAGAAAGTAAACGTATGCATTTTAATATTGACAAACCACCCCACCCCACCCCACCCCCAGTCAGTGCTGTTTCCTTCACCCAGGTGGAAAAAGGGTAGCGGGCCTCTCTGACATGCTGGTTAGTCTGAAAACAGACCGCTAAATGCATAATGAAGAGCCTCTGAGGAGTCAATCTGCATGTTAAAATGGTGTTCAGCAGTCCGGGCTGTCACACAACATAATTTGAAGATGAATGTGCATCCAATCAGATGGCCGATTGCTGACTGGCAGGGTCCTGGCTGTTAGGAGTACCTGTCTGCTCTGTGGCAGCAGGGCTTCTGAGGGGCTACAAGTTAACCAGCCCCCAAATCTGTGACAAGACAAATGGGCACTCTCTTGGCTCTGCCCAGGTTTTCATGGTCAGACTAATGCCAAGCAAGGATCATAACTAGAGAGAAGCAGTTCAGGAAGTGAATATTGATCCCCACAGAAAGCATGTTGGAGACTGGAGGCTGGAAGCGATAACAAAGGGAAGTACTCAGCTTGACACTTGAAAGCAGAAAAGGCAGTCAGAGCAGCACAGCTTGCAAGAGCAGGTAGTACCTGCCATGCAGTCTGTGTTGCAGCCGCTGCAGTTGCAACCGCCACCACTGCAGTTCACAGCCAGTAACAGCCTTTGCATGAATGATGTGTAGACACCACTTTTGTCTCCGAACGTTTGACAGCAATTAGGCCCTGACTCCAGGGGCAGGACATCACACTAACACGGGAGCACTGGAGAAATGAGGTTAGAGCAGAGAAATTAGCCATCTGCCTGGTGAAGACTGTGTCTTCGAGGTAGCATTTACGTAGGAACAACAGGCAGCATGTATCAGTTTTCATTATCTTGTGCTGTAGCCAGACAGAAGACAAAAGGACTGGTAAGGACCATGTTTCCTTTAAGACTAATGGACTTCAAGAGACTTCTCGTGCCCCTTTTTTTTTTTTTAAATTTGAAGTGCCTGATGGAGCTGCAGCTAAATGCCAAGCCCTGAGGAAGGATACACGTTAGCTAGAGGTTTTATGCATTGCTCCCTTCTTGAGGTTCCTAGCCACTGAAAATAGGCAGCCTAAAGCCAAATGTGGCACATAGGAAAGAGCATTAAATAAAATTACAAGATCCTGTGTTGAACATTTCGAATCTCCATCCAAAAGAGGGAGGAAAAAAGTGTTTTTAGGCAAGGGATGATTCCCACATGTTCCAGCAGTCCAAAGCTGCAGGGTTGTCAGCAGAAGCCACTTCACTCCACACACACGTGAGCACCAGGCACAGGCACCAGTCCACTCCAACCAGCTCCTCCATAGTAAAAGAGATCCGTGGCTGCCCTGCAGTTACCCCTCTACTTGACTTTGCTATGCTTTAAGGCCTGCTAAGAGGTACAACTCCTCGGAAGGAAGATGGGGCAATCTACTTCCGTAGTGATACTGCCTTGGAAACCCAAGGAGGGGTTGCTATGAGTCAGGTCCGACTCAACAGCACATAACAACAATAAAAACAAGAGGTAAAAGGAAGGCTCACCTCAACTGGCTGTGTTTGTTAGCCTTCCCAGAGCCCCTGTACTCTAGGAAGAATACAATAGTAATGCACTCAGCTGCTGACCATCAGGTTAGAGATATATGTCCATCCAGAGGCCCCTTGGAAGAAAGGCCTGGCAATCTACTTACAAAAAAAAAAAAAAGTCACCCATTGAAAACTCTATGGAACAAAGTTCTGCTGTGATGCACACGAGGTTGCCATGAGTCGTAATCAATTTAGGACAACTGGTTTTTTTAAGAGTCTTGTTGAAGTGGGAACGTGCTCTGGTGGCACTGTGGTTAAAGCATTGGGCTGCTAATCAAAAGGTTGACAGTTTGAACTAACCAGCTGCTCTGCAGGAGAAAGATGTGGCAGTCAGCTTCTGTAAAGATTTACAGCCTTGGAAACCATATGGGGCAGTTGTAATCTGTCCTATAAGGTTGATATGAGTCAAAATTGACTTGCTAGCAGTGGGTTTTGGTGGGTAAAAGTTGGAGAGCCATCCAAGGAAGTCTTTTTTGGTGTGTGTGTGTGTATATATATGTATGTATATATATATATATATATATATATATATATATATGCCAAAAATCTTAAGTTTCACTACGTCAGGTTGGCCAGAAAATCCCAACTCTACTGCCATAAAAAGCCAGTTAAAAATGTTTGGGCTGATTTTAAAACTGATTTGACTATAATAATTTATGGCTTGGGCATATAGGTTTAATTCTCAAGTTTCATCTACTTCCCACCAAGATACCTTAGAGCTAGTGTTCCAGTCAGCATTCTCCTGCAATCAGTCAGATTCAGCTTCTGTTGGGCAAAATGGATAATCATATTATTATCTAATCAATGACATTGATGACGTGGTTACCCATGGGAAGAATATTGTGCAGGGATTTTATGATTCTTACCATGTTATGCTATTCATTTTACTTAGTCATCTTTACCATGTGGTATTAGATATTTTCTCAAACTTTCAAGAAGAGGCAGCATCTCCATGGATGGAGTAATGGCTCCAAACCAGTGCCCATTTGCCACAGCTGTGACATAAGCTTTGCTGTGTACAGTCTCCTGAAAGTAAAACCACACTTCACTGCCCTGTGTGAAGCCTGAGTCTTTTACCGCTTTCTGCCTCTGTTTGCCCACCTATGAAATGAGGATAATAATAGCTAATCCTGCCTAATGCAGGAGAACAAATGAGGCTAGTGCAGAGGAAAAAAAGCCATAATGGATGTGTGATGCAGATTATATGTATGAAAATACTCTGAGATCATTAGAAGAAAGCTCTTCCCATAAATTCAACCTAGTAGTAGAAATGGATTGCGTGGTTTGCCAAATGTATATACGGTGAAGTTTACCAAACTTAAACCCTATGCCCTTACTTTTCAAATTATAGTACTCCTTGGTTTTCTATCTACTTATATGTATATAAGGCTTTCTCTTTGTTTCTTAATGCCCCAAAAGGACAACTGAGTTGCACAATATAAATTCTGATCCATAGGAAAGGGTGGGTTGTATTGCTTTATGTTTTGGAGTTTTCCTCTTTGACTTTTCTTTTTCAGTGATAGCATATAACACCTTTGAGGGTGGTAATTAAATTAAGAATTTAAGAGTTCATAATATACAATGTATGCTATGTCCAGAGAGTAATGCATTCTGGGTAGGAAGTCAGTGAGACTAGTTGTAGTGACTGGGTACGAGCAAAGGGCATGTTGAACATCCTAACAAGGCTAAAATTATGTTTTCAATGACTGTCCTATAACCAAAGGTGAATTAGCAGAGCTTCTGTCAATCTTCGTTGTCAAAAATAATGACACACACACAGCCACACATTAAAAAAAATAAAAATAAAATAAACCAAACTCATTGCCATCAAGTCGATCTCAACTCATAGGCAACCTACTTTGGGTTTCCGAGGCAGTTAATCTGTTGGAAGTAGATTGTCCAGTCTTCCTTCCATAGAGTGGCTGATGGGTTTGAACTGCCAGCCTTCTGGTTAGCAGTCAAATGCCTTAGGCACTGTGCCACCAGAGCTCCACAGCCACATATAGGAGATAAAAAACAGTTTTGTCAAGGATCACCTAGGAGTGGAAATAAAGAAGGCAAATACACAGTTAAGGTATTCCATGTGACTTTTGCAGATGTCCCTAAGGTGTACTTTGGCAGAATAAACATACACAGTTCATGTTTCTACTGAGAAAACTGAGGTTAGTCCAGGGTCCTTGGCTTGAGGTTGCTTGACATATGTCTTGACTCACAATCTTTGTGGCACCTGTTTTTCACATAGATGCAGGGCACCCGGAGAATTCTCAACATATAACAGAATCAGTTTTCTTCTTCACTTCAAATGTAGCCATGACCTTAGAATCTCTGAACAAACAAGGTAGGACCTCTTGGCACCAAGTTTGTCCAATGAAACTTTCAGTGGTCCAGGAAGTATCTTGTTTTTGATGCAGTCCACTACAGTTGCCACTAGCCACTTTCACTACTGAGCACTTAAAATATGATTGGTGCATCCAAGGAATTGAATTCTGAATTGTATTTAATCTTAATTAATTTAAGTCATGGCTGCTGCATGGGACAGCACAGCTCTAGCTCCTCACCCACTTTTTGAGAAGCCTAGAAATCAGAAATAGCTGTGACTCAGCTGGCATGCTGACAGAGCAGAGACCACGAGTTGACAAGAGAATGACACTTACATGAGCAACAGATGGCTTGTGCCCTGCAAAATAAACCACGACTGATCTGTGACAGAATAGGGGGAAAGTCCTTCCCTGTCGGCCTCCCCACCTCCACACATTCTAATTGCAGAGACCGGAGCAGAGGCATACATAGTCAAGCCTGGTTATTGTCAAGCTCAATTTGCCATGACTTTTCTTTTCCAATAAGCAATCTGGCCAGCTGTGGCTGAAAATGAAATCACCAAAGTGAACAGTCCCTCACCCCTCCTCCAATTATTGATTTATAAAGAATCCAGTCATGTCTCAGTCTGTCATCATATCCTATGGGCATATGTATCTCTGGCAAATCCCACAATACAGATTTAAACTGAGAAATAACTTGTATTAACTTGTATTTCTAAATTTGTGGGGAGCTTACTGCCTTTCCTCAAACGTTTTAGAAACAATTTTAAATGTAAAAAATTGGGGTGGGGGGCATAAGCCTTCAAAATCACAAAATTGTGACCACCGAGGGAGGAGGGATCATAAATATTTTTTTTAATTACGTGTATAAATTTATTTCCATTTTCTTCAATTTCTATCAGCCACCTGATGATAATGCTTTGAAAATTTGAACTGAAAGGCAACAAAGCTTACTAAAAACCTACTTAAATAAAACCAAGCTCACTGCTATTGGGTCAATTCTGACTCATAGTGACCCCTGTTGGGTTTCCGAGGTAGTAAATCTTTACTGAAGTAGATTGCCCCATCTTTCTTCCATGGAGCATCTGGTGGTTTTGAACCACCAACCTTCTGGTTAGCAGTGAGATGCCTTAGGCACTGCACCACCAGAGCTAAAAACCTACTAGAGTTATGCATTCTGTGGAGCCTGTAGGTCAGTCAGTTATTTACATTTATGGAGCCCTCAAAACAAAGAGTTTCCTCAGCATTTTGGGAAAATTAAGAACCAAAATAAAGTAGAAAACATTGACCTTTGTCTTAAAATTCCAGGCAAACTAATCAGGGAGACAGGAAGCCATTGTGTGCAATGCTTACAGAAAGCCTACCCATTAGTAAAGAGTTTTCCTCTTTGACTTTTCTTTTTCAATGATAGCATATAACACCTTTGAGGGTAGTAATTAAATTAAGAATTTAAGAGTTCATAGTATACAATGCATGCTGCATCCAGAGAGTAATGCATTCTTGGTAAGAAGTTAGTGAGACCAGTTGTAGTGACTGGGTACGAGCAAAGGGCATGTTGAACATCCTAACAAGGCTAAAATTATGTTTTCAATGACTGTCCTGTAACCAAAGGTGAATTAGCAGAGCCTCTGTCAATCTCTGTCATCAGAAATAATGACACACATGCATCTGCACATTAAAAAAATAAATAAAAATAAAATAAACCAAACTCACTGCTATCAAGTTGATTCCAACTCATAGCAACCCACTTTGTTGCAACAGTAAATCTGTTGGAAGTAGATTGCCCAGTCTTCCTTCCATAGAGTGGTTGGTGGGTTTGAACTGGAACCTTCTGGTTAGCAGTCAGATGCCTTATGCACTATGCCACCAGAGCTCCACAGCCGCATATAGGAGATAAAAAACAGTTTTGTCAAGGATCACCTAGGAGTGGAAATAAAGAAGACACCTGACGGTTGGTGACCACCATGAGAGACCCATGGTCAATCCTCTGTGCTCAGGGAAGCTCCCAGTAATCCCTTGACCCTAGTAAGGATGTTGTCCCACTGAGTTTAGTTTCTTCTTCTCTGAGACCCCAGTGGAGTAGGGAAGGCCATCACTTCAAAAGGTGCACAGCCCTATCTATAAATCTCTATCTAACCCAAAAGATCATTTGTTGTTATTTGCCATCAAGTCAATTCAACTCATAACTACCCTATAGGAGAGAGTAAAACTCTCTCTGCCATAGGGTTTCCAAAGGAGCTCTGGTGGTGCAGTGCCTAAGACATTTGACTGCTAACCCAAAGGTTGGCAGTTCAAACCCACCAGCTGTTTTGCCGAAGGAAGATAGGGCAATCTCTTTCCATAAAGATCTACAGCCTTGGAAACCCAATGGGAGTTGCCATGAGTCAGAATTGACTTGAGCAAGAGGGAAAGAGGAATGGATGAGGTAAGGGATCAGGGATGGGCAAGAGGCAGATCAGGAAGGCTTTGAAGGCCACGGTAGAGTGCGGGTCTTACTCTAAGCATGAAGGGAAGTCTTTGTATTGTTTTAGGTAGGGGAATATGGGAAATCCAGGTTCAGTTTCTGGCCAGTGCACCTCATGCTCAGCCATCACCTGTCTGTCACTGGAGGCTTCCATGTTGCTATGATGCTGAACAGATTCTAGTAGAGCTTCCACACAATCCATCAATGAAAACCGTATGGATCACATGGCTTAATCTGTAACCCATCTTGGGGAGACACAGGACTGGGCAGCATTTTGTTCTGTTGTGCATGGGATCATCATGAATCAGGGGTCACCACGAGTTGGGGGATGACTTCATGGCAACTAATAATAATAATAATATAGTCTAATTTACACTTTAAAATGCAGCTCTATGGGAAATTGATTGAAAAAGGATAAAGATCCTCATTTGAAAAGATCCAAGCAAGCAATAGCTATAGATGCAATAGATGGCTTGAACTGGGAAGTGGTAATGAAGATGGAAAATGGTCAAATTCAGACAGCTCTGGAGGTAGAGCTGAGACGATCTGCTGAAAAGACTGGACTGAGGCTGGGGAAGGAAAAAAAAAAAGGAATTCTGAGGATTTTTCAAGCAAGAGGGTAGCTGTTAGTTTTGTTGTCTGAAACAAGGAAGATTTCAGAAGTATTTGGGGCATGTTATATTTGAAATCTTATCAGCCTATCTATTTGATTGTTTTGATTATCCTGACTTTCCATAAGCTCTTTTCCTGTCCTATTGAATGCTCTCCAACTTTTTATTTAAAGCTGTTATGTCTTATTGTTCCTCAGTGCACATAGAAAAGAGCTGATCAGTGCCCTCTAAGACCCTTCTTATATTTGAGTACAGTCACTGTCACCCTTTAACCTTCTTTTTCTCCAGGATAAACAACCTAATTCCTTTCATCTCACTTTAGAGGACATTTTACCATCCCTTTAATCATGGATGCTACTGGCCTTTTAATCCTTTCTAGTTTTCTACATGTCATTTTTTTAAATGCTAGAGCCAAAGCAGTATACAGAAGTCTAATATCAGTCTACCAAAAACCCTACCACTGCTGAGTTGAATCCAACTTAATAGTAACCCTATAGGACAGAATAGAACTGCCCCATAGGGTTTCCAAGGCTGTAAATCTTTACAGAAGCAGACTGCCACATCTTTCTCTCATGGAGCAGCTGGTGGGATTGAACTGCCAAACTTTTGGTTAGCAGCAGAGCACTTTAATTGTGCCCTTATATCAATCTAATGCTGGTGAAACAGAAAGATTATTTCCTGCCCTTTGTATGTCTCAATCCTTTTCAGCCATTCCAGGATTACATCTTTGATCCATGAAAGTTCTACCTCTTAGGCACAATCAGATCTGAAATATTATTTCCTGTCCACCTGTATGAGTTCTGCCCTTTTGTTTCTCTCTCTGCCTGTGCTGGTATTTCTGTCCTTTGTCTTTGGGTCTCAGTGCTCTGCTTTGAATGTGCTTCCATCCTGTTTTTGTAGGAGTCATACAAGGATAGTTCAGGGAAAGAGTTACCCTATTTCAGTGCTTCTGCCAAAATGGCCACTAGCTCTGCTTCAACCCTGAACTTTTTCCTACAGGGACCAGTAGCTTTGTTATTTTTCACTTTTATCTATCAGTATACATCTTCAAAGTGCTTTGTAATCAGTTATCATGTAATCTACAGTCACTTCCTTAACCCTTCCAAGAAAGGTGTAAAAGAGAAATCAAAGCAGAAAGGGATGTGTGGACTATTTATGTCCCTGTCTCAAGGCAAGGAGTCCCAGGGTGGCACAAGTGGTTAAGTGCTCAGCTACTAACTGAAAGGTCGCTGGTTCGAGTCCATCCAGAGGCACCTCAGGAGAAAGCCCTGGCAATCTGCTTCCAAATGATCACAGCCATTGAAAACCCTATGGAACACAGTTCTACTCTAACACACACGGAGTAGCCACGAGACGGAATCGACTCATCAGCAACTGGTTTGGTTTGGATTTGGTATCAAGACAGCAGCCACTTAGGCACAATCAGATCTCAAATATTATTTCTTTTAGACATGTGAGTGTGTGTTACAGTTCTTGCTAGACCATCACAACACTTCTGCCACAAAACACAACAACAAAAATTAATATTCCAAAATAAAATTAGAGTAAAATCCCATAATTTCACTGCACTTGGCATCAAAGGACTATTGATTTACAAAATAACCATTTTTCTCAACTGACATGAATTGGAAAATTGTGCAGATACAGCTGTCATTTCCCTTGCTGTAATACATTCAGATCTGGCATGCTATCTGGTAGAAAATATATAAGTAAGATATTTATTTCCCATAAGTGAGCTGATGTGAGCGGTAGAAACAGATCTTACTGTATTGTATTTGACTCTGCCCTTGCTTCCCTGGCATAGGGGAAGGTGCAGAGTCTTCTCACAGTTGCAAATTGTACCTCCAGTGGGAAAGAAAATTGAAATATTTCCTAAGCAGTTTTAAATGCTTGAAACTAAGCTGAAGGTAACAGGCATTGGAGGGAACCCTGAGTACGGTGGGAAAGTAGGATGTCAAAGAACATCCACTGTGCCTTTCCCGTAGTCAACAGACAGTAACAACTATTTGATTTGATATACAGGGATGATGTAAACAACAGCAAAGAAACAAGAATTTACTGGAAAATACAACAGCAACAACAACAACAAAACTCCTCCACTGCCATCAAGTTCATTCCTACTCATAGGGACCCTGTAGGACAGAGTAGAACTTCGTTATAGGGTTTCCAAGGCTGTCATTGGTCTCCTGCAGAACAGCTAGTTGGTTCAAACTACCGGCCTTTTGGTTAGCAACCGAATCCCTTAACCACTACGCCCTCAGACTCCTTAGAAAATAAAAAGCAAACCTGAAATCAAACAATATCTTTCTGTGCCCAAAACCGCTTGCTAGCTGCTCCTTCTTTCACTTTCCAGGCTCACAGCTTATGGTTTTACCTGGGAGACTGTAAACTCCAGTTTCATCCCTCATCCTTAATTTAGCTAGACAGAGCTTTGAAATGGCAACTAAATTACCTTTTGGTGAAATCAAATCTTCCCTACTAGCCTCAAGCAGAGAGGAATCTGGACCACAGCAGCCAGTTAATGTGCCCCAGCAGTGCCCAGTCACTCTCCAGAGCCCAGAGAGGGTGTTCTGTATTAAAGGGTTACTCACGCCCCTTGTCCCCCAGTTTATTCTGTGTGTGTGTGTGGTGGGGGAGTTACTCTATGCACAGCCTTTTCTCTTCCTGACTGCTTGCCTAGCAGGAGGTTGCTTAGGGCAGTAAAATGTTTATTACCTGTTTATTGTGTGAGTAACTGCAGTCTAGGAGGAGAAAATATTTCCCAGTTTACCTAGGGCAATGAAAATAGGATTAAGAGTTCTGAGGGCTGAGGAAGGAGCAGTATAAAACCGAAAGAATCATATACCACACAGCCATGAGGAGCCCAAATTTCCCTGCATTATCCTTTCATTCTAGTCATAGTGACTTTTCCTCTTCTTCTCAGACCCATGTAATTCACCATTATGGATTTGGGGATTGCTGGCATTCTAAAAGTAAGTCTTCCTCAAAAGAGAGTTTGGCTTATATCCCAGGTATAGCAGTCAAGTTACACAAAAACAGATCATCGACCTGATTAACGTTTACACACACATTCATTTCTCTGTACCCCTCCTTGGGTTTCTGAGGCAACATCACTACGGAAGTAGATTGCTCAACCCCGGAAGGAAGGTTGGTCAAGCTACTTCCGTAGCGATACTGCCTCAGAAGGCCAAGGAGGGGTTGCTGTGGGTTGGATCCGACTCCACAGCAGTAGTTGTGTTGTGTTGTGTTGCGTTTCCTCCAGAGTGAGTACAAACAGTTTAATTTCCTCCAATTTTGCAGTGTGAAGATTCAATAAAATATATAATAGCTCAAGTGTCCCACAACCACAGCTTGCACTGAATTTGGTTATCATGGTTTAGAATAATTCACGTCTAAGGTTAAAAAAATATTACCATAAATCTTCAATTAGTTCTTAAAGATGATTTTCCTCCTGCTGGCCTTCCCTCCCTCACTTTTTTCCTTTCTTAGGAATCTTCTGTCTTAATCATTAATGGAGCCACAAAGAATTTAAATCCTTTTCATATCTCACAAAATTACACTTTGGGATCTCTGAATCTAAAATACCAGGGTCCCCTAAAATCCTATTATTCTCAGAGGAAGGCTACACAATTTAGACTAACTCTCAAGTCTAGTGTTCATTCATCCTATAGACAACTATGGGTTGAATCACTACTGTACCACACATAGTGCTAGGAAGTTGAGATAAGACAGTGAACAAAATAGATGTTGTCCCAGCCCTCATGTTGTTTACACACTGTTGGAAGGAACCAGAAGAACCAGGCTCTTCGCCATCAAGTCAATTGCGATTCAGGCAACTACCTGTCTTACAAAGTAGACCTGCTCCATAAGGTATTCTTGGGTGTAATCCTTACGGAAGCAGGTCCCTAGGCCTTTCTTCTGTGGTGACACTGAGTTCAAACCACTAACCTTTAGGTTAGTAATGAAGCACAAACCGTGTGTGCCACCCAGGGACCTTATGGGGTGAACGGGCAGTGACAAATAATTACCCTATTAAGTATAATTACCAAGGGTGGTAGTTGTTGAGTAAGATTTCTACAGATTAGATATTTAAGGTGAGGAGTTTTCTGGCCTCTATTTCTGCTTTTGAGATCAGAGGAGCAACAAACCAAAGCTTAACTCTGGAGATTAGCACTTTAGGCCCAGAGTTATGCCAAGTCTGGTACTTTCCTGTTCTGTGACTCACTTATCTGAGATTATGCCCTCATTGTGAAAATGAACATCACATGGCCTGTCTCAAAGGATGGCAACATAGCAACACAAAAACCACCACAATACAACAAAGTGGCAGGTGATAGTAGTAAGAATGACCAATGTATGGTCACACACTTGACCGTTGAAGAATAAACCCTAGAGCAGTGGAAAACAGCTGTACCAACCAGCATGGTCAAGCATTTAACTAACCCCTTGAGAATTGTACATCCCTGGTCGTTTCATGATAGCCCTCTTTTGGTATGGAAGAACCTGATGTACTAGAAGGGATTGAGGTCTATGATCTATGATCTTCATCTTGAAGAATGAAAAGGCTCAGCAGTCATTTCTGTGCCCTTAGATACTAAGATGGCAAGATTGTGTAGACCAATGTGAAGATGACTGATGATTTCTCCTTTCATCTGTTTCTCATCATGCCATGTGACCAGCCACTAAGTTTCAGAGCTAGAATTAGAACTAAGAATCCCAAAGTTCATTGATGGCTGCTCTGCCCTTAGCTTCTGGACTTCTATTTTATAGACTGGGTTTCTTTTCTTTTCTTTCTTTCTTTCTTTTTTTTTTTTTTTTTAATAAGCTACCAGTAAAAATTATGACTGTACACTTAGACTTTTAAAAATGTTGTGCTTGATATATGAAGGCTTATTTTGTTATATCATTATATGATTATAGAGCTGGAATAAATATGATATATTATTTCAGGGTTTAGACTGTCTACTGATGCTGATGCTAGTCCTTTCTACTGTATCCCTGATAAGAGATTCTCCAGTTTCCACTTGAACATCTCCAATGATGGAAAATTCACCAAACCATCTACTTTTGGACAGCTCATCCTTTTAGGTCTTGGTATAATACATGTAAAAGTTAATGGAAAGCCAATAATGTTAAGATAACTTCTTAAAAACTTCTATGAACTATGTGAACAAGAACTAAACCTGAAGAACTCTTAACATCAATTTTTGCTTTTAAAAACGGGAGAGAGACTTTAAAGACATAGACAATGATTCCTAAACTTCTTGTGTATGAGAAAATTCAGATTCCCAACCCCCACTCCAGAGATCCAAAAGTTTGGGATGAACCCCCTAGAATATACATCTTCAGTGTACCCACAGCTGATTCTAGTGCAAATGGTCTCTCTGGACCACCTCATGAAGAAACTCTGGTTTAGGCTATAAAATTTTCAAATCGGATAAATTAAGGGTTCCTTGAGAAATTTTTTATTTCTCAAGGAATAAAAATAAAATTTATTTATTTTTTATTTCCAATAGTTAACCTCTGGAAACTAGTGTGTAAATTAACTAGTGAATTTTTGTCCATTATTTTATATCCTATGGTCCTATAGAACTAACAAATCTGTTCTGGAGGTAGTACATTCAGAATGCTCCTTGGAAGACTTTGGTCATATTGTCAGAAGGGACCATTCCCTGGAGAAAGATATCATGCTTGGTAAAGTGGAGGGTCAACAAAAAAGGTGAAGGCCCTCAAGGAGATGGATTGACACAGTAGCTGCAACAATAGGCTCAGGTGTAGCAAGGATTGTGAGGCTGGCACAGGACTGGGCAGTGTTTCTTTCTGTTGTACATAGGGTCACTATGAGTCGGAGCTGACTCAATGGCACCTAACAACAATAACAATACAGTCTTAACTACTTTTGTAGAAAGCAATGGTTTAGGTTTTAGTGAGTTTTCTTTCTAGTCTCTGCTCATGGGGGAAACATCTTAGCACACAAATGCTGATGCCTACAGAATCATTCTCCTCTTAAGGGAAGAACTTCTTCACTGCCTGGCATTCTATTTATGCACTTAAAGTGCTGCATATTGGGATAGTTAGGAAAGATTCTTCAAAAAAGATCCCTTTGTGTTATGAGAGCTAGTCATATACAAGGCCATTGACCCATAGCATAAGACTTAATCTTAGAAGAGCCACGAAAAATCATTTCAATTCTTGGACCAATAATAGCATATACTCAGTCTATAGAGTAACTGCCCAAAACTCTTCCCCAAAACAGAAGTCCTTAAGAGAACAGAGTCCACAACCCTTATATGTGTTAGGATAATACATACCTACCATTTTGTATACTGAAGATGTAACTTTAGGTGAAGACTTCATGAATAGAGAAAGGTAGGAAAAGATTCAATGTAATAAAGAGTTCTGTAGAAGGAATGGAAGGAAGGTATCGTGTCCATCCTTCAGGGAGAGTCTTTATATGAAGCATCTTCATGCTCATCCTCTTACTGCATTTTCTAAAGCATTCTGCAGCATCCACTCATTTATTGTTGTTATGTGCCATGGAGTCAGACCCGACTCATAGCGACCCCTCCTTGGGTTTCCAAGGCGGTATCACTACAGATGTAGATGGCCCAACCTTCCTTCCGAGGAGTGGCTGGTGGGTTTGAACCAGCAGCCTTCTGGTTAGCAGTCAAGTGCCTTAGGCACTATGCCACCAGAGCTCCCCATTCACTCATTAGTCTTTCTTTTACAGACTGGGCAGCCTTTACAGCCTGGTTTTATCTCCCTGTCATCAAATATCTACACTCCTCACCCCACCTTTACCTAGCCCTATCCATTCAACCTTTCTGCTGGGCCTATTTTGCTTTACAAATATATACTGCCTCCCTATCCTTTCAAGAAAAACTTTCCCTTATATCATTTACTTTATCATGTTACATTTTATGACGGATCAGAAGATTTGGAAGGTCTTTGGAGGTCACCTTTAGGCTCAGGGAGTATTGAACTAATCCTGAAAGGAAGCCAGCATTGGGCTACTTCATTGCAGGGAAGATTCAAAAAAGCAGGGTCAGACATTCTATTTTTAGGAACAAAGAACAACTTTCCAACTAAGTGCCTGCCTCACCTCTGACATCAGTATCCTGTTCTGTCCTGCTTCAGTCCAGGCACCACCAATCTTTGTTCTGTCCTTATCTACTAGTTGCCTTAGAAGACTAGAAAGGCTTGTTACCAGGACACAAACAGAATGTTGTTGTTAGATGCCATCAAATCAGTTCCAACTCATAGTGACCCCATGTACAACAGAATGAAACACTGCCCAGTCCTGCACCACCCTCACAATCATTGTCATGTTTGATACCATCATTGTAGCCACTGTGTCACCCCATTTCATTGGGCATCTTCCTCTTTCTTACTGACCTTCTACTTTACCAAGTAGGATGTCTTTCTCCAGGAACTGCCAAGGTACATAAGACAAAGTTTCACCATACTCTCTTCTAAGGAGCATTCTGGCTGTACTTCTTCCAAAACAGGTGTGTTAGACTGGATTCTCTAGAGAAACTGAAACCAGTAAAGCTTATATATATGTATATATATAGAGAAATTTATCTTAGGAAAATGGCTTACACACTTATAGAAGCTAGCAAGTTCAAAGTTCCTGGATCAAACATCAAGATGGAGGCTTTTCCTGGCTCGCAACTGCAGGGGCTGAGGAGTTCAAGGCTGGCAGGCAGTACACTGGCTGCTGACTCCAACAAATGATGAATCCAAGATCTCCAGGCCGATGGGTGGACTGTTCACTCATGGACAGTTGTAGGCAGCACAACAGAATCCCGATCCACAGAAGAATGTCTCTCTTCCCAGGATATCCTTGGATATACTGGAAGCAGGCCACACCCCTAGGGAAACTCCCCTTCAACAGATTGGCCATTCAGAACATAGTCATCTCATCCCATCATGGGAACAACCACACCACAACAGCTCAAACCACACAGACTTGTGGTCCAGCCAAGTTGACACACAGCTCCAACTATCACAGTCCACCCCTTGTCAATTTGGCAGTTGTACACATCTTCTTAAGTATATACAATCTCTAAATAAGGACAATTATAAAGTCATATTTGTGCCTAATATGATATGCTAACACACATACAACCAAAATGTATTAACTTTATTTACATTTCACAGTTCATAACAGAAGAAAACAAAAATATTTGATGCACATATACAATGAAGAAATATAACAATCACACTCCTCGTTTCTGCAGCTGGTCATGTGATAGTAGCTGATATTCAGAACTACCTTCTTCCACCATCCATTCTGTATTTCCCTTGCCCTCAGCAAGCACCTCAGCTGGTCATGGTTCTTTGTCTGGTGGGGTGACCGAAACCTTCATTCCTGAAGAGTGTGGGCCATTAGCAGTCATATCACAATTGGGTTCCTGTAATTTTCCATTGACTTTAATCACAGGGCATGGTAGTACTAAGAGACGTCCTAAAGAATCTCCTGTATTCCAGACATATTCTTCTTTACCTCCATTATGTAAAGCCAATCCAATTTCCCTTTGGTAATCAGGATCTATCACACTAGATAGTACAGTAATGCCCTTCTTTGTTGATCCAGAGGCAT
>NW_006921663.1:2405405-2410146 GCF_000298275.1 Orycteropus afer afer
CTAATCTGATAAATCCATTCTAACAGGCCAATTTCCCTAAGCCTCTGGATACCTTCTTCTACATTATACCAAGGCAGGTCTGGTACTTCAAGTTGACTTAAGGTAGGCCACCTCATAATCCATGCCTCAGTAAGCCAACCAAATAAACGATTAGATCCTTTCCTAACCTCTCCAGCTGAGACATTGAATGAAGAATCCATACTTAGTGGGCCTAAATCAATATACTCAGACTGATCCAATCTTACATTCCTTACACCATTATCCCACACCCTCAGTAGCCATTCCCATACATATTCTCCAGGTTTATGACTGTACATGTTAGCAAAATCTAGTAGGTCTTCTCGGATATAGAGTACCACCTCTTCAGTCACACTTTCTGTTTCACCTTTTGGGGCTTGCTTGGACTTAACTTTCCTTACAGGTCTAGCAGCAATAATGGGTGTTTGAGGCAGTTCCTGAGAGTATTCAGGAATGTCTTCCATGGCCTCTGCCTCAGGCAATGACCCAGCAGGACCGGTTTGGCTAGTCCTGTCAAACTGAGGCGGGGGGGGGTGGATAATGGTTTTACAGTAATCCGTTCAGATGGGAGGGATTCAACAGAATCTACAGGCTCCATATCCTGATCTTCCTGATTATCTGTCCATATGTCCCCATTCCAGGATCCCATTTTTTTTCCAATCAATGTCTTACTTTAATGTCAGACACCATTCTGGATTGGCAATTTAATTGGCGTTGTAATTCTCCCACCCTTACAATAAGACTTGGGTTTGGTTTTCAGCAATATCAGCTCTGTTACTAGAAGCTATAAGGCTTTCTTTCAGAGCACAACTGTAAGCACTGAAGTCTTTTATGCGGCGCTTAAGCCAAGACTCAGCAGCTCTGAGCTCATCTCGCTCTTTCACCACTTTGTCTAGTGTAAGTAGGACCAACCAACCAGCTTCCTTATACTCCTCATTCTGACAAAATTGCAGAAAAGTACCAAATATCCAATCACCCAGAGCGTCACTTCTTAGAAGTACTTGATCTATTGGTGCTGGTATTTTGTGTATTAATGTTGCCACCTCATGCCACAGATTAGCAGGGCCCTCTTTACTAACAGATGCAGGGTCACTAGTTTCTTTAAGATTAATCAAACTGGAGAACCAATTTAGGAAGCTCATCCTTATGATTTTGTCTCTCTAGAACCACTCTTGGTACCAAATATGTTAGACTGGGTTCTCTAGAGAAACTGAAACCAGTAAAGCTTATATATATGTATATGTAGAGAGAAATTTATCTTAGGAAAATGGCTCACACACTTATAGAAGCTGGCAAGTTCAAAGTTCCTGGATCAAACGTCAAACTGGAGGCTTTTCCTGGCTCTTGCAGCTGCAGGGGCTGAGGAGCTCAAGGCTGGCAGGCAGTACACCGGCTGTTGACGCCAACGAATGATGAATTTAAGATCACCAAGCTGAATGGTGGACTGTTCACTCATGGACAGTTGTAGGCAGCACAACAGAATCCCGATCCACAGAAGAATGTCTCTCTTCCCAGGATATCCTTGGATATACTGGAAGCAGGCCACACCCCTAGGGAAACTCCCCTTCAACAGATTGGCCATTCAGAACATAGTCATCTGATCCCATCATGGGAACAACCACACCACAACAGCTCAAACCACACAGACTTGTGGTCCAGCCAATTTGACACACAGCTCCAACTATCACAACAGGTTACAAACAGAATAATTGTTTTTAATGAAAAAAATGTTAGCTACCAGGAGTGGGAGGGAGGGAGAAAGAGGGTATCATTTGCTAAGTGAGCTTCTGTTAAAGGTGATTGAAAAATTTGGAAACAGATAGTAGTGATGATTGGACAACATGATGAATATAATGTCATTGAATTGTACATGTGAAAAACATTGGAATGGCAAATGTTTATATAATATACATTCACACATCCATACATACAAAAAAAAAAAAAAAGAAGAAAGAAAAAGTATTTGTAAGTTATATATTAAACTAGGAGCTTCTTTTTCCCTTCCTCTGTTCTTGCCCCCTCTATGAGAATAATGTTGGACTCTAAAGAGCTTCTATTATAAGACCATTTAAACCAGACGTGCAGATATTTTTTCTTTTCAATATCATTTATTACTTTATTCCTATGCACAGGTAATGAAAATATTTCTCAAGATGTCTCTGAATCCTCTAAACTGAGAAAAGGAGACTTGATATTCAAGGTCTTCGGTATCACCCATCTTTTATTGCTGGTTAATAAGCATCATATATACAAGTAGATTTTCCTGATGACTATACTGTTAAGTCTTTGGAGCTCTGGTGGCATAGTGGGTAATGCATTTGGTTGCTAACCAGTAGGTCAGTATTTCGAACTCACTAGTTGCTCCATGAGAAGATGAGACAATCTATTTCCATAAAGATTTTCAGCCTTAGAAAGCCAATGGGGTCGCAATGAGTCAGAATTGACTTGATGGCAGTAGGTTTAGTTTGGTTTTATCAAATACACAACTCAAAATAGTCTCCCTGGGAAGGTTCCTTACAGTAAAACTACAATTGTAAATGTCATGCACATAGTCCTTCCCCAAAGACTGCAACACATCATGCATAAGAGAACACATGTTTAACCATGGAGCATGTTACGTATACTGTGTTCCTGAGATGTGTCCTTACAAGGGTGTGTTGTGACTAACCTCATTTGCTACTATATCAGGATTCAGGGGATATCAGAGTCTCTCCAACTGTGAGGGAGGCATCTGCCTTTGCATGGGAGAAGAGCACCCACCAAGCAGTTCCAGGACCCCAACTCCTGGCTAAGTCTTCAAAGCCTAAGAGCTCTTTACCAACCTGGAGTGGCCTTCAAGCCTTGCTAATGGTAAGGCTGAGACTTGGTATTCCTTTGGTGAATTCAGCAGGATATGAGCTTTGGAAAGAGATTGGAACCCATCCTTCCTAAACATCAAGCTCTTGCCAAAGCACCAACAGCTGGGATATGAGCTCAGTTAGAACCTGGCATACCATTTCTCCATTCCCAAAAGGTGATGTATAGCTTCTGTTGATGCTGACCAAGGCCAAGTGAGTTTAAACTGTCTTATCCTACATTTCTACCTGGGAGGAAAAGGGAAAATGAACTGTTGCCTGGAGGTGACACAAGTTGTTGAAGTAGAGATTTTCAACTATTGATCCAAGAGAGCCATGATAGCTCTCAGGAGAACTTCTGACTACTAAGACCCCATATATCAGCCAGGACTGTGTCCCACTTCAGCAGAACTGGTTTCATTTTCACCCACCAAAGCCACCTTCTCTACGTTGTTGTGGTACTAAGAGCCACACCAGGAATTCACACCGATACTGCTTTCTTTCATAAACATTGTTAGACCAGTTTAAGGACCTGGTGTTACTTACCTCATTGGAATTGATTCATAAGAAGGTACTTAACATACCAAAATAGATGTTTATACTTGACTGGTAGAGCCCTTACTATTATATGGTTAATGACAAATTAATCTGAGTGATAATAAATACTAATATCTGAGAACTATAAAGCAACTTGTTTTTTAAGACTCAGAAAGATCTTTTACTCAATTCTCACTGTCGTCAAGTTGGATCCAACTCGTAGAAACCCTCCTTGGGTTTCTGAGGTGGTATCACTACAGAAGTAGATTGCCCAACCTTCCTTCCAAGGAGTGGCTGGTGGGTTTGAACTGCCAGCCTTCTGGTTAGCAGTCATATGCCTTAGGCACTATGCTACCAGAGCTCCTGTCTACTACTCGAACTTGATATGTAGGCAAATAGCCTAAGAACATAAGAACATCAAAAACACTGTAACAATGTCCATGATAATACATGTGTATACACCATGATTTCACAAAGGGACCTTTTTCTTGTAGAGGGGGAAGTGACATAGATACACTAAAATAAAAGGGTAAGGAGAATGGAACTCTCTACAGACAGAAATAATCCAAGTGAAGCCCTGTGTGAATGTTACCTGCTGTAGTAAATAAGACCCTACACTTCGTGGAGCAACAGATGTTTATTTCTCAATCAACTGAGTCTGATGTAGGTGTTCTTATTGATTATGCAGCATTTCTTCACATAGTGATTCAGGAACCCAGCCTTAGTCCCTCCTGGGACTCTGCCATTGGCAAGTTCACAGAGTCCTCTGTATCCAGTTAGCAGATGGGGGGAAGCAGATGAAGAAGGCACCCTCACTTATTAACAAATTGAAACTGAAAAAAATACCTTCAACTTCTGCTTACACTCCATTGGTGGTAACTAGTTTTATGGCCCTATGGAGTCCCTGTTGTTGTTATTAGGTGCCATCGAGTCATTTCCGACTCATAGCGACACCATGCACAGCAGAACGAAACACTGCTCGATCCACACCAGCTCCATGATCCTTGCTATACTTGATCCTATTGTCGCAACCACCGTGTCAATCCATCTCGTCGAAGGCCTACCCCTACTTCGTCGACCCTCCACCTTACCAAGCATGACGTCCTTCTCCAGGAAATGGTCCCCTCTGACAACATGACCAAAGTAGGTGAGATGAAGTCTGGCCATCCTTACTTCCAAGGTGCATCTTGGCTGCACTTCCTCCAGGACAGATCTGTTAGTTCTTTTGGCAGTCCATGGTACCTTCATCAGTCTTCACCAGCACCACAACTCAAAAGCATCAACTCTTCGGTCTTCCTTATTCATTGTCCAGCTCTCACATGCATACGAGGCAATTGGAAATATCATGGCTT
>NW_006921663.1:2410246-2411512 GCF_000298275.1 Orycteropus afer afer
AGCAGGGACAGGAAGCAAAAATTTTTTGAGTGGGTCACTAGAGGTAATAGTGAGTGGTACCACTCCTGTTTCCACCCCTTGGCTCCTGAAACTGTGAATCCTGGCTATTGGAGAAACAGAACCATATATTGGATGCTGGTTTGGAGCATATACAGCCTCCTGGAGAACATTGCCCCAACCCTTCAAGGTATTGCCACCTAGCTAGTGCTGTATTTGTGTTTTTATGAGGCCATTCTATTGTTCTATCAAACCAGCTGCTTCAGGATGATGGGGAACATGGTAAGACCAGTGAATTCCATGAGCATAAGCCCAATGCCCCACTTCATGTGCTGTGAAATGAGTCCCTTGATCTGAAGCAATGCTGTGAGGGATACTATGATGGTGGATAAGGCATTCTGTAGGTCCATGGATGGTAGTTTTAGCAGAAGCATTGCACGCAGGGAAGGCAAATCCATATCCAGAATAAGTGTCTATTCCAATAAGAACAAAATGCTGTCCTTTCCATGATGGAAGTGGTCCAGTGTAATCAACCTGCCATCATGTTGCTGGCTGATCACCCCGAGGAATGGTTCCATATCGCGGACTCAGGGTTGATCTCTGCCGCTGGCAGATTGAGCACTCAGCAGTGGCGGTCACCAAATCAGCCTTGTAAGCGGGAGTCCATGTTGCTGAGCCCATGCATAACCTCCATCCCTGCCACCATGGCCACTTTGTTCGTGAGCCCATTGAGCAATGACAGGAGTAGCTGGGGAAAAAGGACGGCTAGTTTACACTGAATGTGTCATCCTATCCACCTGATTGTTAAAGTACTCCTCTGCCAAGGTCACCTTTTGGTGGGCATTCACAGGAGACACAAATATCTTCACTCCTTTAGCCCATTCAGAGAGATCTATCCACATGCCTCTTCCCCATACATCCTTATCACCAATCTTCCAATCATGCTCCCAGACCAATCAAGTCCCATACCATCCAGCTAAGCTGTTAGCCACAGCCCATGAATCCGTATATAATCGCACATCTGGCCATTTCTTGTTCCATGCAAAGTAAACAGCCATATGCACGGATCAAAGTTCTGCCCATTGGGAGGATTTCCCTTCACCACTCTCCTTTAAGGAAGTCCAAGAAAGGGACTGCAGTGCCGCTGCTATCCACTTTAGAGGGGTGCCTGCATATCGCACAGAACCATCTGTAAACCAGGCACGAGTTTTCTCTTCCTCAGTCAACTGATCATAAGGAACTCCCCAAGAGGCCATAGGTGCAGAGTGG
>NW_006921663.1:2411677-2412252 GCF_000298275.1 Orycteropus afer afer
TTTAGGAAGAGGAGTACATGGGAGAATATGTACATTTCTAGAGGATGAGAGGATACCTTTTCAATATGAAAAGTGAAATCAGCATTATATAAATTCTACAAGATCTGACAGGACTGTGGCTGATAAGTAGACATGTAGCAGAGGAAACTCATTGTAGAGAAATGTAAGGCAATGTATCTAGGGAAAACAGTCCAAACTACATTGGACTAATGGTATAACAGTTTCCCAAGGTGTCAGATTCCACTCAGAAAATGCACCATTCTCTTAAGACATGGATCCAAGGGTGGCTGCTACAGCCAAAAAACCCACAAAAATAATGGAGACCATCTTGTGAAGGATTATAAATAAAATAATTTTGTTCAAATTTTTACATACCCTAATCTAGAATATTAAATGCCAATCTGGCCATGTGTCTCAAGAGATAACTAACCAGAACTAAAGAAGAAAAAAGATTGATTTAAAAAATACTATATGATAATCGGGAGCTCTGGTAGCATAGTGGCTAAGACGCTTGCCTGCTAACCAGATGGCTGGCGGTTCAAACCCACCAGCCACTCCTCGGAAGGAAGGTTGGG
>NW_006921663.1:2412952-2435435 GCF_000298275.1 Orycteropus afer afer
GTTCAAACCCACCAGCCACTCCTCGGAAGGAAGTTTGGGCAATCCTGCTTCCATAGTGATACTGCGGGAAACCCAAGGAGGGGTCGCTATGAGTCGGGGCCGACTCGACGGCACATAACAACAACAACAACATCAACACATACAGCCAGGCTTTCCTAACTTTACTATCGCCATGTCCTTTGGTGCCACTGGTAGAGATTCGGTTCTGAGATGAATGGATACATGGTGGGCTGGCTCAGCATGGAGTTTTTGGAATAGAATTAATCATCTGTACCACCTGGAAAGTTGTTGCAGTGCTGATGTCTTATTTTGTCTGTTTTGTTTCTTTGAGAATGAAGGAATATAAATTGATCTCTATAAGAAAAATAAAAACTCCATTGCGGTCAAGTTGATTCCAACTCATGGCAACCCCATGTGTTACATAGTAGAACTGCTCCATAGGGTTTTCAAACCCACCAGCCACTTCACAGGAGGAAGATGAGGTAGTCTGCTTGTGTAAAGATTTACACCCTTATGATTTGGAACCCTTATGGGGCAGTTCTGCTCTGTTCTATAGGGTCATTATGAGTTGAAATCGACTCAATGGCCATGGGTTTTGGATTTTTGGTTAATCTTTATGAAAGCAGACCATTGGGCCTTTCTTCCAGTGCTGAGTGGGTTCAAATCACCAACCTTTATGTTAGTGTTCAAGTGAAAACTGCTTGCCCCACCATGTGATCCATGGAGGTGACTAAATTGGTAGGATAATGAGTTGGACAATAATGGTGATGTGTATACTTGTTATATGCACACAGATTTTTTTTTTTTTTTAATTGTGATTTCGGTGAAAGTTTACAGAGCAGAATCACTGTCCATACAGCAGCTCACATACATTTTGTCTCATGTCATTGACTGCAATTTCCCACAATGCAGCAGCTTCCCTCCCACATGCTCTGCATAGTTACCTCTTTCCTATGCCCTTCTATGTGCTCCCGCCCCCTGAGCTGTCCCCTGTGCATACACAGCCCTTCTATTCTCCCATGATTGTTCTCTCCAAGAAGTGTGTCTACCTACTGTAAATGTTCACCTCACATGCCTGTCTTTTGTTTGGCTGGAAACCACAGGAGTGGGTTCAATTCCAGACCTGAAGGGCAGCTAGGAGCCACAGTCTCAGTGGTTCCATCAGGCTCTATCAGACCAGCAAACGTGGTTCCTATTTGTACACAGATTATTTTTTGTGTGGTAGGGAGGAATGCATATGAGAATGCCACTTACATTTTCATGTGTGGATTCTAAAATATGGAGCTGAAGTAACTAGTGGGACCTCCCATTTAAAGTCACATGAAATTTACTGACTCCCCACAACAGTGTACAGGGAGCTAATGTAATAGCAAACCTTGGTCCTTTTTTCTTAGTTCTCTCAGTTCTGTCCTTCAACTGCTGAGTGCCCTGAAGTCAGAACCTTCACCTCCTCATGTCCTCATTCACCTTTATCAAATGGACTGAATGATTATTGAAACCAAGCTTGAAGAAGTAGAGTCTGAAAGAAAGCAAGAGGTTCCAAGCAGCTGTCCATCCCATTGCTGCACCCCTAGGGTGTCCAGGTGCCCTAGGACCAAACACTACTTTATAATCTTTTATAGTTGGTTATTTGAGGAACCATAAATTCTCTGAAGAGTCCTTTGGTACCACTATCTTGGCACCTATGGCTTAAAAAAAAAATGTATACATGGAACAGTTTGACTGGTAAGTGCCTTATAAAACAACCAGTGATAATCACTTTATGAATGGAGAAATAAGGGGGAAAAAAGTGAACTTAGAGTACATATGGAGTCCCTGGGTGGTACAAACAGTTAACATGCTCAGCTGCTAACTGAAGGTTGCAGATTCAAGTCTACCCAGGGGCACCTGGTGATCTAATTCTAGAAAACCAGCCATTGAAAGCTCTATGGAGTACAGTTACTATGACCCACGCAGGGTTTCCATGATACCTTGCCCAATTTTCAGCACATAGTAGTTGCTTAGTAAATCCTTCATTCTTTATTAAGATTATAGATTTTCCAAATAAATCAAGATTAAGAATTTTCTAAACAAAAAAGCTAAGATTTAATTTCCAATCTTTAAATATCATACTTCTTTTGCTACTTACTACATATCCCAAAAAGTACCTTAAATTGAAGGAGGCCACCCTTAAAATATTTCAGAGCCTGAAAACATAATTATTACATTGAAATACTTTAGCCCATGTGGCATTTCTTTAACTTTGCACTTTCAAGCCCAGAAAAGCCAACATCAGGGTACTGAATGCCATTTTATAAAATGTTAAAACTCTAATTACAAGTCTTTTCCTTTTTTATTTTAAAGACTACTTAACAACATTATAGAAAGTATAGAGAAGAGAAGAGGGAAGCATTTGTAATCCCACCATCCTAACACAACAGTTTATTTTTTTCAGTATTTCTTTCAGCTTTAGACCATACACATATAGATCATTGTCCACATGCATCACAGTTACCATCATGGGGAACATATCATTTTTATCAGATTTAAATGGAACAGAACTCTCATACCCAGGAGAAAATAAATATTAAGCACGTCAATTAATAGTAACGCAGTCAGCAGCTATGAGTGGGCTTGCCTAAGAGAAGGTGGACCTCGGTCATCTTCCTATCTAGGAGAGCCAACCAGCCTGGGGGCCTAGTCCAGGGTAGGCACTGGGGATCACCTTACAGCCATTCATGTCAAGCCAGGGCCTGTGGTCTCTACTTCCCAATGACACAGGCCTAATCCTGCTTTGGGAGCTGCTCAGATGAGAAGCGGCCCTAGAGCAGGAATATAGCCAGCTGTGATGAAAAATGGGCACAAATGAGATTGAAAACCAGCAGATTTCCTGTAGCTGCTGCTTCTCTGGAGTGCAATGTGGACAGTGCTTTTACCTACTTAAGATGGTAGCATCCTACAAAAGCAAACACAGTGTTGCTGCCTGTGGTAGTTCAGTTTGTGTGTCAACTTGGCTAGGCCTGGTTGAGTGGCTGGGCAGCTGGATGTAGTATTACTCATGATGAGACGGTAATCAACTTCATGGTGGAATCTACTGGGAGCAGCTAAGTAGCTGCCTTAGGGAATGTGGTCTGCTTCCTGTATATAAGCAGAAGCCTTGGAGATAGTCTCTAGCTTACGGCACCTAGAACCCTGCATGTAGCCATGTCGTTGTTCAGCAGCCTGCCATGCTCTTCCAGCCTTGGGACTTACAACGGACTTGAATTAATGGCTTGGTGTGTGGTTTGGTAACATGAGGCTTGTGTCTTTTTACTTGTCAACCTTGGACTTGGCAGCCTCAGCAGTCAGCAGCTGTCTGAGTGAAGAAAAGCCTCTCACTTCAGTGGGCTGGGAGCTGGAGGCAGAGCTGAAGCCCAAGGCTAGAGGGCTTTCAACCACCCCCTAGAGCCTAGCACTTTGAACTTGGACTTCTAGCCTCCTGAACTGTACGAGAATAAACTGTCTGTTAAGGCCATCCCATTTGTGGTATATTTCCTGTCAGAATGGTACCAGGTAACCAGAACACTGCCTCTGTGCATGCTAGTTTCTAGTCACCTGGAGATCTTGCTGTTCTTTCCCTGCCTTTCCAGTAGAATGCCCAGTAACAGCAACAACATCAAACTTCACTCTTCAGACTTTACAAATTAACATGTATGAGCTCTTTCAATTTGCACAACCTTAGGCAGTCACCAGGGTGTTCTTTATTATTCCCACATTACACCAAAGAGAATGTGAGATTTGGAAAGACAAGGGAATGCCCTAGGATGAAAGTTCTGTTGCTCTCGGGTCTACTAGTCGTTCCGGAAAGGGTAGTGTCCTCCTCTGCCCAGTAAGTGCAATCGCACACACACACCCTTATCCATACTCTTATGCGGGCAGTTTTTGCCAGGCATGTGCACACAAGTTAAGTGGAGACCTTTCCAGATGGGCATTAGTGAGCAGGCATGGAGTTGCTGATAAGGGAGTCCAGCAAAATGATGTTTAAAAATAAATAGTTCCTGACGAAGATGGAAAAGGTTCACTAGTCAGCAGGATTGCTTGTCAGCAGGACTCCAGATCCAGGTATGCAGTATCTTTTTGGTGCTACCATTTCTGTCTCATGGTATTAAAAAATAATATATTGATCACTTCTACTTCACTTTACAGAACTTAGGGAGGGTATTATTGAAAAGTGGCAAAGGTAGGAAATGACTTCTTCATTTGCCATAGTTTCTAACACATAGTTTTGAATCTCAGAGCCCACTACCTACCCCCTCACCCATTACTTTTTTTCTTTTCCTATAGGTTTAGAATAGGAGTGTATCAGTTCAGTATTATTTTAACAACAGATGAGCTTCCACTTTGGCTATTTTTAGCATATCAGGTGTACACTGCCTGCCATGAACTTGGTATATTCGAGTGTTTAATTCAGTGGCCTGTTTCATTTGAAAGGGAGACTGTTACAGCCCTCTGACCACCATAGCTCCACTTTTAGAGCTGCTCGTAAATTTCTGAACATGCAGAGATATCTTTAGCTGTGACTCCAGATATTTCCTGTTGAGCTGCAAGATGCAATCCTGCAAGCACACTGAGGCTAAATATACCTCTTAGTCCAGCATTCAGCCAAATAAACAGGGGCAGCATCAACGTGATTTTTTTTACCCAGTGCCAAACAGTTTTTTTTTTTAGTTAGATTAATTAAGCAATTTTGTTTATTTTGGCAATTGAAGTCATTTCAGCTTCCCCTGAGCTTTTAACACCTAAGGCTTCCTTTGCTTTCCTGATTTAAAATCCAACCAGAAACCGTGCAACAGGGACCTACCATGTTTTAACACAATGTGCTTCTTAGCTCTATACTTCAACTCTGTTGAACAGATGGCCCCACAGCAGCCAACTCAGAGGAAGCCACCTTATACAATATCATAGAATCCAGACTCTCCTTCAGCTTGTTGTAGAGCTTTAGAAGGAAGACTCCAGGGTTTTCTTTAAGGAATCATCCTTTTGGGACTTGAGTAAGGAGAAAATTATAAAATTCTTTCTGTGCCTACTCCTGTGGTATGAGAAATCCTCTCCTCTGTACAAGCATACCTCCTTTTATTCTGCTTCACAGATACTGTGTTGTTTACAAATTGAAGATTTGTGGCAACCCTGCATTGAGCAAGTGTATCGGTGCCATTTTTCCAACAGCATTTGCTCACTTCATGTCTGTGTTATGTTTTGGTAATTCTCCCAATATTTCAAACTTTTCCATAATGCTGTTGTACACTTAACATATACAGTATAGTATAAATATATATAATTTTTTTTCTTTTTTTCTTTTTTTTTTAAAGGAGCTCTGGTAGCGCAATGCCTAAGACATTTGACTGCTAACAGGAAGGCTGGAAATTCAAACCCACCAGCCACTCCTCAGAAGGAAGATTTGGGCAATCTATTTCCATAGTGATACCACCTCGGAAACCCAAGGAGGGGTCTCTATGAGTCGGGTTTGACTTGACAGCAGTGAGTTTGGTTTGGTTTGAGTATAAAAATAACTTTTACATGCACTGAGAAACAAAAAAAAATTTGTGTGACTCACTTTATTGTGATAGTCATTTAATTGCAGTGGTCTGGAACCAAACCCACAGTATCTCTGAGGTATTCCTGCAATTAAAAGATCATGGTGCTGGTGTAGTTAACGGATCACAATGGTGGTGGTGGTAGCTGCCCACGAGTCTGCTCTAACTCATAGTGACCCTGTGTTCAACAGAACAAAATGTTGCCTGATCCTGCACCATCTTAAAGAGTGTTGGCATGCACAAGTCCATTGTTCACATTGTTGCCACCATGTATTTTGAGGGCTTTCCAGCACAGGGGCTTCTTCTTTCAGCAATGAATTGGATAGTGTTCTATTATGATCAGCAGGGTTTCCCTTGGCTAGTTTTCAGAAGTAAATCTGTAGGCCTTTCTTCCTAGTCTGTTTTAACCTGGAAGCTCCACTGAAACCTATACACCAGGGGTGACCCTGCTGGTATTTGAAATACTGCTGGCACAGCTTCCAGCATCATAGCAATATGCAAGCCACCACAACGAACTGATAGACAAGTGGTTGTTGCTGTTAGATGCCGTCAAGTTGTCTCCAACTCATAGCGACCCCATGCAAAACAGAACAAAACTCTTCCCGGTCCTGTGCCAGCCCCACAATCCCCACTATACCTGAGCCCATCGTTGCAGCCACTGTACCAATCCATCTTGTTGAGGGCCTTCCTCATTTTCATCAACCCTCTACTTTATCAAATATGACATCCTTCTCCAGAGAATGGTCCCTTCTGACAATGTGACCAAAGTAGATAAGACAAAATCTGGCCATTCTCACTTCCAAAGAACATTCTGGCTACACTTCTCCGAGGACAGATTTGTCAGTTCTTTTAGCAGTACATGGTACCTTCAGCATTCTTCTCCAACACCACAATTCAAAAGCATCAACTCTTCTTCAGTATTCTTTATTAATTGTCCAGCTCTCACATACATATGAGGCAATTGAGAATACCATGGGTTAGGCACACCTTAGTCTTCAAGGCGACATCTTTGCTCTTCAGCACGTGAAAGAAGTCTTTTGCAGCTGTTCTGCCCAGTGCAATGTGCCGCCTGATGTCTTGACTGCTGCTTCCATTGGTGTTAATTGTAGAACCAAGTGACATGAAGTCTTTGACAACTTCAATCTTTTCTCCATTTATCATGATGCTGCTTATTGGTCCAGTTGTGAAGATTTTTGTTTTCTTTATACTGAGATGGAATCCATACTGCAGACTGTAGTCTTCTGTCTTCATCAGTAAGTGCTTCAAGTTGTCCTTCCTTTCAGCAAGCAAAGTTGTGTCTGTGCGTCACAAGTTATTAATGAGTCTTCCTCCAGTCCTAATGCCACGGTCTTCATATAGTCCAACTTCACAGATTATTTCCTCAGCATACAGATTAAATAAGTATAGTAAAAGGATACAACCTTGATGCACTCCCTTCCTGATTTTAAACCATGCAGTATCCCCTTCTTCTGTTTGAATGACAGCTTCCTGGTCTATGTTCAGGTTACTCATGAGTACAATTAAGTGTTCTGGAATTCCTATTCTTCCCAATGTTATCCATAATTTGTTATGATCCACACAATCAAATGCTTTTGCACAGTCAATAAAACATAAGTAAACATCTTTCTGGTAATCTTTCCTTTCAACCAAAATCCATGTAACATCAGCAATATCTCTCATTCCACATCCTATTCTGAATCCAGCTTGCATTTCTGGAAGTTCTCTGTGAATATACTGCTGCAACCTTTTTTTCATTATTATCTTCAGTAAGATTTTACTTGCATGTGATATTAATGATATTGTTTGATAATTTCCACATTCTGTGGGATCGCCCTTCTTTGGAATGGGTACAGATATGGATCTCTTCCAGTCAGTTGGCCAGGTAGCTGTCTTCCACATCTCATGTCATAACCAAGTGAGTGCCTCCAGCACTGCAATTGTTGCAACACCTCAATGGGTATTCCATCAATTCCTGGAGCCTTGTTTTTCGCCAATTCCTTCAGCACACCTTCGATTTTCTTCCTCAACACCGTTGGTTGTTTATCATATGCCACCTCCTGAAATGGATGAATATCGACCAATTCTTTTTCGTACAGTGACTCTGTGTATTCCCTCCATCTTCTTTTAATGTTTCCTGCATCATTCAATATATTGCCCATAGACTCTTTCAATATTGCAACTCGAGGCTTAAGTTTTTTCCTCAGTTCTTTCAGCTTGAGGAATGCTAAGCGTGTTCTTCCCTTTTGCTTTTCCTAACTCCAGGTCTCTGCACATTTCATTATAATAATTGACTTTGTCTTCTCGAGGTGCTTTTTGAAATCTGTTCAGCTCCTTTACCTTGTCATTTCTTCCATTTGCTTTAGCTACTCTCCATTTCAGGGCAAGTTTCAGAATCTTTTCTGACATCCATTTTGGTCTTTTCTTCCTTTCCTGTCTTTTTAATGACTTTTGGCTATCGTCATGGATGATGTGCTTGATGTCATCCCATAATTCCTCTGGTTTTTGGTCATTGGTGTTCAATGCATCAAATCTATTTTTAGATGGTCTCTAAGTTCAGGAGGGATATATTCAAGTTCATATTTTGGCTCTTGTGGACTTGTTTTAATTGTCTTCAACTTCAAGTTGAACTTACATATTGGCAATTGATGGTCTGTTCCACAGTCAGCTCCTAGCTTTGTTTTGCCTGGAGATATTGAGCTTTTCCATGGCCTCTTGCCACAGATGTAGTCAATCTGATTCCTTTGTACTCTATCTGGCAAAGTCCACATGTGTAGCCACCATATGTGTTGTTGAAAAAAGGTATTTGGTCTTAGAAAATTCTATCATGCAATGACCTTTTTTCCCAGACCCTAAAAAGTTAAACTCTCTGTCCTCTACAAATCCTTGGGTTCTCAGACATACTTCTGATCAACAAATAATATACAACTAAATTTTTCTTTGACGTGATGTGGTGATTAGTGGCCAATGGGCAGTTGCCCTATGATCAAGATTAGTCAATCCCAGGCTCCCCATAAGCCAGGGAGGCACTATTCCAAGAGAAGCCAGAGAAGGCAGTGTGAGGTAACCTGACTCTGGCCTTCGAACAACCAAATATGTTCCACCACTCCTGCCTTCTTGAGGGAGGTCATGGGATTGTGTCTGGCCTCACTCCATCAGATTAAACTCCCCTCAGATAGTTGTTAGGGTTAGTGGGGTCTAAGGTGACTGTTTCTTCCCACCAGTTTTCCACCTGCCTCTTACCCAGGGTCCACTTGGGGAATAGAAGTTGCAGCTACCAGTCTGACAATGGAGTGTTGTCTGACTCTCATACACTCACTCAAGGATAAGTGTTAGAATTCCCACTGAGGAATCAGTTCCTCAACTCTCTCATAATTTTTTGGCTTATGACGGTAAACTGTACATTGGGGGTTTCTTTTTGGGCTGTTAGTGTTTGGCAAATACTTATCAAAATTTATTAAGCAGGGGCAACTGCAAAAAGGAAAGGTACTAAGTGGTACACTTAAAAAACCAACCAGACTTGAGAACAAGAAATGCAAATAGATAATAATAGCTCTCCCTATTTAGTGTCCTAGTGGAGTGGTGGTTAATGTGCTCAGCTCCTAATCAAGAGGCTGGAGGTTCAAACCAGGGTTTTGAACCAGTTTATTCTGGTTCATCTCCCTGCTGAGAATTTGCCTTTCTACCCCAGATAATACTGAATCACAATTTACATTTTAGATTATGTGTATATTATGTATACATAAGAATCACCTGGGGATCTTGTTAAAATATAGAATCTGATATAATACATCTAGGATAGAAATGCAAATTCTTAACAGGGTGTCAAAGGTAATGAACAGTTCAAGCTCTGGATTGAAACCATCAGCCACTCTGCGGGAGAAAGATATGGCAGTCTGCTTCCGTAAAAATTGACAGCCTTGGAAACCCTACAGGCAATTCTACTCTGTCCTCTGTGGTCACTATGAATTGGAATTCACTTGAAGGCAATGGGTTTGGTTTTTGGTTTATTTAGTGCTGCTTAGATATAGTAACTTACTGAAAACTCACAAAAGCTCTGTGAAGTTGCATTCTTTCTATTCCCAGTCTTTCTTTCATTAAAAACATAAGTATTTACTAGGCATGTTTGTATGTACTAAAAGGAGCTCTCATGGCATAGCAGTTAAAGCATTTAGCTGCTAACTAAAATGTTGGTAGTTCTAACTTACCAGCTGCTACACAGGAGAAAGATGAGGCAATCCCCTTCCATAAAGATTTACAAGCTTACAAACCCTATGGGATAGTTCTACTCTGTCCTGTAGAGTGACTATGAGTTGGAATCAACTCAATGGCAGTGAGTTTGGTTTTAATTTTGGTATATGTGCTAGGAACTGTACTAGACACTGAGGTTCACTAGCAATGAACTAGATAGATGGAGTCCCTGCCCTCGTGGCACAGAGTAGGCACACAGTGATGAAACAAACATTTGCACAGATAATTTCTAGAGACCAGGGACCAACTGAGATTTTGCAGCTTGAGCAAGAGTGCCTCAAGCATGCAAGTCTTATGCATGTGGCATGCAACACCTCACAGACCAACAGTGAGCTCTCTGGGCTCTCACCCTTCCCACCTGTTTAGCCCTTCCTATCCTATCCTATCCTTCACAGTTCATCAGGACATATAACTGCTTGTCCACAGGGCTGTTTCTCATCTCCTTCCTCTGCTGGTGTTGGCCCTGCTGTCTCTAATCCTTTACTTAACCAACCCCTGCATACCTTCTGGGAGCTCTGGTGGTATAGTGCCTAAAGCATTTAACTGCTAACCAGAAGGCTGGCAGTTCAAACCCACCAACCACTCCTCAGAAGGAAAACTGGGCAATCTACTTCCATAGAGATATTGCCTTGGAAACCGAAGGAGGGATCACTATGAATCAGATTCAACTTGACAGCAGTGACTTAGTGAGTTTACTTAGCTTCTAGTATCTATTCCCCAGAAAACTCTCCCTGACCCACCCTTCCACAGGCAGGCTAGGCTGGTTGAACTTTGTTTATGCTTCCAGGGCCCCTTGTGCTAATCTCTGTCATTCCACATGCCTCCCCATTTTGCAGGGATCTGTTTAGGGATCTGTTTTTCACTAAGCTGGTGCTCCCTGAAGGTGTGCTCTGTTCATCTTTGTAGCCCATGTCAAGTAGCACAGTCCCTAACGTGTAGTGTGCTATCAGGGAATGCTTGTTGGATGAATGTATATATGTGGAAGAGAATGTGTCTACTCGGTCTCAGCTGAAAAGGTTATGAATCAAGAGAGTAATCATTTTACCTAGTAGTAACTAATGCTCTTGGCTAGAGGAAGGAAGGGGAGCAGTTGTGGTGAAACCTTGCTAACACCCCTAAAGGATGCTTGCCCAGTCTTCTGCTACACACTCATCAAGCAGTCGATTCCATTGTTGAGTCTATTGAGCAAACTCTGCTGAAGACTTTGAGATGTTTGTCCTTCAGAATAACACAGAATTATTTGACTCTTTCTTGCATATAATAACCCTTCACATATCTGAAGAGGATTATCAAGGCCCATGGTTGTCTCGCTTTTCCTTACCAAGTAATTCTTGTTCCTTCAGGTATTCTTCATACTTCTGGATTTGTTCCAACCTCTTTGTGTCTCTTTTAAAACATAGTGTCTTCAACTGAACAGTATTCCAGATGGTTTCTGATCAGTATAGAATACAATGCTACCATTTCTTTCCTGGATCTGCAGCTTGAGTTGGAATTTATTTCTTTTATAGCTGTGTCATTGTCAATTCATACTACTTTTGTGGGCAATGAAATGCTTTAGTATTCTGCATACAGTGAACTTCTGTCAAACCACATTTAACCATTATAATAATAGCCACTGCTACTTACTGAGCACACCCTGTGCCCATGAGCCAGCCACTGTGCTAAACATTGTACAGTCAGTACTTCACTTAATTCTCCCACCTCCACTGAGGCTGAATGAGGTTAGGTAATTTTCCCAATGCGCTGAGATTTGCACCCAGCAGACTGACTCCAAAGCCCACACTCTGTCTAACTGACTGCCTTTCTTCCTGAACTTGGGCAGCTGACTTTTTAAACTCAATGCTAGACTTCTCTCAGTTAAGTTTCATCTGATTTTTTGCTCAAACTTTCCAGCATCTTAGAAACTCCACCAGTAGACTTTTGGCTCATGTTTTCAGGATGCTTTCATCAAGACTAACAAGTATCTTATAGCTCCCCACTACAGAACTGTCTCCCAGTTGGTACCAATCTGAGCACCTGTACAGTTCAGACTTCCGGCCAGTTTCCAAGCAGCCTACCTCTGAATTCAATGCAGCTTTTTCCATCTTGTCCAAAAGTCATTAGGAGAGAGTTGTCAGATACCATATTGGTTCAAGATACATCACATATGTAGCATTTCCCTCACTCAAGCAGACTTAACAACACTAAGGAACAGTGTATAAGGTGCCTTCTTTCTCTCATAGATGTTCACAAAATCTTTTTTTAAGCTTCTGTTCTGAAATTTTTCTAGAAATCACTATCATGTTTACCTTTCCTCTTGTGTGAAAGCAGGCCACTGACTTGGCTTTAGTCTTCTGGCACCTCTTCCTTTAATCATTCATACATAGCACCAACAATACTTCCACAACCACAGCTGCAAAAATCCTTTCATCTCAAGTCATTTTCCCTTCCCCCAAATATCAAAATAGTGCATACTTCTTATAGAAAATATGGGTAACACAAAAAAACAGAAAGCACAAAAGAAAATTGTCCAATAATCCTAGAAGTAGCCTCTGACAACTGCTAATTCTTTTCCTAATCAGAAGGCAATTTGTTGAGGTTCTGAAGTCATTTATGGCCAAGATCTAGGTTTCCCATACCAAAAGCAAGAACTGTAACCTAGTAGCAGCTAGAAAATTAGTGAGGGATAGGAGCTATGTTAAAGTGTGGAAGAAGGTTAGATCCTTGGGACGGGAGTGGGATGGGTAGTAGAGTGGTAGGATACAGAGATCTTCTTGCTGTATAAGCTCCAAGAATACCTTCCTTTCAGGCAGATGTGCCCCCTTTATGCTGTGTACTTTAGTATATTGATGCCCAAGGCAGTACGGAGTAGTCCCCCAACACTCTTGATGGTGTTTCCTCAGGGGAATTCTGGACTGCTCTTCTGCTGTGGTTTTTCCTCTTTCTCTCATAACTGCTGTATCCCATAATATCCAGTTTTAGAGTTTTATCTGGACACATTTCTGTCTTCTCCTCAAACGTCAGTTTGAACATCAGAGATTAGAAGAGGGATCATATGGACAAGAAGGTTCTCCCTGAGTGACTGTGATTTTTTTGGACATCTGTTTCCAAATGCATTATGTTCTATTTAGAACCAGGCTCTCAACCAATCACTGTGATTTTTCACAGATGGATGGATGGACAAATATTTAACATAATGTCTTATAGATTCTCATCAAGAGAAGTTCAGATGCAGTGCTACTCAGAGGTCCCTTCCAGCTCAGTGGTTCTCTGAATATGTGATTGATATTTTCGAAACAGGGATATCACTTGGTGTATTTCTCAGTGGCTGGCACTTTTCATAAACTTTAGTACAATATAAGAAAGCCTTGAAAAAGATATGACTCATGTAGAAGAATTTAGGGAAAAGACAAGCTCGTTGTCAGGTAGCCAAGTTAAGAATGTGGAAATGCCTGATCTTGGAAAGTTATAGATGGAAAATGAAGGGGGGAGGGGATCATGACAATGTCAGAAGAAGTGTTTGGTAACATACAAAAACATAATCCTGGAGTTGAACACCCAAGGAAAGGATGAAGGAAAACTGTAGTAACCTTCATGACAAGAACTTGATCTCAAAAGGGAACAGTAGGTCATACAAATAGAGGTTTCAGATACACATCAAATTTTGTATCTGGAATCAAATGAACAAGGAGTCCTGGTGGTGCAGTGGTTAAATGCTCAGCTGCTAACCAAAAGGTCTGATTTGAACCCACCAGCTGTTCCACTAGAGAAAGCTATGACAGTCTGCTTCCGAAAAATCACAGCCTATGAAACCCTATGGGACAGTTCCACTTTGTCCTATAGGGTTGCTATGAGTTGGAATCGATGGCAACAAGTTTGCTTTTGGGGTTTTTTTGTTTTGTTTTTTTTTAATCAAATGAACAGTTGGGTGCATATCAGTCTTTCTGGCCACCTCTGTTTACACAGATGGATAACAATCAGCTGTAGTAGCCACATTTTAAAATATTAACAAAAAGCTTTAAAAGACATATTCAGATTCTATAATAAATCCCAAGTTCTTTTTTTTTTTTTTTTTTTTTTCCTCAACAATGTGTACATGGCTACATCTGCAGGAGAAGGTGGTACTCCTGCTCTTCCATGGATGCTGGGGGCTGTGATTTAGATGTGAGCCTAAGGAAAAGCAGATGGCTCTCTCCTAAGACAGAAAATGTTTGTCCTCGGTTGACCTGTGCATGAGTCACATAGGAATTTAGGAAAGTTGTATCAAGCAGCTAATGAGAGACTTATTTTTGGTCTTTCACTCATTCATTCATCGAATCCCTTCTACGTTGACAGACATTCAACATGGAGTACAAATGAATACAAAGATGAAGCTGACAAGGAACTCACAGCCTAACAGGGGAGATAGACTGATGAGCAAGTAGTTGTAATACAGGCAGTAAAAAGGCCAGTGGAGAAAAGGCAGAAGTGCTTCGGATACTGAGAGAGGAGTATCAACTATTGAGCTGAACACAGAAGTGCTCCTGGGTGTGATATTAGAGTTCAGTGTTAAAGGATAAGTAGAAGGAATTAGCCAGGTAGAGATCAATGCTAGAGGTATTAGAGCCAGAAAAAAAAAAGATAGGAGAGAGCAAGATATCCAGATAAATAAAAGTAATTTCGTCGGGCCAGTTACCGTGGGGGCTAGGACGGTGGCAGTCAACAGAGGAGGCTGGAGAGCTGGTTAATGAAGGGTCTTGTATGGCTTGCTAAGGAATGTGAATTTTATCCTGCGTTCCAGTAAGTGGAGCTACTGAAGAATACAACCATGATTATTAGAAAGCTCAGTCCTGTGGCTGGATGGCTGGAGGGTGTATTGGAGGGAAACAAAAACAGAAGAATGGAAAACCTGTGAGGAGACTAGCAGCAATCCAAGGGAAGTATTGATGACCTGAACTGAAAAACCAAACTCACTGCCATCGAGTCGATTCCAACTCATAGCAATCCCCATTGGGTTTCCGAGGCTATAAATCTTTAAGGAAGTAGATTGCCCCATCTTCATTCCACAGAGTCGCTGGTGAATTTGAACTGTCAACCTTCTAGTTAGCAGTCAAATGCCTTAGGCACTGCACCACCAGAGCTCCTTAATGAAATATGCCAAGTGGGATGGTGTTAAGGACATGCCAGTTTCTCTCATAGATAGGTCATGAAGAACAAAGGGGGAAAAGAAGAGTCTACGATAATTCCTTGAGTCAGACAGCAGGGTAGAAAAACAGACCAAACCCATTGCCATTGAGTCAATTCTGACTCATAGCAACCCTACAGGACAAAGTAGAACCATCACATATGGTTTCCAAGGCTGTAATCTTTATGGAAGCAGACTGCCAAATCCTTGTATGGCTAGTGAGTTGAAACCATCAAACTTTTAGTTAGCAGCCAAGCACTTAACTGCTGCACCACCAAGGCTCCTAGAGTAGGGTTGTAAGATGGCAATACCATTTTTAGAGGCAGTGAACACAGAGACATGAGTTTGAAGCTGGGATGGGACACGCAGAGAGGAGCTGATTCTGCTCTGAGTATCTGTTTACTGTGAGGATTTGCTTCCAAGCTGCTGATGGTGGCAGCTGGACTGGCGTGAGACTTGTTATGCATTCATATCAGGTCTTGCAAAGCTAGTCTGCCCCTGAAAAAAAAAACCTTGAAGAGAAGGAGGATTTTGGAAGCAGACTTTGGATCTGCAAAACCTGAATGTTTCCTTTGGGATTTATTCTTCCTTTAATTCTCAAGAATATCGTGTGCTGATATTCAAAGTAACAAATGTTTCAGGGGGGTCAAGCTGTCAGACATTTCCTAGTCCAGAGCAAAAAGTTATAGCAGTTGGGGAGTGAGTGAAGAGCTGCCTGTGCTGCCAGGAACCTAAACCAGTTAGCACAGCCCCATCCAAGTCATTTCCTGAAGTATTTTATTACCAGCTTGAATTTGCACATCAGCTTCTCCAAGGTAGCTTCCCTGTGAGGTAGAAGAAGTCAGCTGGTGCATCTCGGTTCATAAAGTTAAGTCTTAGAGCACTGTTCTGGGTTATTCTATGAGAATGTTGAGGGACTTTTTAAAGACCATCTTTCTCATTTCAGCTATATGTGATGCTATTCCACAGGCCTACATACTTCTGGCTTTAGAGTCAATGTCTTGAGGGTCATGATTTTTTAAAAATTCTCAAAATTAAAGATCCATTTCATTCAGTGTCATAATAGACTTCAAAAGTGAATAACCATTTGTCAGTGCACATGACATTTTTCTAAATCATCAGCTCCTTTCATGGAGGCAAGAGGGTGTTACTTTCAAGGTATGCTAAACAACTAATAAATTGGGGCTAGAAGGTTTAAAGTAGCATTCTTCTCCAGACAACCTTTATGCTTTGCTATTCTTATATTCAAGAGCTCTGGTAGTGTAGTGCCTAAGGCACTTGACTGACAACCAGAAGGTTGGCGGTTCAAACCCACCAGCCACTCCTCAGAAGGAAGATGGGGCAATCTACTTCTGTAGTGATACCACCTCGGAAACCCAAGGAGGGGTCGCTATGAATCAGGTCCGACTCAACGGCACATAACAACAACAACATTCTTATACTCATGAACACCCTGGAGAAAGTTACTTTTTCCTTTCTAATGAACTAGATAATCAAACAAATAACTTTTTTTTAATTTTTATTGTGATTTGGGTGAAAGTTTACAGAGCAAATTCACCTTCCACATAACACCTCACATACACCAAACAAATAACTTTTTAGTATACTTTGCATTACCCATTCTCACTCCTAGATTTATTCACCTGAGACTACTGAGAATATTCTGATATAAGCTCTGCAGAGCTAGAAATTCAACTTCAAACTTGTAAGAATCTTTTTTCAACCAGCTTTGAACCCACCAGAAAAACCAACCAAACCAGTTGGCCGTCAAGTCAGATTGGACTTTGGCGATCTCCCATATGTGTCAGAGTAGAACTTCATGCCACAGGGTTTTCAGTGGCTGTGATTTTTCCAAACCAGATCTTCATGCCTTTTTTCTGAGGCACCTCTGGGTGCATTCAAACTGCCAGCCTTTTGGTTAGTGGCCAAGAAGTTAACCATTTGTACCACCCAGGGACTCCATTGAACCCCACAGGGTCCATTAAATAAATTGAACTAAAAAGACAGAGTTATTGCTTTATTTTCTGTTTTAAACTATTGTCACATCCTGATCCATTGCCCAGCATTCAGATAAACAGAAATTTTAGTGGAATTCCCTACCTCCAGTAGTTCTACCAGCGGGACTACCCATTCTCTCTTTGAACAAGTCAGTATTCGGCTAATACTAGCACACAGAAGCTTATGCCCTGTTCATCCTTTTTCACAATTATGGTGAACCATATATGTGGACAGAAAAACTGATTTGAAATCCTGATCTTTATACCACCCCTTCCCAAATCAATTGCAGTCATAACAGGGCAGTAGATTCTAACTTGATTGGTTGTCCTCATTGCTGGCATAGTCATCTCTGATCCACTGAGATAATGTGAAGTCTGAGCCAAACAACAGGAGCAGGCTTTCTCCAGTGTTCCAGGCACTTTTAATTCCTAGAGCCTACAGGTGTTATCCTGGCTTATGGCTGTTGAAATATGGAACAGCAAACCAGCTGTCATTCATAAGACTTGGTGCTAGCCAGCTGGCCAAGCCAACTACAGGAATAAAGACATGCCTTTTTTACTCTGATACACAGAGGCCTTGCGTATGAGTAGACAGCTGAAGAATCTCAGGTGACACACCAGGGGAATAGTGACAATGGCATTCAGGCACTCACAGACACATCTGTTGTCAGTATGCTGATTGAGGAGGGCAAAGACTGACTGTATCTGCTCCTCAGGCTTTGGGTAAAGGAAGAGAAAACCTTAGATGACTACACATTATAAGTTAATCTTCTTGTGGTGTCTTCTGTTCATTAGGAAGCGTAATTGCACTGGGGCTACTGGGTATTTTTAAAAAACTGTATCTCAAGTATAACACAGAGACCCTCATGTATTCCTGATTGGAGTGTAAATAGGTAAAATCTTTCTAGAAAGCAATTTGGTGATATGTATCAAAATAGGAGCTTTAAAAATATTCATGCTCTTTGACACAGAACTGCTACTTCAAGGAAGTTATTCAAATAAAATAACCAGAGAGATGTACAAGGATGTTCATGACAGCATTAGTTAAAAAGGTAAAAAATTAAAAATTATTTAAATGTCCAATAATAAATGATTGGTTAAATAAATAACACCTCCATACAATGGGATAATATGCTGCTGTGATCCTTGTTTTATTTGAATGATTACTGAAAGGAAATATACCAAGTTGTTTCTGCCTTATGGTTGTGATTACCAATGATTTTACTTTCCTTTTGTATTTTTCAGTGTTACCCTGATTTTCTGTAGTAGATAAATTTATGATCAAGACTATTAGATAGATCTTGGGAATATAAGCACATGTTTAATTTTTTTTAATTTAAAAAAAATCACCCTTAATTCACTACCAACTTTGCATTGTGTATTTATATTTTTCACATTAGGCACTTAAGTTTTATACATTTGCAATTATAGGTTATATGCCATTTTATATTCTGCTTTTCAACTAATATGGTTTTTCCATATTATACATAGTCCTTTTCAAAGCTTTATAACATTACAACATATTGGTATATAATCATCCACACAGGTAATATTAACGTCTTGGGGTAGAGATGGGTTTCCATCAACTTCCACTCCCATCCCTGACACGATCCTCAGACAGAACTAATTATTCCCTCATCCAGTGATATGCTGTAATTATTTACTTCCATATTTGCCCCTCACTGACTTAGGATTTACTTAAGGGTGGGGCAGTGCCTTGTGTATCTTTATAACCAGGGCACCTTACTTGCCTGGCACATGGCATTACACTTGCTCAGTAATGGTGGGTGGATAAAAAGGAAGGAGAGATGGACCAAAAGACAGAAGAAGTGAACAGGGCTAGGTTTTGATGGTTTAGATATATTTGTCTTGAGAAGCCTTATGAACTTATTATTTGGGACTATAATAGGTCTGTAATTGCCCTAATTCAGTTTTGTTTTGTTTTTTCCCCCTCTAGTCAGTTTATAAAAGTATATTTTATTTTTGTGATAAGTCTTAGAACCTGCCTGGGTTTCTAGTAGTTCTCTTAACAGCATCTAAAATTCAACTAACTTTTCAGTCAAGATTTTTCCTATTATTCCTCATTCTTTCCCAAATTTGTATCAGTACCCATGTGAACATTTAAAATGTTCCTGTTGTTGTTGTTGTTAGGTGCCGTCAAGTTGGACCCATCTCATAGTGACCGCTCCTTGGGTTTCTGCAATGGTATCACTACGGAAGTAGATTGCCCAGCCTTCCTTCCGAGGACTGCCTGGTGGGTTTGAACTGCCAGCCTTCTGGTTAGCAGTCACGTGCCTTAGGCATTACGCTACCAGAGCTCCTAGCAATCAATCAATCAATAATAAATGAATAAAGGGAGGAAAAAATGAAGGAAGGAATTGAATTGAATTGAACTGAATAGCATAGAGCCCACTCTTTTTATAAATCTGCTTTTTACTAGTTGAGCCCTCTCCTGAACAAGATTCAGGACTGCAGTAAGTCTTTTTGAAGACAGGAGGAATAAATTGCTTGGGTTTATATTGTATCCTATTATCTTGACCTAGCAGATAGGTCCAGAAAAAAATCATCCCAGCCTGCAAAAACTTTGCCACCCCACTTTATTTCCCTCTTTTAAGTCTTCCCAGTGTCACAACAAGGAATTGTGTGATGACCATAAGCATTAGCAGCCTGAAGAAGTATGGTTATAGATACAGAGAGTTATTTTTTTTCCCTTAAAATTATTGCCTGCCCCTAGCCTTTCTTCTTCTAGAATCAAACTAAAATCATTTAGGTGCTACTCCTGTGTTTATGTGGGTAGCCATGGTACTTCTTATCTACACACATGCTCTCTTGGAAGAAATATGTGCAATGTTCCGTAGTAAGGTTTGTTTTTTTTTTTCCTAACTATCACTTAGAAAAATACAGAAGACGTTTGTGCCAAGCCTTGCTCTGAATGAACAAAGCCGTGAGAGGGACACTCTGGCTTCCAAGGCTTCCTACATGTGTAGCCACTTGCCCGTCATTCTCTCCTTGTCCCCAGAGAAGAGGTGAGGAGTGGTGTCATCACTCACCGCTTCTAGAGGTGAGGCTATGAGCACAGAGAAGCCATTCCTAGGTCCAGGGTTAGTGCGACCTATGGAAGGAGAACTGATCTCCACCTTTTGACATGGTGGCCCAAGCCTGAGCCTACCTAATCAACAGGCCTAAGTACCATATTTCATTGATCCCAAGATGTATGTTTTCCCATCTCTGATCAGGATGCCTTTTACAATTGACAGCATGCCGTCATTTATTAGGCAGCTTATTTTCTTTCTTCCTTGTTGTTAGTTGGCATCAAGTCAGCTCAGACTCACAGCAACCTCATGTACAACAACAAAACGTTGCCCGGTCCTGCAGCATTTCATGATGGTTGGTATGCTCAAGGCCATTCTTGAAGCCACCATGTATTTGGAGTGCCTTCCAATGTAGAATTCTCATCTTCCAGCACTCTGTAGGACAATAGTCTGTTATGGTGATCCATAGGGATTTTGTTGGCTAATTTTTGGACATAGATTGCTAGGCCTTTCTTCCTAGTTTGCTTTGATTTGGAAACTCTGCTGAAAACTGTCGACCAGGGGTGACCCTGAGAGTATTTGGAATACTGGTGACATAGCTTCCTTCCAGTATCACAGCAACATGCAAGCACCTACAATATGACAAACAGACATGAGGAGTGATCTTTCTTTCTTAGTAGTGCATAATATGTACCTTAAAATTGATGAGTCTAAGGTTTAATGAAAAACAATATGTTAGGAAGAACCTATAGGTTGCCATTTCTAACAGCAGAATTGTTGAAATATCTGCCTACAAGGAAAGTTAGAATTTGAATCCCTGAGTCACAGGCCAAGGAAAAGACAAACCTATTTTAGAGTCAAGCAGATATTTATGAGCTTCAGGTGTCTGCTGCTGCACTCAGCCACAGTAGTAATAAATGCAATACAGGCTTCCGTTTCCATGGGGGCTCTTTGGAGGTCTCTGCTTTGAGTGTGTGCCTTTCTTTATCTAAGGGAGCTATATTGCAGCCTTGCATGCAGACCCTACAAGAAACGAGAAGGGTTCTATTGTGAATTAGAGGTCAAAGATGTCATTATAACTCTGTGGCTTGCTATTAGCACAGTGTGACCTGGATTGGGTTTGTCTCAGTGTCCACTCCCTCCCTCCCCCAAAACACCAGGTCCTATCCCCTAGTCCCCTGTCTTGTGTGCCATTATAAAGGACCTCCAAAAGCAAAACCAAACTAAGTGCCATCAAGTTGATCCCAAACCATAGTAACTCCCATTGGGTTTCCAAAGTGGAAAATCTTTACAAAAGTAGATTGCCCCATCTTTCTTCCACCCTGAAGAACCTCTAAACTCACTGCCATGAAGTTGATTCCAACTCATAGTGACCCCTTTTGGGTTTCCGACGCAGTAAATCTTTACATAAGTAGATTGCCCAGTCTTCCTTCTGCAGAGTGGCTGATGAGTTTGAACTGCCGAGTTTCTGGTTAGTAGTCAAATGCCTTGGGCACTATACCACCAGAGCTCCTTCTGAAGGACTTTAAAAAAACTCACAGTCGTGGAGTTCAGTCTGACCCATAGTGACCCCTCCTTAGGTTTCTGAGGCGGTATCACTACAGAAGTAGATTGCCCAACCTTCCTTCCAGGGAGTGGCTGATGGGTTTGAACTGCCAGCCTTCTGGTTAGCAGTCAAGTGCCTTAGGCACTACACCACCAGAGCTTCCCACTGAAGGACTAAAGTACTCTTTAATATTGGGAGCTATTGTGGAACCAATCCCTGGCTTGGCTGCTAAGGGAAAATTTGGCCATTTGAGTCCAACCAGAGGTGCCCCAGGGTTACAGGTGAGGAGAGACAACTCAGGGACACATGAAGTAGCAAGCGGGAAGAGCAGGAGAAAGGGGATTAAAGCCAGGAAGCCAGAGAGAAGAGCAGTCAGCCGAAGGGATTAGGTGAGGAGAGGCAACTCAGGCCTGCCCAAGGGTAGCAGGCCGGAAGAGCAGGAGAAAGGGGATAAAAAGCCAGGAACTTGGACAGAGGAGCAGTCATCCCCAGGGACAACTCAGGGACGCACAAAACAGCAGGGCAGAAGAGCAGGAGAAAGGAGATTAAAAGCCAGGAAGCCAGACAGAGGTACAGTCGGCCACAAGGACCCAGTTGGGGGTGATACAAGAGGTCTCCAACAGCAAGACAAACTTGTCTGTCGGTTTGTCCTACTGTGGTAACATGTAGATTTAAGTTTTGAGGCTGAACCTCTGGTGTTTAAAACCCAGCGAGATGCACCTGGTGCACAGGTAACAGCCCAGTTTATAGACTGAGACAGACTAGGAAGAAGGAAGAGGCTGTCCACTTCTAAAAGAATTGGCCAGGGAAAACCTTATGAATAGCAAAGAAACACTGTTTGGTACATTACCGCGCACCTTTAGTAATAGTCCGTTTAGGGTAAAAGGCTCTCAAAATAGGACTGGGAAAGAGCTGCAACATCTGAGTAAACCCAGCCTTACTCATATGGAAAAGAGAAAGCTTTC
>NW_006921663.1:2438237-2446558 GCF_000298275.1 Orycteropus afer afer
ACGGCACTTAACAACAACAACAACAGAGGTGCCTCAGAAGAAAGCCCTGATGATCTACTTCTGAAAAAAATCAGCCATTGAAAAGCCTATGGAGAGCAGTTCTATTCTGACACACATGGGTTTCCTTGAGTCAGAATAAGCTCAACAGCAGCTGGTCGCTATTTTGAATAGTGTATGACCACTTGTTATACGTATGATAACTTGTGGGTTAATGTATGACCACTTCAAATAGTATTTTAAACTGCATAGCCATCTCCTAGAAAAACTAAACCCATAGTTGAATATGTTATACTGAGACAGGGATATGGGAGAGGCATTTTTAGGAGGCATTTCATTATTTAGCAAATCATACCAGTGGGCACCTATCAATCTCACCTACACATAAGGCTCATCCTTTGCTTCCCTTGCACATCAGATTGGGAGCTTGAGCTTGGACATTGGTACTAATGTTCATGTCTCAAGGTCTGTAACTTGGGGAAAGAAGTGGCTGAATCACTGAAGACAGCTTGCCAGTCATCCCAAATGGGAGTAGATATCTCCACCCCTATTTGGCTTAAACGAATACTCATTTTTAACAAAAGGTAAAATAAAAAACATAAAGCAAAAGAAGAGCCCTTAACAAACTAAACAATTAGGTATGTCTAAATGGAGAGTGTATCCAAGATCATATATAGGGTTGGCAGACAATGGGCCTATAAGTTCATGTGACTGATCAGAATTCCCAGGTGTATAGTAGAGCTGACAAGGGGCAAGGTTATGGTCATTGCTTGGTCACAGCCAGCTACCCAGAGGGACCGAGTAGTTGATCCTGCGGGCTTGGGACCATAGTCGCAGGGGACATCAAGCTCAATTGGCATAACATACTATACAAAACATTGTTCCACCTACTACTTTGGCGAGTAACGACTGGGACCTTAAAAGCTAGGAAGCTGTCATCTAGATACAACAATGGGTCTCTCCTCGTCAAGAAGAAAGAAGAAAACCAAAATTAATGGAAACAATCAGTCCTAGCGACTGGTACACCATCCGATCTGCAACCTATACAACTATGAGACCAGAAGAACTAGATGGTGCCCAGCTACCACTGCCATCCACTTGGAAGGGATGTAGGAGATCCTGCATAAAGAGGGAGAACAATGTGGAACAAAACTCAAAATCATTTGGAGGCAAAAGAAAAAAAAAAAAAAGAAGGTGGGGACCAGGTTTGCTGGTCCAATGGAGCCTGGTGTAACCACTGAGACTATGGCCCCTAGCTGCCCTTCAGGTCTGGAATTGAACCCACAACTGTGGTTTCCAGCCAAACAAAGTACAGGCATGTGAGTTAAACATTTACTTCAAGTAGACACATGCCCTGGAGAGAACAATCATGGGAGAAGGAAGGGCTGCTTATGCATAGGGAGATAGCTCAGGGTGCAGAAGAGTATGAAGGGATGGACACTGGGAGGAGGTAACTATGGGGAGGAAGTGGGAGGGGAGCTGCTGCATTGTAAATTTTGGTCAATGACATGAGACAAAGTATATGTGAACTGCTGTATGAAAAGTGAATTTACTCTGTAAATCTTCATCCAAATCCTAATATAAATAAATAAATAAGAGCCCTTCCTCCAAAACCCTTTGCCTCCATTGTTTAAAAAGTGTGGTAATGATAAGACTTGTGAATGGGAAATGCTAGGATCAAAATGTATCACTCACTTTTGAAATTCAAAATATGGAGTTCTTGGGGAGATCATTTTTTGGTGAAATATGAAAAGAAGTTGATTGAGCCTAGAGAGAGTCTAACTACCTCTTTAAATCTCTTTCCTCAGTACACAGGGTAGACTTCTGCACTGGGGTCAGGCAGAGTGTACAATGACGGAGTGAATTCCAGTGTCAGATTTCATCACGTGACACAATATGGTGTAGATACAGCTCAATTGGTAACTCTCAGATTCAAAGAGGATTTAAAGCTTAATATCTCCAAGGAACAAAGAGAGAGAAAACCCAAAACTACACCAAAGGCCATTTCTAGAGTCCACCCAGTTTACATTTAGTGCAGAGGCAGCAAATGCTGGACTGTTTTCAGAAGGGGGACTAGTGACGCAGCACCTGGAAGGCATCCTTTTCCCTCCAAATCAATTGATTTTATTGACAATATCTAAAGCTTCTAACACCACCAAGGAAGGAGCTGGGGAATTATCACTTCCCTTCCCCTCATATAGCAATGGGAGGTGCCCAGGGGATCTTAACCTCCTCCTCCCCTTCACTTAGCATTTAAATATCTTGTGGGTGAGAGACTGGGATTCTTGCAGATGAATTCCAAAGGATCCTGCCATTCAGAGTCTCTTATGTTGTTCATGGCTGTGTTTGGCATCCTACTGGCACTTCAGGGTACAATCAAATTCACTGTCACTCTTGTGACATGAATAATCCATCCATATTAATGAAATGATAGCTATTCCCTGCCATCACTTTTCTTATTTTTAAGCTGACTTTCAGTAATGTGAATCCCACTTTTGGGGGTGGAAGGGGTAGGGTGGATTTTCTTGTTGAACTCCACAATGGGGGTAAGGACTCAGGACACAGAGATAATGGAATGATAGCAATGCAAAATAACTGTTAAATAATTACAGGCATTGCCCCCAACTGTATATTATTCATCCACATTGTGAGAGCTCCTGTTCTGTACCACACTTGAGTGGCAACCTCACCAATTAGCACTGCCATCACGGGTCTGTGAATTGCATGTGGAAAAAGAATTTGTCCAGAAGTGCTCATGCAAATTGTGCAACACAAATGTGGCCTCTGTGTCAAGTCCTCTCACGTGTTCTGACATACTCATGTCTTTCCAGATTTCTCTGATTGGTGGCCCTCCTACTTGACAGATACCAGAGCTTAGAAGCCAAAGGAAATAGCTCCTGTTGCCCATCAGTGCTGTGTTTGTGGTGAGGTTTACAAGCCAGTTCCTAGGACAGGGTTTTTGCTTCAAAAAACAATCAGATTTTCACTTGAATCTGTGAGAAAACAGAGTAGGAAGATAATAGATACAAGAGCTATGTTAATAACACCAAACCTATCACTTGGCCCCATGGTGCTTCCGTAGCCATTTCTCTTAGTGAAAACTTTTTAGCATTTTAGTATTCATGTATTTAGTATTTTATATATTTCAGGTTTTAAAAAATCTGCATTGATGGGGGAGGGGAAGAAAGAAAAGAAACCTTGAAAAGCAAAAGTGTTACATCAAGTATGAACATTGACATTATTTTATATAATATCTCTGTGAACATGGAAACAATACTTTATAAACCAATCTGTGTTTTCTCCCAATTTGAAGAAATTCTTGATCTTTCCTAAGGAAGAGCATATTTGTTCCATGTGAGCTCTGTTTACAACTGTTGCATTGCTTTTTGTTGGCAGTTTGAGGGGCCAGATGGGCAGGAGAAGGTACCCTCCAGCATCCAGGGCTCAAACAGCCACAAATCATGCCCACACTCTGTTCACCAGTGACGCAGCACTAGAAATGTGCACAAAGGGAGGCCCTTAAGAGGCTGTCTTCTGAGATCAGCAAAGCAAAAACCAGGTTGAGTTTGCAGATTTTGAAATTGGCTACCAACCATGTATCTAGTCAGGTTAAGACCCTCTTTCCCTTTTCCTTGCCTATCCATACTCCTAATCTTTGGGATCAGTTACATGAAAACTGTTCAACATTCCAAAGCTAGTTGCATTTGGACTAAGAGAAGGGTAAGAAATTTCACCCTAATTGCTTCCTTGTTCCTTGCTCCCAGAAACATAGACCACAGGAAGCACAGCTTTGGATAAAAACCATCTCAAACCAAGCCTCATCCTACTTCTGGGACTAGGACGGAAGTGCGCTGCTGACCAGGGTCTGTTGTTGGCCTTTTCTCCGCTGGATGATTCTTCTCCAGTCTCATCTTGCTCTCAATTTCAGTCATTTCCATTTTTGTCCTTTACTCTCTTTTCTGTCTTTCTTTGGTGTTCCCTAGCTGAACTTTTCTTCAGTTGTTTTTGACCAGAGCTCCAGTCCTCTCAGATTCTAGACCCTCTTCTTGGTATTCAGTGTCCTTAGGAGTCCCTGGGTGTGGCGCAAATGGTTAAATGCTGGGCTACTAGCCAAAAGGTTGGCAGTTCAAATACAACCCAGAGGTACCTTGCAAGACAAGCCTGGTGATCTGCTTCTGAAATGTCACAGCCTTGAAAACCTTATGAAGTAGCTCTACCATGCACACATGGGGCTGTCATGAGTCAGAATCAACCTGACAGCAATTAACAACAACCTTCTTCTTTATTAGCCCCTGGACAATTTAAAGGAGCTTCCATAATGATACTGCCTCAGAAACCCAAGGAGGGGTCGCTATGAGTCGCTATCCATACTCCTAATCCTTGGGGTCAGTCACATGAAAACTGTTCAACATTCCACAGCTAGTTGCGTTTAGACTAAGAGAAGGGTAAGAAATTTCACCCTAATTGCTTCTTTGTTCCTTGCTCCCACAAACATAGACCACAGGAAACACAGCTTTGGATAAAAACTGTCTCAAACCAAGTGGTGAATTTGGTTTTGCTTTTTGGTGGCATAGTGAGTAAGATATTTGGCTGCTAACCAGAAGCTGGCAGTTCATACCCACCTGGTTCCATGGGAGAAACATGAGGCAATCTACTTCCATAAAGATATACAGCCTTGGAAATCTGTGATGGGGGGAGTCAGAATTGACTCAGTGGGAGAGGGTTTAGTTTTTGGTTTGGGACAATTTTAAAAGGGATACATATGCTATTATAGAAACTCTATGAGTTGATGGATGCTTAACATACAGCAGGCCAATGTGACTGTTTCTCTGTGCCCTTCCCCTCTTCAAAAGCCTGACCCTTCTATATGTGCTTTCCTATTGCTCTTTTAAGTATCAGTAATAAAATCACGTATACCAGGAATAAATGTCATACAATGTTTTTAAAAGTTCTCCTGAAAAAAAGTCATTTCCTAGCTAAAGGGATAGAGCCACTTGAAGAGTTCCTGTCCATAATAGAGAAAGATTGTCCTGTACTCTGGAACTCTTTCCAACTCCCCTTCAAATACCCAAGTTACATTTCCTTTCCTTGTGGAACAGATTGTGTGAATTTGATAGTGAGTTTTAAGGGTTTAAACAGATTGTTTATTCCCATCTACTAATTCCTTCAATTTGTCTAGAATCTTGAAAAGTAGTCCATTTTACAGAAATGATATTTAAGTCTGTGTTCCCCCTTCTCCCCTGCATGTTTTGAAGACAGAGCCTCCTCCATCTCCACGCCTGCTCTCCCCAGAACACAGGCTGAAAGCACTGAGGGCAGTGTGGACTCACTCAGGTGATTCAAAATACAAAACCTCTGAGAAGCTACTTGTGTCGGCCTCTGGCTCTGAAGATCCCAGGGTAAAAATCAGCAAGGAGTGGCCAAGAATACCTTCAGGTGAACTGGCAATAAGAGCTAGCCTAGCCCAGGAGAGCAGGCGCCAGCATTCCCCTCCCACCCCTGCTTTCCTGGGAGGAAAGTAACTGATCTGTCTTATACTTGTTTAATAAAAGAAAACATAATCATCCTTTGACACATTACTTTTGGTGGATGCACAGAAAGAATATCCTATGTTAAAAAAAGGGAGAGAAGAGAGAAAGAGGGGAGGTGAAAGGAAAACAAATTGGCTGCCTGCAGAGGTCCAGTGTCAAACGTCAGAGGAATCTTGTTCCTTCAAACACTGTGGGAAAGACCATGGCAACAAGGCGCCGGAAGAGTGAGAGAGACAGATGGGGAGATTTGTGACCCCTCCCTTAGATTAGAAGACAGAATAAATAGGTGAAGCAATCCATTTCCCAGAGCCTGGTGGTAAGTTCAGTGTTGCAGACCAGAATATCTGCTTTCCTCAATGTTGTCTCAATGAGGAGGAGGAAGATTTTCATTTGTTCAAAGAAAACTCAGCCTCCAAGTTGCTAATATAAAGTGTGTTTTCACCTGGAACCGCCAATGTATTCTCAACTTTTATCATAAATTTTCAGTGGCCTGATTGAGCTTGGTTTTTGATTTGGATTAATTTTGTAATTAACAACTATTTTATTAGAAATTATATTTATCTCTAGTTTAGATTTAAAAGATTTATGGAACAAATGCAATATTAACAATCTTCTAGAAATATACAGGCATACTTCAGCGATAACAGTGGGTTTGGTTCCAGACCACTGCAATAAAGCGAGTATCGCGATGAAATGTGTCACATGATTTTTTTGTTTCCCAGTGCATGTAACACCAGCCACTCCTCAGAAGGAAGATTGGGCAATCTACTTCCATAGTGATAGTGCCTCAGAAACCCAAAGAGGGGTCGCTATGAGTCGGATCTGACTGGATGGCAGTGAGTTGAGTTTTTGGTTTGAGTGTGTATAAAAGTTATGTTTACACTACTATACTGTAGCCTATTAAGTGTCCAACTGCATTGTGAAATATTGTGAGAATTACCAAAATATGACAGAGACACAAAGTGAGCACATGCTATTGGAAAACTGGTGCCAATTGACTTGCTTGATGCAGGGTTGCCACAAACCTTCAGTTGATAAAAAGATGCAATATCTGCAAAGCATAATAAAATGAAGTGTGCCTGTATTGCACCATTTCAGTTACAAACAAGATTCAGCAAAAGGTCAAAGGTTATATTTTAGCCTTTAATTTATAATTTTTATCCAATAGAGAGCTCAAACCTACTAAGCCTAGCAAATGTTTAGTTATCATATTTGTTATGAATTCTAGCAGTTGCTGTTGAATCTATTCCAACTCATGTCAGAGTAGATCTGTGCTCCATAGCGTTTTCAGTGGCTAATTTTTCAGGAGTGTTTTTCTTCCAAGGCATCTCTGGGTAGACTCGAACCTCCAACCTTCCCATTAGCAGTTGAATGTGGTAACTATTTACACCACCCAAGGATGCCTAGAATTAGAATAGGAACAGTTTATGAATTCTACCTGTCGTTGTTGTTTTTAACTGCTATTGAGTTGGCCCCCAACTCATGGCAACCCCATGCAATAACAAGATCGGACCATTGTGGTCCCTGAAGTTTTCATTGGCTGATTTTCTAAAGTAGATCTCCAAGTCTCTCTTCCTATTCTGTGTTGCTCTAGAAGCTCCACTGAAAACTGTTCAGCATCAGAGCAACACACAGCCTCCAGTGACAGGTGAGTGGTAGGTGCACATATGGTACACTGGCGAGGAATTGAACCTGGATCTCTCCCATCCAGAATGCAAGAATGCTACCACAGAACCACCAACGGCCCCTCCTACTTGTCATTAACCCACTGCCATTGAGTCGATTCCAACTCAGCGACCCTATAGGACAGAGTTGAACTGCCCCACAGGTTTTCCAAGGGTATAAATTTTATGGAAGTAGACTACCACATCTTTCTCCTACAGAGGGGCTGGTGAGTTTGAACCATCAACCTCTTGGTTTGCAGCCAAATGCTTTAACCACTATGCCACCAGAGCTCCTTTTGCTTGTCATTAAAATCCTTTAATTGGCCACCAGATAACTTTCATTATTACTTATTAGGCCGTCTTCAAGTGAAATACTTAGCAGGAAGCTGAACATTGGAAAAATAAGCTAAGGAAGCACAAAAATTAAAAGCTTTCTTCTTCTCCAAGTAGTTTTGGTGTGATTTCCTATTACTGTTTGGCATCTTTCATTAATCCTCTAGATATGTTGTGAGGGCTTTGAAAATATTCAAGCTGTATACCTAATATTCTAAACTCTGTTAAAAGCCAGGTGGTTGATTGCAAACTAGAAGTTTGGTGATTCAAACCCACCAGCCACTCCTCGGAAGGAAGGTTGGGCAATCTACTTCCGTAGTGATACTGCCTCAGCAACCCAAGGAGGGGTTGCTATGAGTCGGGTCCGACTTGACGGCACATAACAACAACAATAATAACATGTTTAAATTAATGTACACTAACTTCACATTTAAATAAATTCTGTTTTTCATTGTTTTTCGTTTTTTCAAGTAGGGAGAACAGGAAAGACTAGAATTATTAAACCTGATTTTCAATCAGGGATCAGTATCTCTGCCAGATTTGTGGTAGCCTCGTGAGCTGTGGAGAGTGAGACCAACAGAAACTAAAAATGAGCGGGAGAATTCCAAACCCATAGAAAAAACAGAGAGTGACCCTGGACATTGCATATGGTAATGAGATGCTAGAAGTCTTATTCTTGTCCAAATCCACCTTACCAGTCAAATTGGACTCTTTACTCTTGTGTTCCCACAGTTTCCCCTTCCCCTCCTGAGTGGATTACCATAATGGCTGCCTTTTTTTTTTTTTTTTTTTTTTT
>NW_006921663.1:2453982-2458238 GCF_000298275.1 Orycteropus afer afer
GATTATCTTCTGTGTCTGTGTTAATTGGTTTCCCTTTTCTTTGTTGAAGAGGGTCTGTGCAATCCTTCTGCCTAGTCCGCCATCTTGCCCCGCCTCAATGGCTGCCTTTTAACCATTCAGTCCTACTTTTCTCCTGATCAGCCCCATTCTAATCTCTGCTTTACCTGTCACCAGTTTAATCTTCTTAAAATAATGCTTTTATCGTTTTATTCCCTTTAATAGCCTAGTGTGGCTCCTGGTTGCCTGTAGGTTAAGTCATTTGTCTCTGCCTACACTCAGATATGTGTGTGGTCAGACCTGCCCCATAGTTCTCCTCCTCCACACCCCAGCATGAACTTGGCTCTAAGCAGATCCCTCCCTCCTTGCAGGTGGCTGCTCCTTCTCTACCCACTCAAATCCAAAGCTACACTTGCATCAGGGATCCCAGTCAAGTGTACCTGATGCATGGAGCTCTTCCTAAGGAGAACCGGAGAATGTTAGAGCTGGTAGGAGTCCCCTTGGTAGTGCAAAGGGTTAATGCACTCACTTGCTCACTGTGAGGTTAGAGATTCAAGCCCACCTAGAGGCACCTCCATAGAAACATACTGCTTCCAAAAAAGCAGCTACTGAAAATCTTATAGCGCAGTTCCATCTGGTCACTATGAGTTCATGTCAACTCAATAGCAAACGGTGTTCTAAGAGCCTTAAAGATCCTATCTTTGATGAGCCTTAAAGATCCTATCTTTGATCTAGTGAAAACCATGTGAAACTGTTCACTGCAGATTAGTAAATAAGCACTAGTAAGCACATGCTTACCAGTGTTTACTGAGTACTGTGCCCCTGTGAGGGACTGTAAATTTGAAGAGGCTTTGATTCTGTAAGAAGGTGCTGTGGGGTTGGGAGAGACATACATGCCAGCCATACCTTGAAGCAGAATCTTGGATTTGGTGAAAAAATGTGAAATTGTTCACTGCAGATTAATAAGTAAGCACAAGTAAGCCTGTGCTTACCTTGTTTGTTGAATAATCTGACACTGGAACTTGATCAGCTGGTATCCTCCTCAGGCTTTTCAGTCAAAGTAAACCTTGTCTCCACTTAGATTTTAGTATCTCTACAGGACAGAGTGGATCCCTGGTGGCACAGTGGTTAAAGCACTTGACTACTAACCAAAAAGATCAGTGATTGGAACCCACCAACTGCTCTGTGGGAGAAAGATGTGTAAGTCTTTCTCCATAAAGATTTTCAGCCTTGAAAACCATATGGGGCAGTTCTACTCTGTTCTGTAGGGTGGCTATGAGTTGGAATCTACTGGATGGCAGTGGGTTAGACCCTAGAGTTAATCACTCTAGGGCATCCCTCTGTTTTTTAGTTATAAATTTGATCACTTTTCAGTTTATGGTTTTGCCTTCACATCTGATTTGATCTTCCAATTGCATATAGACCTTATCCCCAAATCCTTAGAAGAAAATATTCTATATTCTTCATCTTACTTATTTAGTTGATATGGTTAATTATTGTGTATGTGAATATGTTAATGGCCTGTAGAAATTGGACAGTACTATAAATTAGCCTTACTACTTGTTTTCAGTACCTAATAGAGCTCTGGTGGCATAGTGCGTAAGGCACTTGACTGCTAACCAGAAGGTTGGCAGTTTGAACCCATGTTATGGGAGAAAGATGAGGCAGTCTACTTCCATAAAGATTGAAAGCCTTGGAAGCAATATGAGGCAGTTCTCCTCTATCCTATAGGGTCACTATGAGTTGGAATCGATTGGTCAGTGGGTTTGGTTTGGACAGGACAGAGGCAAAGTCTGAACTTCTCTCACATTCCCACCACAACACTGCCATTGTGCTGGGTGTGCTGGAGGCCCTCATAACTGCTTGAACAACAAAAGCTTTTTAAAAAGCAAGATGCACATCTGAATTGAGAGAAAACAACGTTAATGGCAAAATATATGTTCCACACTTGAGGTTCTTGAGCTCCGATTTTCGGTTGAGGCTTTGTGGCATGTGTTCGTTTTATGCGTTTTGTCCATAAATTCAGTTCTTTACTCCACATAAAATACATAGCATAGTTGCTGTATATAACCCATAACCATGGATTTTTGTATTGTATGAAGCAAGTCAGTTGTTGGCTTATTTGTTTCATTTGTTTGTTGTAACTATTCCTAAGTATTCTCTAAGAAAAATAAACCCTAAGATTTGGAAACCGAAAGTGAAAAATGTGATTAAGGCTTGTGCAGGACTGTATACCTTCCAGTGAAAATCATGTGGCTCTAGTTCTTGAACCAGATCCCTGAACTCATATTGGGTTAGCAGCCTTGGCAATATATTTTACTGACCCTCATCACCCATCCTTATCTGAGCCCCTTAGCAGAAAATGAATCACAGTATTCCAGACCTCTCTAAGTTCAACCCAGGGTGTGTACACATCTCTGACTGCAAGATATACTTGGGCTTTGTCCCCTGGAAATCTTTGAGAGGTGCTGAAAGTGAATAGGACCCTGCTGCTGTCGCTGTTGTTATTGTTGTTGTTAGGTGTCATCAAGTGGATTCCAAGTCATAGCAACCCCATGGGACAGAGTAGAAATGTGGCTCCCCTCCAGGGTTTTTATGGCTGTAATCTTTACAGAAGCAGATCACTAGGTCTTTTTCCTGCAGAGCCGCTGGGTAAGTTCGAACTGCCAACCTTTCGATTTGCAGCTAACAGACCCAGGTACTGCCACGGTCACACACTACCTGGGCTTTGTTGCCACAGGAATGGCTCCTCCACATTGTGAGACTTCTCTCAGCTCCTTCCATACCTTCTATAGGGACATTCACTCCCTGAGAGCTTACATTTTTACTTACTAGTGGGGATTTAGTGGCTCCATTTTTCCTCCAAAATTTTCTATGACTGCATCAAAAAAGGAGTGAAAGATTTGCCTTGTCAGCACTTTGTACATGCTTCTAAATATAAATTAAGAGGCAGTGTTCACTGAGCCTTATGTAAAAAGTGTCTTCAGTAAAAATTGAGCCCTGAGAACCTAAGGTAAATTAAGAAGGGAAACTTACACCCACTGGCTTTTCCTGCGTGTTGCTTTACACCAGAGTCAGATTTAAAGTTCAGTTTAGAGATTTGTCATCCCCCATCCCACCACTTCCAAAATCCTTTATCCTGGCAATTTTGTGTGTGTTTGGTGTGGAGTCAGGAGCTGTGTTTACTACAACACAAGCGGAATTGCCAACCATTTATATTTAATCTCAGCTTCCAGAAAAAGTTTGATTGACTGGAGAAGGGTTTAATAATTGCTGATTGAGAAATTGTCTACTCTTGAAATGGAAGGATAAAGGGAAGAAGAAACATAAAGAAGAAAGTAATTAGTTGGACCAATGTGAAAAAAAAAAAAAAAGTGTGTATTAGAGACATGGTCACAAAGTGGAGAAGACAAGCAACAGGATCCTTAGTTCTGGGGAATGCTTTCTCAGGTTGATAAATACCCTGAACAGCAGGCTAGATCTCTCTGTCCCACTCCAGCATTAATCAGCCCAATCTGCTTGTTCTGATTTTAACCTCCTAACAGCAATCACCTTTGAGAAAAATGGTAATCGGGAAAGCTCGTAAAAGAGGTGTGCAGTTTTAGATTATGTGTAAGGAGTCTGCCTGAATCCAGGAAGCATAGCAGAAGGGGAGTGTTATGTAAGCTAGCTAGAGGAGGAATGACCACAAGAAACTTTTAGGGAAAGTAAGAAGGGGGTATTTGAGGTGATATTGTGGTGAGGTCAGATTTGGCTTTAACTTATGGTAGAAAGGAATAGGAAACTGGTGATAAATCCTGTATACTTAACCAAAAATATTTATGCTTTTATAAGGGATAAGTAGGAGCTCTGGTGGCATAGTGCCTAAGGCATTTGACTGCTAACCAGAAGGCTGGTGGTTCAAACCCACCAGCCACTCTTTGGAAGGAAGGTTGGACAATCTACTTCCATAGAGATACTGCCTCAGAAACCCAAGGAGGGGTCACTATGAGTCGGATCCAACTCGATGGCAATGAGTTTGATATTTTTTGGTTTGAAGGGATAAGTGGCAAAAGTTATAGAGTCCAAAGGTGGGGGGACCAGGTTTGCTGGTCCAATAGAGCCTGGTGGAACCACTGAGACTGTGGCCCCTAGCCGCCCTTCAGGTCCAGAATTGAACCCACACCTGTGGTTTCCAGCCAAAGAAAATACAGGCATATGAGTTAAACATTTACCTCAAGTAGATACACTCCTTGGAGAGAACAATCATGGGAGAAAGA
>NW_006921663.1:2458633-2493072 GCF_000298275.1 Orycteropus afer afer
TAAGACACTTGACTGCTAACCAGAAGGCTGGCGGTTCAAACCCACCAGCCACTCCTTGGAAGGAAGGTTGGGCAATCCTACTTCTGTAGTGATGCTGCCTCGGAAACCCAAGGAGGGGTCACTATGAGTCGGGGCTGACTCGACGGCAAATAACAACAACAACCCCAGTCTTAGCTCTGGTAGCATTGTGCCTAAGGCTATGGAGTCCAAAGGTGGGGGGGACCAGGTTTGCTGGTCCAATAGAGCCTGGTAGAACCACTGAGACTATGGCCCCTAGCCGCCCTTCAGGTCTGGAATTGAACCAGAAGGTTGGTTCAAACCCACCAGCCACTCTACGGAAGGAAGACTGAGCAATCCACTTCTGTAAAGATTTACTGTCTCAGAAACCCAAAGGGGGTAGCTATGAGCCGTAATCGACTCTATGGCAGTGAGTTTGGTTTTTGATTTGGTAACCCCAATCTTAGAAGGCTTATATTGTTATTGTCAACACAAGTGGATTCATTCCTTGTTAAGATGACAGATTCACACAACTTCACCTTTTGTTCTAGTTCCACATTTAACTGTAACCTTAGTTTCTGTCATAAGCATTTGGGCATTTGCAAACAATGGAGATGTTTTCCTCTGTAAGGCTGAGAAACTGGCTGGTTAGAAAGAACCAAACATGAGCCAAAAATATAGGCTCCTCCTAAAGATTCTAATTTTCTCATTATTATTAATAGTGATGATAATAATAGCAACATTTATGAGCACCTGCTATATGCCAAGCACTGTTGAATCATGGTACCTGAGAACAGTTCTGATTAAATGAGTGAAAAGTTTAAGATTTGTGGAAAGGATGATTACTAATTGCTTCCAAATTCCTTTATCCCGGTAACCATGTGTGTACGGTGTGGAGTCAGGAGCTGTGTTTACTGCAACACAAGTGTAATTTAGAGAAATCTCTTTAAAGCCCTTATTTCTTCTAAGACCATTTTTATCCCAGTTTGTCCCTAGAACTTCTCAAGGATAAGAAAATACCTGGTCCATGTCTATGTTAAATGCCAATAGGTTTTTTTTTAAAAAAAAAAAAACTAATGCTTTTATTCTTTTTTCTAATATAGAGCAGTTAAATTATGCCATTCAGAAGACATATTAAAGAATATTAATTCATAGTAGATGGAGAATAGTCTGATCTAATAACAGGGCACAGTTTTAAGCTGTAAAATAGATGATAATCTTTCAGTCCTATCGGAGTATTTCTGTGACTCTATGTAAAACTTTGTTTGAAGAATATGTGTAAAAATCTAAACTCGAGGATCTTTGTGGATGTTAAGTTCAAGGTCAGATCGCCATTAATCCCCGAACCCCCACCCACAAGCCTCCCAGACCCTGTGTGAGCCCCTCTCCTAGACATGCTTCTTCTAACAAGCTCATTCTTCAGCCAAAATCTCTTCATAGATTTCTAAACATTTCTTCCCTTTCTCTGCCTATATCTCATCCTTCCCTGAGTCACAGCCCCCTCAAACCCTACCACAACTGCTAGGCCAGCGTCTGCTCTTAGGAATGTGGGCAGCTGCAGCCTCGTGTCACATGATCACACTGGGGTTGCCCACAGAGAGGTTCAGCAGTCAGACACCCCGCAAAGCAGGCTCACAAACCCTCTCCTCTAGCAGTGTGTAGAAGGAGGGGAGAAGAGGGGGGCACAGAGCAGAGTAGAAGCAGCACTCCCCAGGCCTTCTGGGCTGGTCTTCTTACCCAGTCACCCTCCAAAGGCTGCTGAGGGGATGTGGGTGGTGGAGAAAGTGCCCTGCCTTCACTTCACAACATGTGCTCCTGCTCCAAGCGTTCTTTCCTTCTTCCTGTCTTGTAGTGGTTGCAGTAGAGAGTTCCATTTGGCAGCGTGGTGGTGCTCGTCTATAAATGGAAACATTGGCCCGTCTCCCAGTATAACACAAGATAGGGCTATGCATCAGTTATGCAATCTTTGATTTGATGACTTCATCAGAAAGGGAGGGGGCAATAAGAGAGAAAGGTACTGGTGAGGGAGAACAGTAGCTGAGGAGAAAAAAAATCTTTCCAGCAGCTCCACTGAAGACAGCTGAGACTCCTTCCTCCTCCCCATTTTTAAACCAAGGAAAGACAAGTAGCAAACACATGGGTAAAAACCTACTTTGTGGAGCAGCTGACAAACCACTTGCCATCCACATTTCCTGACAGCGGCCACTTAGATGCCAGCAGGCACTGAGCTCTTCTCTAGGGGCAGGTTTCACAGCTCCTGTGGCTCAGGGTTTTCTTACAGCCCCATGGAGAATACAATCTGTGGAGGCAAAGGTGGTTTTTACCCATCTCTGAAGTTCTGGTGGAATAGTGCCTAAGGTATTTGACTGCTAACCAGAAGGCTGGCAGTTTGAATCCACCAGCCACTCCTCAGAAGGAAGGTTGGGTAATCTACTTCCGTAGTGATACTGCCTTGGAAACCCAAGAAGGGGTTGCTATGGGTCAGATCCGACTCCACGGCAGTGGTTGCGTATTTTTGCGTTGGAGTTCTTGAACACTGAATGTTGGGCTACTATTGGCCATGCTTTATGGTTTCAAGCCTGGAATAGAGAGAACCCAGAGAGCAGGGTGATGCCACAAAGGGCAAGCTGGTCCAGGTGGATGCAAAGACTTCTTGGAAGATGGCCAGTGCCCTTCAGAGCCTTTTCTGGGGCTGGGGAGCTTGTGGTTTAAGCAGTGAAAAACTGGCCTACTTGCTGAGCCTGTAGTCAGACCCAGTTTGTATGTGCCATGTCCAGGTCTTGAGAGGGAAATGCCAGCTGAGGTATGTCTGTTGCACACTTCAGATCACAAGCTGGGTGCCAGTAAAAATAGCTCAGGTCCCTCTTAAACACACTGCATTCCTTCCTATGTGACTTTAGACTTAATTTGGTTTTTTAATGTTGTGTTGTTGTTATGTGCCGTCAAGTCGGACCCGACTCATAGCGACCCCTCCTTGGGTTTCCGAGGCAGTATCACTACGGAAGTAGGATTGCCCAACCTTCCTTCCGAGGAGTGGCTGGTGGGTTTGAACCGCCAGCCTTCTGGTTAGCAGTCAAGTGCTTTAGCCACTATGCTACCAGAGCTGAACCACCAGCCTTCTGGTTAGCAGTCAAGTGCCTTAGGCTCTATGCTACCAGAGCTCCCTGGTTTTTTAGTGGTACTTATTAAAATATATGCCAATAATAGAAAATTTGAAAGAGTGTAAGATAAAAATCATTTATAATCTTTAGCTAACAGTATTATTCTGTAGCTAGTGTTTTTGTTTGTTTGTTTGTTTAAAAAAAAGAAGGCTGTTTTCTCTCGTGCATGCACAAGTCTGTCTTTAAGCTTTTTTTCTGGGTGATTAGATAGTCTGAGAAGGCATGATTTTTATTGGCTGCCTAGTATTCATGGTATGGATGTACCATAATTTATTTAATCAAGCTCCTATTGTTGCACACTAATGAACTTTTAACCAATTTAGAGTTGCTTTGGTGTTGGAATTAATCACAACAAAGGGATCAAAAGGACTCTATAATTTACATGAAAGGCAGAGGAAAAGCATAACTATCCAAGCTGTGTTTCCACTGGAGGGACCTATGGTAACTTTGTTCAAAGTGCTGATAAGGACAAATGGTGTTTTTGTTGTTTTTACTCCAAGAAAGTCCTTGGGGCCTGACCTTCCTGTGGCTGATGGCACTTTCACATCTTGCTCTGGACTCCCAACTTTAACCCTTTCATCTGTCTTCAGAGGTGAATTGGTCAGTGCCTTGGGGAAGCAGTCCATTCTAGGGCCATGATTTTTTCTCCTCTCCAGTCATACATGATAGTGGTCTAGGCTGAAGTGTATCATAGCTAATTAGTCATTTCAGTTAAGCAAATATTTATTCCACTGCAACTGTGCACCTAGCTCTGCTGGATGCTGGGAAGACACATAGTCCCTCTACACAAGGAACCTGAAGATGTTGCAGGAATGATGCCGTAAGGATATCATCCTGCCAGAAAATTCTAAGTTGTAAATATTTGGAAAGTTGAAACTTTCTATCTCTACCATGTTACTTAGTAAGAAGGAGTAGGGTGTATAATCATGTAAATACCATGATCAAAAGCATGGAAAACATACGCTACTATATGGGCACAGGCATAGCCTGGGAGGAAATCAAAGCTTGGAACCGGTTCCTGCCTGCTGATAATCTGCATTGCTGCCCCAGCTGTACTGAATCAATCTACAGTTTAAGACGATCCCCAGGTGATTCTTAGGTATACATAAGATCTATAAGAATCACCTGGGGATCGTCTTAAACTGTAGATTCTGATTCAGTACACCTGGGGCAGCAATGCAGATTTTTCAGCAGGAAATTCATGCTGGTTCCAAGCTCCAGAGGAAATACAGAAACACCCAAGAATATAAATAGCTACCTTTAACTGTTGAAAATATGAGTGATTGTAGTTTTCTTTTAAACTTTTCTGCAATTTTTCTTTTTGAAAATTTTCCCCAGTGATCAAGGGAAGAAAAATCAGCAAACCATATATATATATTTAGTAAGGACTGTATTCTGCTCAATGAAAACCTAGAATGAAAATCAAGGTTAAAATCATAGTCCCCGTTATCTTAGGTGCTAAATTACAACCTGGAAAGGAAGGTTGAGCAATCTACTTCCATAGTGATACTGCCTCTGAAACCCAAGGAGGGGTCACTATGAGTTGGTTCTGACTTGACGGCACATAACAAAAACAACAAGCTACAACCAGAAACAACAGAGCATTACCCTCACTCTGACCTTCTATGCTTTTGTTTTGTTTTTTTAATACAAGTATGATTAAGAGGTTATATCAATAACAGTAATTACAATAAGCCATTTGTTATGTGCTCAGTGTGTGCTGATCATTGGGCCTGTGATGGAGATAGACTTCTACCCAGGCCCTTTCGATCTCTCCAAGTATATCACTCCTGCAGGGTGAACAAAGAACTTTACTGAACCCATTTAGCAGCCCCAAGTGACTGGCATTTCTATGACAAGTTTCCTAAATTGATAAACTCTGCCTCAAATCTGGATCATCTTGGGGATGCAACCATCACACATCATAGAGAGAGAGGAGCTTTTTATCCAAGCTCCTTCGATAATCTGCTGAGAGAGGGGTGTTTATACAGGGGAGGCACTGTTGGAGCTCTGCTATGAATTTATTGTGAGCAACTGTCCAGGCCCACAGTGAAAATTTGTTCTGGAAAAAACAAGTCTCTAAAAGAAGCCACCATCCTGAAACCAAATTTCTGCTCTGACTCTTGATTAACCTTCAGAGGGAATTGTAAGGTTTCATTGTGTTTTGTTTCTTCTTTCTACTTATGGGTGAATGGTCCAATCTTATGCCCTTTCTTTAAATGTCGAAGTTGATTCCACAGATACACCCCAATTTTGGGTAGCAGGCAAAATATAAAAAAAGATGTATATTTTTGTGCTCATTCAGTTCCACCCTTTGATCCCAATACAGTTTCTACTTAAAGATTCTGTGTGCATCTCCTCTCCCCCTTTTGACATTTCTTTTTATTCCTGAGTCCTCCTGGGTGGTCTGCTCAATTTAGACCAGATGCATGTTATGGTTGGTGGAAAAGTCAGAATCCCAAAGATGCTACCACCAGCTGTGGGACCTCAGGCAAGGTGCTTAACCTCTCAGAGCCTCAGGTTTTTTGTTTTTGTTTTAAATCAACAAAATAGGTTTAATTATGCAGGTTAAAGCATCTAACAGAGTGCTTTAAATGTACTGTAGTAGATGTGTCCCATTAAGTGTTAGTTGACTTCTTCCATTGTTGTGTCTGGTCTTCTCCCTATTGGGGTGGGGGGACCTATCCAACCAGAGGGTACCTCCCCCAAATCATAACCATCCATAGTTGTACCTTATACCAGACCAGGGAATATTGGTGTTTTTGACTCTTCCTTAGGAAGAGAGTTAAACTTGATTCTCCTCTTCCTCAGTGTTGGCTGCTCCTCAGCTGCAACTTAATTTTCCTGGAAGAATCATGGCCAGGGACTCCTTTCAGAATTCTTAGATTTGCATTGTAAACATCACTGACCTGATCAACACTTCTACAAATGCACAACACTTTGGAATATAAATCTAAGTAACTGTCATCTTACTTGCTTTCGAGAAGTGCAAAGTTTCCAATCTAGCCAGGGCAGAAAGAGCTTGGATTACAAGTCAGTGCCCATAAACCAGAAGTACTTGCCCCAATGATTCTCAAACTGCACACATCCTAATCACCGGGAGGGCCTGTTAAATCACCCCCAGAGGTTCTAATTCTGTGGGCTTCTGGGTGGAGCCTGAGAATTCGCATTTCTAACAAACGCCCAGGTGATGCTAATGTTGCGAATTTTGGAACCTCACTTAGAGAACGACTGAGTTAACCCATTATTTTTCCCAGCTGCCCCTGCTGAAAGTAGGGGGAGACTTTAGTAACTTAACCATTTTCTTTCTGAATCGCTTTATTAACTATTTCATCTCCTAAGTTTTCATTGTCAAAGAGGAGTTTTAAGAATATTTTCATTTGAGGTGGGAACTGAGATAGGAGGTCAGATGGCTTCCCCAAGCCTCGCCACCCTTGAGCCTCCTCAGTCACAAGCTGTGTGTGTGTGTGTGTGGGGGGGGGGGTGTCCAACCAGCCTCCACTGTGAGTGCTGCATTCAGGAAATAAATGAAGTCTTTCCCAGCAAATGGGATGTTCCTTGGAAACGTTAGCTTTCACCTTTGAAAGACTTCCTCCTCCTGAAATTTAACAATTGAATAGCACTTTCTTTATGAGGAAGAAAGCCTTTAGATACTGGTGAGAGGTTGGACATAAGTCTCTTCATTTATAGAATTACCAAAATTCCGTTTGGGTTTTTGTTTTTTTAATTTAAATTACTTGATCCAGTACACTGTGTGAAAAGCAGAGATTTGTTTTCTGGAACGTACTTTTGAAAAATGCATTTATTTTTACTTTTTCCAACTCTAACAATTCTCCTGTCCCCACGTTCTCCGCTCCCATTTCCTCCTTGGCCACTGACAGCACCCACGGTGGGAAGCGCGCCAGCCCTAGCGCTCCGGAGCCTCCTGGCCCTGACGAATGAGCGGCGTGCGCAGGGGAAAAGGTCCTCCAGGGCCCCTGGCGGCTCTGAGAGGCCCCTGCCCGCGCCCGGAGCCGCCTGGGTGGTTTCTTTGTTAAGAAAGCCTGCGCAGAGAAGCATTTTCGGGCCTGCGGGAGCACAAGGGCTCCAGTCCCGACTTCTTAGTCGGAATCCCCTAAGGACTTGTAAGGATATAGGCTCCAGTCGAGAGGCTAAATTACGCCCCAGGGGACTTTTTAAATAAAATCCTAAATTTCATTTGGGCTGTTCGTAGACAGCCCGATTGCAAAGCCTGAGCCGAGGCTGTGGCGCTGGGCAGACCCCAGGCGTGCTCCTCACACCCTCCCCGCGCTGGCTTTGTGAAGGCCGGCTAACGAGGACCCTGTCCGTCTCAGACTGTCCGTCCCGGGGTCTGCTTTCCGCCACCCTCTCACCCCTTTCCGGTCGCCCCAGCCTCCCACCATCTCCTCCCGACCCCAGCCCTTCCGTTTCCCTCCTCCTGCTCTTCCCGCGCCCTCCCCCACCCAAAATCGCCCTCCCTTCGGGCTGGAAGAAAAGTCGGTAATAGGAAACCAGTTCAGTGTCAGCCGAAGAGAGGGGGGAGATAACCCTAGAGATAACTGGCAATGGAAAGAGAACTCATTTTGTGTAAAGAGGGCCTCGAGTCACCAGGGAATTCCTGGATTGTCTCAGGCTGTCGTGTGTGATGTCCATCACGCCGTGCGAACACCATCTGCTCGGTATTATGCTCTCAGTTGCCAGGCTACCTGCTGTACGCAGTAACACTTGACTGCCTGGCTCCACGTTCGCAGCGCTGGCCCAGACGCGCGGGGCGGGGGTGAGAGAGGAGGAGGAGGAGGAACAGGAGTCATGATTAAGCCATCTGCAAGTGAGGGGGCTGTGAGGAGGGGGGCGGAGCAGGAGGGCTGCGCGGCGGAGGACCGGGCGGACACCACCATCTGCTGGGCCAGAGGAAGAACAGCAGCTGCTCCTTGCTTCCCCTCACTGGGAAAGCCTGAAAAAGGCTTCGGCCTGGGCATCCTCAACCAGTTTTGCCCAAGATCCTGTCACCCTACCACACCCCCTCTTCATCCCCGCAGGCAGCCTTTTGTGGTACCCTCTCCAAGAAGCCTGTAGTCTTTGGTTCTCAGCCAGCAACCCCGGCCCCTCTCACCCAAACACTACGCTTTTTCTTGAAAACACTTCAGAGAAATAAAGCTTCCCTATGCACAGATTTATAAATAAACAGCTGGCTGCTCTTGGGAGATATTTTTACCACAGCTGTTTTTTGAAGTTGCAAACTGCCTCTTTGGGGGAGGTGGGATGTTTTTTACACCTACCTTTCTCTAGCCTTTAGAAAATTGCTAAGATCTTTTCCCTGGAGGGGAAGAGATGTAAAATGGGTTCATTGGTTTTGATTCCCCGCCCCCCTTTATCTCCTGAAGAATGAAAGGGAATGGGGAGCAACGATCTATATGTAGCCAATTGGATTTCTGAGGGGAAGAGACAGTATTTAAGATTCTTGGTAGAAGGCATAGGAGGTCGTTGGGCAGGGGGTGGAGTGGAGAACAAGCCAGTAATTAAAACTAAAAATACTGCATCATTTGGCTTCAAGGCATTACATTTCTCATGACGGCCTGGTTTTCTCTAATTGCACTACACAGTGTGTGTCTTCCTTAGAAACAAGAGCTGTGGCTTGAAATGGCAAAATTTGACAGACTATTTCTCATAAAGCCCTCTTGGACTAGAGGTTAAAAGGAGCCTTGTAATGTGAAACAGTTAATAGCCTCAGCCAGCTTCATTTGTAAGGCAAGTCATTTGGTGCATCTTCACACTTTGGAATACACTCCTAAGGCTGGGGCTGGGGATCTGGGGGCGGTCCTCTCACTCTGTCTTAAACTCAGTAAAGCTCTTTGGGAAAGTCTTAAAAGATTTATCCACCTGGATTTGCAGATGTTTAATATGGAATGCCAGGCTCTTGGGTGGCACAAATGGTTTGCACTCTATGTGGTATAGTGCCTAAGGCATTTGACTGCTAACCAGAAGGTTGTGGTTCAAACCGACCAGTCACTCTATGGAAGGAAGACTAGGCAATCTTCTTCCATAAAGATTTACCACCTTGGAAACCCAGTGGGGGCCGCTATGAGTAGGAATTTACTAGATGGCAGTGAGTTTGGTTTTTTTTTTTTTTTTTTTTTTAGTTTATCCTAAAGGTTGGCATTGCAAACCCACCCACAGCACAGTGAAAGGCCTGGCAGTCTGCTTCTTTGTAAAGATTACTGCCAGGAGAAACCTATGGGGCAGTTCCATTTCTTAACAAATGGGATTGCTATTTGTCGGAAATAACTCATTGGCAACAGGTTTGGTTTTTTGGTTTTCAATATGGAAAGCAAACCTTTAAGAATACACATAACCCCTCCTGCCTCCAAGTTTTTAGTTCTTCGAAGAGAAACTTGAAGGTAAAAACCTTTGGGAAGGGACGGGTTTGGAGAAATATATAATCTAAGAAGTAATAACCCCATTATCCCTTTGGGAAAGTTGTTGTCAGTGTCCGTCCCGCAGCACCTCACCCCCTAAGCTTTTGAAGTATTCTTTTTGCTCCAGGAAGACAGGGTAAAAGTTGTTAAAGAAAAAAAAAAAAATCAACGTCTTGACCCCATTTGCCTCTCTCTTTTTTTCCCTTGGTGAAGAGGAGACTGGGAAAGCAATTCTTTTCAGATCACCATTTCTTCTGGGCATGCTCCTCAGCTTTGCTGGGTGGTCACACAGGACAAGGATGTCTCAAAGTGCACAGAGATAAATAGGGCCATCCCAGACCAGCCCGCTCATAAATGCAAGCTGAAGAAAACATTTCTTCTCTTGGGTCTCTTCCTTTTCAATTCTCTCCCCCTTATCAAAACTGGAAAGTGTCTGTGTATCTGTGTTTTTGCTGATTGGTTAACTACATTTCAGAGTGAAATAAAGTGTTAAGTCAATAAAGTGTTTAGCCATTTGTCTCCAAAGGTGGCAAGAAACTGCTTTATCCCTTTGGAAAGAGAGCTTAGAAATCAGAGAAGTACTAGAGGGGAGGGAACACCCTGAAATATCTAGACCCCTGCATGGTTCAGTCAGAAAGTAAACTTTTGGGTAGCATAACGGTTCCTGGCATTTTTGAATGTAAGGTCTTTTTATTCACATCAAAAATATTTCATATCTGTCTACCTAATAATTGTTTGTTTACAGAGAAAATGCAGACAGACAATAACTGTTAAATTAACTTTTATTAACTTCAGCAACAGCACTTACATACATTTGAAAAATAGCGCAAAGTATATAGAGGGACGAATATTGTATGACTCCACTATTGTTCAAAAAAATAATCAAGGAAAGTTTTACACATGGAAAGAAAATTTGTTGGTTACTGGAGAAGGGAGGGAAATTTGCAATATAGGTAAGAGACACTTAACTGATTTCAGTGAAGAGAAAGGCAATATACCAAAAGCAAATGACCAGCACAATAACTAAGGAAAAGGAAGACATGGAGAGATACACAAGAGATTCAGACAACAAAGGTAAATACGTTTACATACATAATACTGCATTATCAGTAATAAAACCAAACCAAACTCACTGCCGTTGAGTTGGATCCAGCTCATAGAAACCCCTCCTTGGGTTTCTGAGGTGGTATCACTGTGGAAGTAGATTGCCCCATCTTCCTTCCAAGAAGTGGCTGGTACCAACCTTCTGGTTAGCAGTCAAATGCCTTAGGCAATAAGCTACCAGAGCTCATAATGACAAATATTAATCTACCGGTGAATAATTAGATAGACAGGCAAACTGATCAGGTATAGGTAAGCAAAAGAGAATATACTCATGACCATATATAAATTTGGCAGAGAGTAGTTCTACATATGTATTTATATGTGCTGTAAGAAGATCCAAATATATAATAGAGCTATCAGAGCAAAGTTATGATAACTTCTTAGCCACAGCCAAACACCTTGAGGGAATGAGTTGCTGGGCCCACAGGCTCAGGACCATGGTCACAGGCGACATCAAGCTCAACTGGCATAACACACTACACAAAACATTGTTCTACATCCTACTTTCTTGGTAGGGTGGAGGGTTGACGAAAGGCGGGGAGGCCTTCAACGAGATGGATTGACACGGTGGCTGCGATGACGGGCTCAAGTACAGCAGGGATCATGGAGCTGGTGCGGGATCAGGCAGTGTTTCATTCTGCTGTGCATGGGGTTGCTATGAGTTGGAAACAACACGACGGCACCTAACAACAACAGCAACAACAACATCCTACTTTATTGAGTAGTGACAGGGGTCTTAACTTGTGAGCAGCCAGCTAAAATGTAGCGATTGGTCTCTCCTCATCCAGAGCAAAGAAGAGTGAAGAAAATCAAAGACACGTGGAAACAGTTAGCCAAGGGACTAATTTGTGGAGTATGGTAACCTCAGCCTACATGACCCTGAGACTAGAACTAGATGGTGCTCGGCTACCGCTGCCAACCACTCAGAGAGGAATCAAAATTGGAGATCCTGGATAGAGTGGGAGAAAAATGTGGAACAAAACTCAAAATCCTAAAAACAACCAAGCTTACTAGTGATGGGAGCTCTGGTGGCATAGTGCCTAAGGCATGTGGCTGCTAACCAGAAGTCTGGCAGTTCAAACCCAGCAGCTACTGCTCAGAAGGAAGGTTGGACAATCTACTTCCATAGTGATACTTCCTCAGAAACACAAGGAAGGGTCGCTATGAGTCGAATTCTACTCGATGGCAGTGAGATTGGTTTTGGTTTACTAGTCTGATAGAGACTGATGAAACCCCTGAGACTGTGGGCCCTAGTTACCCTTAGGGCCTGGAATTGAACTCACTCCTGTGGCTTAACTTCCAGCCAAACAATAGACAGGCCTATGAGGTGAACCACTAGGCAGGCACACTCCTTAAAACAATCAGTCATGGGAGATCAGAAGGGCAGCATTTGCACAGGGAGACAGGAATGCATAGGTCAGAAAGACACAAAGAAACGGTAACCACAGGGAGGAAGTGGGAAGAGCTGTTAACGTTGCAGGGATTGCAGTCAGTGTCATGAACCAAAATGTGTATGAACTGTTGAATAGAAAAATGAATTTGCTCTGTAAACTTTCACCCAAATCACAATTTTAAAAAATGACTGCAAAGTAGATTCATGAGACACATACAGGCAGTTCTTAGGTGCACATGTGGCATCATGAACCCGTGCTCTGAGAAGGGTCTGTACTAGTCACAGAAGCTCTGAATTTAGAATCAAGTTCAGTGTTCTATTTCTGGTTCTTATATGTAGTAGTTGTGTGACCTAGGCTACTGGATAGACTAACCTTGTTTCCGGGAAGGAGTTAAGGTAGTGCAGTGGTGAAAAGCATTCAGCTGCTAAACTCAACTATTCTGTGGGGGAAAGTTGAGCCAGCCTGCTTCTGTAAAGATTGACAGCCTTGGAAACCCTATGAGGCAGTTCTATCTGTCCTATAGGGTCACTGTGAGTCAGAATTGACTCAGTGGCAGTGGGTTTAATTTTGTTTCTGGGTTATATTGTTTCCGGGGTTAGAGGTGTGGTGGGTTTTGTTTTATTTTAGATGTTTTGTGTGTTTGCTTGCTTCCTTGCGTGTTTGTATGGATGGAGGGGAGGGAGGGAAGAAGAGCAACTGAACATGCCTTTTAAGTATCTTACAGGAAGAAAAGCATGAATGGCTGGTTGTTGTTAGGTGCCTTCAAGTCGATTTTGACCCCTAATGACCCCATGAGACAGCATTGAACTGCCCCATAGGGGTATCTAGGCTGTAATATCTATGGAGCAGGTCACCCCATCTTTTGGTTAGCAGCCAAATCAAAAGGCCAACAGTCCTGAATTGAACTCCCCCCACCACAGCTTAGGCTTGCTGCCCTCCTTTATTGCCCAGTGCTGAGCCATTCATAAGGAACCCTGGCAGTTGAAACGTTAATGAATTAGAAGGAACATTGCTGTGGAACGTTCAGATAGTACTTGCCCTTTCCCAGGTGTGCTTGGCAGAATGAACAGAAAAGGAAGTATCTCTCCACACCTAGAAACCGAATCTTAGGGTCACACTCTTACTCTTCTCATCAGATATTTTCCCAAAGAGTTTACACCGTCTAGCTGTCACAGACTTCCCTTATTCTTTAACTAGTGACTTGGGTTGTATGTGATTAGGTCCTTCACCACTTTACCTCCTATTTCTTAAGGACCAGTCCTTAAAAGTTGCCATCATTTGATTGACTGGCACATAATTACAGAATCAAGAGTCTTAATCCAGCCAGCCGCATTAAAATTACCCCAGACATGAGACACAATCCTATTTTTAAAGATGTTGGGAGATCCCTAAGTCTCACCATCAACAACTCCTACTGTCAGGAATATGTGTGTGTGTGTGTGTAAGTGTAATGTATCAAAGCTCTCAAATATTGCAATTAATTAGAATCTATCAAATATCACATTTATTAATTAATAAATTCCAACAGTCTTATGTTAATGTTTCTCCTCTTGCTAATAAGAAGTCTATTCTGACCAGGTAGACAGTATGAACTGACTAACAGGTAAGGTCAGGATGGCCACATTCCAGACTTAAAGTGAGCCCAGCCTGAGGACTTCTTTTTCCTTTGGGGGAACACAAGGTATTGGTTGAAATCTCTGTCCTCAGCTATTACTCAGTCCCATCAGAAACATCTTGAACTTGGTCTCTGATTTCCCAGAGCTATGCTTTATTACCGTCTTCCTATAGCCTTTTTAGTTCCATTGTGGAAAGGCCAGGTGTGAAGACTAACAGGGTTATTCTTAAAAAAATGTAATGTATGCCACTCACAACCCTTTCCCCATGCTTCCTCCTCAATTGACAATGAGACTTCATGTAGACTTCCTACATCTCTCTCTTCCTGCCCTCCCAGGAGCAGCACCCGGTTGGGCTTCCCAGGACTGCAGGCCCCTTGCAGCCCTCAGTGCCCCCAGGCTCAGGGGGAATGGTCTCCGGAGCCAGTCCCGCGGGCCCTGGCTTCCTGGGCAGCCAGCCCCAGGCAGCCATCATGAAGCAGATGCTCATCGATCAGCGGGCCCAGCTGATGGAGCAGCAGAAGCAACAGTTCCTGCGGGAGCAAAGGCAGCAACAGCAGCAGCAGCAGATTCTGGCCGAGCAGGTAACATGCACCCATGGAGTGATGCATTTGTTCAGCAAGTGTTTATTCAGCCCCTGCTGTTGTGGGGGGTGGGGAATCATAGTTCATGTTCTTTATCAGGATGCTCACAGTGTAACATCACCCAGGATCACAGAAGAACCTGAAGAATTTAGCCCTTTCAATTAGGCTTTTTCCTATAATGAATTGGTTTGTTCTTAAAAGAGAAACTTCAACCATCAATTTAAAGGCCCATTTACTAGAGACATTTTTTCTGTTCAAGCCTGACTCCTTTCCTTCTAGTTTCTCTTGTAGGGATCTGTGTAACCAGCACATAGGGAGGTGGCAGGGAGGGAGGTGGAGGGGGCTGCCTGACATTCTTCATGTGCCCTTGTATTTCTAGCATGAAGAAAAAAGAAAATAATTCAGAGAACTTTGTTTCTTGGAAGGAAGTGGTAGGAGGAGGGATTGAGGAGAATTCTATAGAATTGATCATGAACAATGGAAGGTGAACAATAGCAGAACAATGGGGCCAGCAGAACTACCTAGAAACCTGAACTAAGGTCACAGAAAGGGTACAAACTTAAGAAAATTCCCAATAGCTTTTAAAACAGCTCAGAGAATCTTTGAGTTAAGGAAAGACCTAACACAAATAAAGCTTTACCTTAGGCATCTTTGTCCACCCTTGCCATATAATTCCTCCAGCTTTGAAAGAAAGCCTTCCCTGTGGACTGTTCCTGTAGGCTTCAATTTATTTTGTTTTTAGAGAGACGCCCATGCTTGATTTAGTATTCTCCCAGGGAAAGTCCCCAGGCCTTCTACAAGCCTTGCCCAGATGGCTCCTGAGGGGGCCTGCATAGGCCACCCAGCACATCAGGGTTTTTTTTATTATAGGAGAAGAAGATTGTCATATAAGGTTCAAGGCCCAACATTACTCTGCCTACAGTTACCCCTCTAGAATGTGCCTAATGGGATCAGAAAGAATTTTTGAAAATTTATCAAGCATCTACCATATATATACAAGATACTATGTAGAACACAGCATGTTGAGATTTTTACTATCAAAAGCTGCATTTCAAAGCAACACCAGTCATTCCCCAAACAGAAAAATTGCACCATTGAACAATTCACTTATGTTCCTTTTTTTGCTTTTGTTCCTGAACAGCTGTGTAATTATCTCCCTTTTTACCAAGGTCAGTCAGCCGCCTGGCAGCTATTGTACAAACAAACCTCTATCCCTCTCACTCTACATAAGGTGTGTGACAAGGAACCGTGCTAATATCTCTCAGGCAGTGATAAATGGAGCTCCTGAGGGAAGCTGGGCTTTGTAAATCCTCTGCTCAACCAATCCCAGGGAATTTTAGGTGTGCCCGAAGTTTTGAGTGATGACTTTTGATATGCTGTGGCTGAGACACAAAGGGGATTTAGGGTAACCAGGCAGAACTCAGTTATGCCAGTTTAGGGGTGTTCTCACCCAGTGAGATTAGCCAGACCCTGGGAAATGGGGAGAGGGTTGAGAAGAGCATGAAAAGAAGAGATGTCTCCAAATAATATAGACTAGAAAATGAGAGATTAAGGGGAACTCTCAGAATCTAGGAAACAGGGAGATATAGCACAGCATCCTTGGAAAAGATGAGGGAATGGAAATGTGTAACCTGAGTAGAATTCCTAAACAACTGTGTGCAATGAGAGATCGTGAAGGACCAAGGAAAGATGTGTGTGAAATTCTCTGGAAACTCTACACCCCACACAAATGTGTATGGAGATTTATCACAGGAACCTGGTGCCAGGGAATATGATGTAAGACCTGCAGCCACATGTGCCAGCCACCATTTGCAACCAGACCAGAAGTGAAACAGGGAGACTCTGTTTAAAAAGCTAGCATCAATGTAGCATCTACCTGCATCTGGAGAGAGAGTGCTCATTTATGCAGGCTATCTGGGGGTCTAGAGTCCCTGGGTGGTACAAACAGTTAATGTACTTGGCTGCTGACCAAAAGATTGGAGGTTCAAGTCCACTCAGAGGGACCTCAGAAGAAAGGCCCGGTGATGTCCTTCTGAAAAATCTGCCAGTGAAACCCTATGGAGAACAGTTTTACTCTGACACACATGAGGTCATCATGAGTCAGAATCAGCTTGACAGCAGCTGGTTATCCCAGGGAACTGCCTGTGGTTGCTCTCAACCCTTTGTTTTGAGAGCAAATATTGCCCCATTAATCCCAAAGCTGATTTTTCTTAATCTTAGGATTGAAAATGTCCTAATTAACTCATATTGGAAACAATGGATTTAAGCCACTCAGATTTCCTGAAGGGAAAGCAAGAGGATTGGGCATCCTGCATGTCTTTGGGAACTTTAAAATGATTCTCAGTAGACTTGGAAATCAGAGCAGGCAGGCTGAAAGTAGGCCCAAGTTAACATCTAATGCCTTATTCTCCAAGAGTTCAGGGCACGTCACCTCTCATCCATTTACCTTAAAGTTTCAGCAGAACTTAGAATTTTAGATCTAAAGGAAACATTAGATATCATGAAGCCCCGTCATTTCATCTATGAAGAAGCTGAGCTTATGTGATTTACCCAGGATCGCAGAGCTAGAAAGGCAGGACTGAGACTGGAATCTGGGCCTCCTGCCTCCTGACTCTGGGCTGGCTGCACCCCAACCCACTGGAGGCTACCTCAGGGTTGTTCCTCAAAACCAAACCAAACTCACTGCCATCAAGTCAATTCCGACTCATAGCAACCCCTTTTGGGTTTCAAAAGCAGTAAATCTTTACAGAAGTAGATTATCCAGTCTTCCTTCTGTGGAGTGGCTGCTGGGTTTGAACCACCAACCTTCTGGTTAGCAGTCAAATGCCTTAGGCACTATGCCACCAGAGCTCCTTAGGGTTGTTCCTAGGGGCAATTAATTTTCTCATTCGGTATGGGAAGTTTGGTTGAGGAGAGGCTTTTAAATGTTCAGCTTACTCTCAGTGCCTTTATTATTTCCTAAAAGATTAGCATGGTTTGTCTACACTTTAATGTAATTAATTAATCAGTTTCAACAGTTTGGTGCCTTGTCAAGAAATATAAAAAGGAAAAAAAGAGCTGCCCGGGAACAAAAACAAAAGAAAAAATAGAAATAAGCACATGTGTTAAGAAGTGGTCAATGTGTGTTACTTTTATAATGAACATTCTAAAGAGCAACGACCTTGTTGTATGTTCTTTGTAGCCCTTGCAGATGAAAGGTGCTTAATGAATATTCAGCAGCCACAGGAAGGAGGTTAAATGACATGCCAAAGGCCAGGCAGCTACTTGATGGCAGACCTAGAACTAAAAGCCCTTTTTCTCTGCTCTTTCCACCTCACTTCTATTTTCTCTCCCTTTTCACATGCAGCATGATAATGATCATAATAGCTTCTCTAGTATATTGGTAACAGCAATAGCAGTGCAGATTCCCTGTGAATGGAAGAAGAAAGACTGAAATACAGGCCCCCGGTTCCTGGTATATGCGAAATCCCACACGTTTTCTTCAAGGCAGTAAATACTGTATGTTTTGCTTGTAGAGATGCAGTGTGGCCTCATGGGGAAAAGATTAGCCTTTTTCACAGCCCCTGGAAAATCCCATTTAGGTCATTAACAATTAGTTGCCTTTGAGGACCTTTGAGCTAGGTCCTGGCAATGCTAACGAAAGGGTCCCTCCATCAGCATTCCTTATGTATGTATATGTTCATCAAAAGTCATGCACAAGGAGGGTTAGAGCCTCAGGACTGGTGAAAGTCCCAAACTGGAAGTACCCTAAATGGCTGTCACCAGTAGAATGGCTAAATACTTTGTGGTGTATACATACAATGGAATATTGTTAACAGTGAAAATGAACAAAACATTAACGCCAATGAATCTCATGAATACAATGCTGAAGACAGGAAGCCAGACTGGAAAGATTTATTTCTGTGTAACTAATCTGTTATTAGGAGCTCTGATAGCGTAGTGCCTAAGGCATCTGACTGTTAACCAGAAGGCTGGAGGTTCAAATCTACCAGCCACACCTCAGAAAGAGGATTGGGCAATCTACTTCCATAGTGATACTGCTTTGGAGACCCAACAAGGGGTGGCTATGAGTCAGGTCCAACTCCATGGCAGTGTTTGGTTTGGTCTGGTTTTTAATCTGTTACTGCTGTTAGGTTCTGTGGAGTTGTTATTTGACTCACAGCGACCCCATGTGACAGAGAAGAACTGCCCAATAGATTTTCCTAGACTGAAATCTTTATGGAAAGCAAATTGCCAGGTAGCTTTCTCCCATGGAGCCACTGGGCATGTTCAAATGACCATCTGTTCCTTTAGCAGCTAAGCACTTAGCCGTTTTGTTACCAGGGCTCTTTTTAACTAATCTATGATGTTAAAAGTTAATTGCTACCCTTAGTCAGAGGGAGGGTACTGATTGGAAATGGACACAAGGGGCTTTGGCAATGTTCTTTTTCTTGATCTGGGTGCTGGAGTGTGTTCATTTTGTGAAAATCCATCAAACAGTACATTTAGGATTTGTGCACTTATCTGTATGCTTGTATAAAATGTTCACTTGTGAAAAAACTGCCTTCCTCAGAACTGCCAAGATATTTAACTGCACATCTCTCCCCATCTCATCTCTTCTTGCCCCCCTCTCCTGTCTTCTGTTGTTCCAGCAGTTGCAGCAGTCACACTTACCTCGCCAGCACCTCCAACAACAGCGGAACCCATACCCAGTGCAGCAGGTCAATCAGTTTCAAGGTGAGGCCAGAGCATACCTCTACTGTGTTATACCTTCCAGTTATAAAATGTGTAGCCAATGATGTATAATGTCCAGGTAATATTCAAAATATTCAACAACTGTAGGGTAAGGGTACCAACCAAATGGAATGGATACCTGGAGGCCTCCTCTTGTGCCAGGCATTAACCTTTTGCTTTCTGGACCATAGAGAGGTCCTAGGGACTCACAGGATTGGTCAAGGTGGCTGTGAGGTACAGGACGCTAAGAGACTGGGCACTGCTCTTTTCCCACAGTACAGAAATATTTTAATAGTTTACCACCCAATATGGACATACTGGTGTCTGTTGGCCCAATATCAGCTTTGTTGATACGTAGACTATCATCTTAATGACCACAAGGGGTAAATCTTTCCTGCTAATTTCATGAGGTCAGATGGCCAAAGCCCTCACTTCTAACAACCAGAGGGGTGGAATCTGGCTTATAGCAACCAGGATCTCTGCTGCATGTAGAAGACAAAAAGGGCCTACAGGTTGATTGCACTATCTTGAACCTGCTGTCATTTGGGCAAATCTTGAGTCATGACCCCAGGGGCAGTGGGTGTGCTTTATGCCCAGTGTGTCATTCCTTTGTAAATGTGGAAGATCCACTCAAGTCTCAAACCTCCCATCTCCAATGGAGAGAGCCCTTGAGGGTCTTATACGGAGTGCAGAATGACCTGAGGACCCTTCACAATCACCCACAGGAGTTGTCAGCCCTGGTGGCACAGTGGTTAAGTGCTCACCTGCTAACAGGAAGATTTAGTGGTTTAAACCCACCAGCTGCTCCGCAAGAGAAATGACATGGCAATCTGCTGCTCCTGTAAAGAATTTTTCTAAAATAAAGCCTGTTGCCGTTGAATCAATTGCAACTCATAGCAACCCTACAAGGCAGGGTAGAACTGCCCTGTAGGATTTCCAAGGCTGTATGTAAATCTTTACAAAAATAAACTGCCACATCTTTCTCCCATCCTTAAAGATTACAGCCTAGGAAGCCCTATGGGGTAGTTCTATCTTGTCACATGGGGTTGCTATCAACTCAATGGCACACAACAATATGTTGTTGTTGTTGTTGTTATGAGCCGTCGAGTTGGACCCAACTCATAGTGACCCTTCCTTGGGTTTCTGAGACGGTATCACTACGGAAGTAGATTGCCCAACCTTCCTTCTGAGGAGTGGCTGGTGGGTTTGAACTGCCAGCCTTCTGGTTAGCAGTCAAGTGCCTTAGGCACCATGCTACCAGAGCTCCTACACAACAATATAGGCAACTGAAATCCTAATTCCCATCCTCTGTGTTTTTGGTGGGAGCTCTGGTAGTGTAGTGCCTAAGGCACTTGACTGCTAACCAGAAGGCTGGCAGTTCAAACCCACCAGCCACTCCTCAGAAGGAAGGTTGGGCAATCTACTTCCATAGTGATACCGTCTCGGAAACCCAAGGACAGGTCGCTATGAGTTGGGTCCGACTTGACGGCACATAACACCAACATGTTTTTTGTTGGACCTAGAACAGTATGTTCTAATACCTCGAGTATTACTGATGCCTTTGAGAAGATACGAAGCCCCTTCTGCAGAAATATGCATATATGTAAATATATACAAACTATAAAGCATATCACATAATAATAGACTGGGTGAAAAATTCCTGATATAGGGTAGCATTTATTAAATTTGGTTTGTGAAAACAGTTAAATGGGTCAAAACCAACATTTTAAAAAATGAAATGCAGAAGAATTTATCAAAGTGTATCACAGTAAAGGGAGCTCTAGTGGCATTGTGCCTAAGGCATTGTGACTGCTAACCAGAAGGCTGGTGGTTCAAACCCACCAGCCACTCCTCAGAAGGAAGATTGGGCAATCTACTTCCATAGTGATACAGCCTTAGAAACCCAAGGAGGGGTCACTATGAGTTGGGACCAAGTTGATGGCAATGAGTTTGGTTATTTTTTTTAGTGTCATAGTAAAGAAATCTTTTGATTCTAGTATAATCCCCGGTGCATATACTGGATCACAATGTAAAATGTATTTTGTACTGTGGGGTGTGATGTAAAGAGTCTGAAAAACCCTGATACCTACTGCTGGATCTCATTGAAGAACACCTGTGAGGCAACTAGAGCTGAGCAGCTACCACTCCCTTCTGAGTTTGTATCACTCTAGATGCCTTTCCTCGGAAGGAAGATGGGGCGATCTACTTCCGTAGTGATGCTGCGTCGGAAACCCAAGGAGGGGTCACTATGACGGCACATAACAACAACAACAACAGATGCCTTTGGGTTTGACACAAGGAAGGACAAAAAGAAATGTCCTCAGGTCTTCTGTGTACTCAATTTGTGCCAGTATTCTTTAGAAAATTATGTTTATCATTTTGTCTTGGTGAGGAAGAATAGGGAATAGATACTGTTACACATGTAGTTTTTGTTACAGATACAGTGCCCTCTCTGTACACATGTAATCCTCAAAGGTTAGTCTGCATCAGAATCACCTGTGGAGCTTCTTAAAACGCAGATGGCTGAGTCCCATCCCAAGAGTTTTTCTGATTGAGTGGGTCTGGCACGAGGCCTGAGAATTTGCATTCTTAACAAATTCCCAGGTGTTGCTGATGTTGCTGGTCACGCGACCATGCTTTAGAAACATAAATATCTGATAAACCTGGCATAGCATCTGTTGAATTTTCTAGGTTCGTAACTCATTTATTATTGTTTTTTTAGAATAAAGGAATCAACCAAAATGTAATCATTCCTCTGCATTACAGAACATATTTTTATATATGTTATTCTGAATGCTTTGGATCCAGTTTAAAAGCTTCACTTCTTGAACTTTTGTTTAAAAAGAAAATTTCCCAAACCCCAAATTACAGGTAATCAACCTAAAAATTTAGCTACACATAAGCTTTAGCCTATGACCAGTGACATTTAGGATCCCTCAGCTGATTGATCTGAAATATCATTTGTTTTTTTCTGTCTTCAGCATTCTCATATATTTTACTGACACCCTTGGTATCATGATGGTATACATCTAGGAAAATAGCAAATTGATAGATAAAAAAATACTGTCCTTGGAGAGCAGTTCTGTTAGGAATAACTTGCATGCTGTTCCTACGTTGTCTTCTGAAGGGTCTTAATAACTATCTTTTTCTCCTTGAGTTCTGTGCCTCTGGGCAATGTTACATGGCCTATGGGGAAATGCTTATTTTTCACAAGTGCTATAGTCTTCTTATGAGTGAAAATATAACACAGACCCTTGTAGGAATAAATCACACATTATCATTTGTATTTGAATATGGAAGATATTCTTTGACATTGTGATGTTAACCAGCAGATAAGAAAATTAATTTAGCTATAGTGTCTCACAAGAATACTGTTGTTAAACCAAAAAAAAAGAGGCAAAAGTAGAAGTAGGCTGTTTTAAATGTATGTGTAATAATCAAATAAAGACTGAAGTTAATTCTTCAGATACATTTAAAACTAGATTAATAAAACACTTTTTATTTCTCAAGTTGAAAATATAGTGCTGATGGCTGATTTTTAAAATGTCTTTTTTCCATAAGAATTACATGTACATCATACAGTCATTCATACTAAGTAAAAATAAAGGTTGACTTGGATTAATGTTTCAATACCTGTTAATAGCCATTACAGCATTTCTGTCTTCTGAAGAAAGGAGAGGACCCGATTTCTCATTCATAAAATTAGTCCAGACAATAGCCAGTCCCTCTCCTTCAACATATCCATTATAAACATACAACAAAAATGTCCAAATTATGAAAATTCTTTCATCAGTTTCCAGCAGCCCAGCCACATGTTTATGTATTTTGGCTCTATCCAATCAGTCTCTGAATCAGCAATATTTTTCCCTTAAACTTTTTAATAAACAACTTAATAACCCATTTTACCACCATTTATCAGATTGGTCATGCAGTCAATACAAACTTAGTGACTAAGGTCACAAAACTTCATAACTGGATTGCAAGTTGCAGTACATACTACCTACCATGCGTTGTTTCACCAGGAACTTCCTTTCTTTTTTTTTTTTTTTTTAAACTCAGTTAGATATAATTAAGCTTAAAACAAAACATAGAAACATTTCTAGGTACTCTTCCCTAGACTTTTCTGGTTTCCCCACAGTAACCATTTCATTTTTCAATGCAGTGTGATATTGATCTCAAGCCACAGAAACTTAAGTCATAATCAGAATTCCTGTAATTGTCTTTCTTAAAAAAAGAAAGAAAATATGGAGATATATTTGCTGCCCAGAAATCAATAACCCCATCAGGAAGACAAAAACATGTTTCAGTTATCTGCCAAGGTGCCAGGTTTAACAAGGTTAGACTATTCTCGCCTGGTTTCTCATCACAGTTCCAAGGTGGGATAAAATTTGCTTATAATATCAATTGGCTCCCATGCTGCATCTTCTCTAAATGTCCAGGAAAAACTATTTTTCTTTTTCTCATAGACATAATCATTAGCAGATACATAGAAAAATTCATTTGTGTGCACCTCCCAGGCTTCTACAACATTGACTAGTGTTCTCAGGGTGAAATTTCTGGGCTGGTTTGGAAATTTCCCAAAAATGTGTAAAGGAGTCACTGAAATGCCTAATTAGGGTTGAGTGACTTGGCATTGATGCTCTGGCCAACTCTTAAACAGCATCATTAAAACTGTGATAGTGATATGCCCAGAGAAGTAGTCATTGCTGATTTGAAGCAGTGGACTTTGCTGGGGAGATGTATAAAGTTCATTGCCAAGTAGAAAATAGCAGAATGATTTGTTTTCCTAGCCCAGGAAACTGGCCGATTTGTACTGACGTGTTAAAAAGCAGAGAATCCAGAGCATGGTAAAGTCTATAGAGTATATCCAGAAAATGTCCCACCTGTCGAAATAGCTTCCTAGCAGAAGCATAGGCCTTTAACCTCTCAAATCCTACTCAGGTCTTATGGGAAATTAGTCTAATGGTTTTTATTGATAGTATTCTCTACTGAACCATGTTCCATTTCACAAATAGAATATGCAAAGTGATCAGCCATTTCTTTCTAAATTAGCCCAAGAGGTGAATTACCTCTCACCTCTGAGGAAAATGGTATTAGTTAAGGATGGTTTCATATCCAGAAGAGCAAGAGACAAATTGTTTTTGAAATGATAACTAAAATATTATTAGAGTACATTAAGTGGAAAAATAAACTACAAAACTGTGCATAGCATGATCCTAATTTTTGTGTGTATTTATTTATATATAAATAAAAAATTTGCAGTGATCATCTCTGGATGGTTGGAAAATGGGTGATTTTAATTTTCATCTTTGTGTTTGTCAATATTTTCCAATTTTTCCACAATCAGCATGTATCATAGTGATCATAATAAACCAAACCCATTGCCATCAAGTTGATTTTGACTCATAGTGACCCAATTGGACAGAGTAGAACTGCCCATTCAGTTTCCAAGGCTGTAAATCTTTATGAAAGTAGACTGCCTCATCTTCTTTTGCAGAATAGGTGATGGATTTGAACCACTAAACTTGAGGTAAGCAACTGAGTGCTTAGCCACTACACCACCATAAAAACCAAAAAAAAACCTCATTGCCATCAAGTCATTTCTAATTCATAGCAACTCCTCCTTGGATTTCTGAGGCAGTATCTCTATGGAAGTAGATTGCCCCAATCTTCCTTCTGAGGAGTGGTTAGCAGTCAAATGCCTTAGGCACTACGCCACTAGAGCTCCTTTAAAATAATAATAGTTTTTATTAAAGATGTATTATTAGTGTAGATTTTTCCTTATAAAGGAATTTTGTCATTCCAAAAGAAAATTCTAACAACTTGTTACAATGTTACTTACTGAGAAGACTGAGTGGTGTATGTTCTTTTTGCCCAATAGGTTCTCCCCAGGATATAGCAGCCGTGAGAAGCCAAGCAGCCCTCCAGAGCATGCGGACATCACGATTGATGGCACAGAATGCAGGCATGATGGGAATGGGACCTTCCCAGAACCCAGGGACAATGGCCACAGCAGCAGCCCAGTCAGAGATGGGACTGGCCCCTTATAGCACCACACCTACCAGCCAACCAGGAATGTACAATATGAGCACAGGAATGACCCAAATGTTGCAGCACCCAAACCAAAGTGGCATGAGCATCACACACAACCAAGCCCAGGGGCCAAGGCAGCCTGCCTCTGGACAAGGAGTTGGCATGGTGAGTGGTTTTGGTCAGAGCATGCTAGTGAACTCGGGCATTACCCAGCAACACCAGCAGATGAAAGGGCCTGTGGGCCAGGCCTTGACAAGACCTCAAGCCCCTCCAAGGCTTCAAAGCATTATGGGAACAGTCCAGCAAGGACCACAGAGCTGGCAGCAGAGGAGCTTACAGGCGATGCCTGGGAGGACTAGTGGAGAATTAGGACCATTCAACAACGGCGCCAGCTACCCACTTCAAGCTGGGCAGCCGAGACTAACCAAGCAACACTTCCCACAGGGATTGAGCCAATCAGTTGTGGACACCAACACTGGTGCAGTGAGAACCCTCAATCCAGCTGCCATGGGTCGGCAGATGATGCCGTCGCTTCCGGGGCAGCAGGGCGCCAGCCAGGCCAGGCCAATGGTCATGTCTGGTCTAAGCCAGGGTGTCCCTGGCATGCCAGGATTCAGCCAGCCCCCAGCACAACAGCAGATGCCCAGTGGCAGCTTTGCTTCGAGCAACCAGAGCCAAGCCTATGACCGGAACCCCCCTCAGGACATGTCATACAATTACAGTGGTGAAGGAACCGGGACTTCCTTCCCTGGGCTCCCTGACAGTGCAGACCTTGTTGACTCTATCATCAAAGGTGGGCCAGGGGATGAGTGGATGCAGGAGCTTGATGAATTGTTTGGAAACCCCTAGTTGGGAGGCAGATGCTCATGAGCCATGACTCTTGGGGTTAAAGTTTTAAAAAATTAAAAAGAAGCAGGATGTTGGCCCATCCTTGTTTGTTTGTTTGTTTTTAACCCACATAAACTGAGCAAAACTACAAGTGGCTGACGGGAAGATCCAGGTGACGATTAACAGCCCCAGTGGGCCTAACTTCCCCAGATTTTCACACCACAGTCAAGACGCCATGCAGATCTCTGCTGTGAGAAAGGGAGGGGCAGGTCGGGAGACTGCGCCCCAGCCCCTCTGCTCAGCCCTACCTGGTCCAGCAACAGCTGCTTGATCTAAGAGGGACTGCTGCCCAAGATGAGGCATCTGTCAGCCCCTCCTGCCACAGGTCCAGAGGCTGCAGCTTTGGAGACACAAAAAGGACAGTCTTGGGCCAGGGAGATACCCACAGAAGCTGTTGGGTGATTGCACAGGCCCTGTCCACAGGTCAAAAATAAGCTGGACTCTGGTGGAAACAGATGTAAGGCTTCAAGACAGGCTACTGTATTTGGAGAGTAGGCAAGAACAGTGATATGGTCACGGGGAGATGACAAAGGATTCAATCAGCCTCTCTGGCTCCTGCCCCAGGACAACCCTCAGGCATTTTAGGGGCATCACTGTCAGCTGCCTCATGAGGCTAGCCGACTAGGCTTGGAGGCGTGTCCATCTGCAGTCCTGAGGGGACAGCCCTCTGATGGTGACAAGTTGTGGCCATCACTTTAGATAGATGGGCTGGAGCCTCCGATGAGGCCTGGTACAATAATGCCGACAGATCTAGGCTCTTTCCATGTTCTGGCAGCCTCAGGGTGGAGAGACCAATGGTGGACCCATATCTGGGCCACCCAGCACCTCTCTCCCTACTCTGTCCTTGTTTTCCTTACCTCACTCTTAGTCTGCCCTTGCTCCTCCTTACAGACTATCCAAGAAGAAATAGAGTTTTTGTCTTTAGGAAGTCTGGACTGAGTCCAAATAAATGAAAGAAAGATTTAGACAATACCTGAACTGCACAGGAGACACTGGAGTTTTCTTTCTCTAAAATGTGTAGAGTTGAATGAATATTCTCTGCCTGGGACTGAGAGGGCTGCGCTGAGGTTCGGGGGTGGGTTTACGTGAGCCACATCTGATATACTTCATAGATACCTAGAGAGGAATGGCCTGATGGTCAACCGGTCTGACTCCCTTTGGGAAAATCCCAGGGTGTCCCTCTGAAATCAGCCTTTTTCTTACCATAATTTCTACTCACGGGAAAGACAAATACAAAATCCTGAGATATTAGGAGCTAAAAATAATCCACTGGTACACTGCTAAGGGAAAGGATATGGTTCCTGCCATATGGCCAAAGTAACCCACTTCAAAAGTTCTGTGCTGTAGTTCTCTTTGTAATTCACTCAAATCTAAGTGAAATCTGTCAGGAGGAATCCACAACACCTTGGTTTTTCAGTTCTTGCTTCCCCCCTGCTGCCCCATTTTGGAGACCATGTGGCATTATAATTTTCATAAGTGAAAGTGGCATGTACGTTACCCTGTCACCTCACCCTGAGTGTCCTAAACACTGGCTCCATTCTCTACCCTTCCATGCCACAGCCAGAACCTCTGGGCTGAATGGCTTGTCCTTCAGAGAAGGCAAGATTGAACGGAAGGCCAGGGCAGAAGGGGTGTAGAGAGGAGGCAGGTGGGCCAACCTTGCCCTTGACTTGCTCTCCGTATACTAGGCTTCATACATCTGCTCAGCAAGGGGCAGGATGCAAGGCCAGAGGTGGCCAGGTTGGTGAGAGCCCAGGCAGGTTGACCATGAACTCCCTGAGCCGTGAGGGATGCTACCAGGAAAACTTGTAAGTGGAAACAGATGAAAACCAAATAAAGAAGTAAAAAATTTAAATGAAAACAAATGACAGGACACAGAATACATAATTACCTTTTTCTGAAAGGTACAGGAAATAAATATAGAGGCAATGATGAGAAACCGGAGGTGGCTAGAGGAGAAAGGGGGGCTCCCATGATCTTTGAAAAGCTTCCTCCAAATGCTCAGTCCTGGGACCAACTAATAGAGAGGTAGATTTTAATAAGGTTGTTTTGTTTTGTTTTGTTTCTACTACGGTGCTGATGTATATGTAATGTCTAAAAAAGGTTATTTGTAAATAAGTTTTTACAATACTACAGATATCACTGGTCTACTATCTGTAAAAAATATACATATAAATATATATATACTGTTTGTTTAAAATAGAGTATTTTTATTTCATTCCTTAACTCATCATCACAGCAGTGGTATTGCACTTCAGATGACATCTAATTACTAATTTGTACTGTATGACCTGATGGCAACTTGCTCCATTTTATTCAGATTTTTCTAGTTTTCTGTTTTTACTTTGTACATTGAGCATTGCTTATTTCCTTTTAAGAAATGTACAGAGCTCTGAAATGTAGAAACGAAGTGATGTTGACATACCACTTTTAAAGAAAGGAAAAAAAAAAGCAAATAAAAGATCATTATCTGAATCAATCCAAAGTATAGGATCTTCACTGGTCTATAACCTTAATGAAGCAGCTATGTTGTTTCCGGGTTTTAGCTGAGTGACTGCAGTTCTTTTCTCAAGATTTTGGTATCCTTATTATACATCTGTTTAACAATAGGCATCAATTATTTCCAGCCTTTATAATACAACCACACAACTGAAACTTTCTAAATCCCCCACTCCGAAGGCTGTGGCAAAGGGAAGAAAGTCAGCTTTGAAACAACAAAAAACCAAGTCTGTTATTGTGGAGTAGATTCTGATACATGATGACGCCAGGTGTTACCGAGAACTGAGCTCCAGCATTTTTTGACTGTAATCTTCATAAAAGCAGATCACCAGGTCTTTCTTCCTTGGCACCAATTTGTGGGCTCAAACTGCCAACCTTTTGATTAGTAGCTCAGTAAAACCATTAGCACCTCCATTTGCCTTTCGATTTTGATAGGAACATCCTTAAGTTCATTTGTAGATTCAATACAATAACAGTTTAATTTCTAACTGGTTTATTCACAGGATTTAGAAATTGACAGTAAAGTTTTTTATGCAAAAAAAAAAAAAAGGTGGAAATCAAGGACTATGTTGCGGGGAAAGTCGTAAAAGATTTTGGCCAATTTATGGCCTAGTGGACATTGTCAGTAAACCATCTCCCTCCTGTGTGCACTTCTGACAGCCCACGCTCGAACTCTCTTTGGAGGGCTGCCATTGGGCCACTGACCATTTTGCCTACACCACCCACAGAGTGTGGAAAGAACTTATTATATACCTACAGATTGACTTTGCCAGTGACTCACTGACGAGGACTGTGAAGTCTAGGTAACTTTCCTGAACAAATTCTGAGATGTAACTTTGACTCCCGATCTCCCCTGCAGGGTCAGGCTGAGTCTGAGACTGCCTGAAGTTGCCCGCTTGCTTGGCTACTTCTCCTTCTCTGTCCTGTTTCCCCCACTGCCTTTCCATTTTCTCCCCTTGAGGCCCCTTCTTTGATAAATTGCATACATACGAATCCACCTTTCAAGGTCTACTTCTAGGTACTTCTAGGAAATTCCTCCTAAGATTCACCATCAAACTTTAAAAAGCATAGTAAAACAGTAAGTTTCAAAACTGTCTGGGTTAAGCAGAAAAACAGGCCAAAAGAAAAGAATAGAGTTATCAGCAAAAACAGATTAAAAATAAAGGTGAGTTTTCGTACATGTAAACCAAGGAGAAACAATGAATTGGACGGTGGGAAAAGAGGTCAGCCTTGCCCATGATGAGCTGTGGGTCCAGACTGGCTGACAAACAATACCAGGGAGAAAACAAAGTTACACTGCACATTGGTCCTATGATATGGACTTATTCTCCTACCAGATAACCTGGGATGGAAAAATGAACTGATCCAGGGGAGGAAAAGAGACTGATAGTACAGGTGAAGACATGAAGCTCTAAGACATATTGAGCACACCTAGTTCCAATTAATACCACATATTTTTACGTATACTAAAATTTGTTCACTGGATGAATGGAACGCTTCTCTCATTTAAAACTGTTGCTTGCCTGTAATCTTACTGATCTTACAAAACTTCAGTGTGGTTGGTGTGTGGTGGGTGAGAGGAGGGAGAGAATAAACATTTGTCTGTTGTTGTTAGGTGCCACTGAGTTGGCTCCTGACTCATAGCAACCCTGTGAACAACAGAACAAAGCACTGCCCCGTCGTGCGTGAGCCTTACAATCCTTGCTATACCTGAGCCCATCGTTGAAGCCACTGTGTCAATCCATCTCCTTGAGGGCCTTCCCCATTTTTGCTGACCCTCCACTTTACTAAATATGCTATCCTTCAGGGAATGGACCCTTCTGACAACATGACCAAAGTAGATCAGAGAAGTCTGGCCATTCTTGCTCCCAAGGAACATTTTGGCTGCACTTCTTCCAGGACAGATTCGTTCATTCTTCTGGCAGTCCATTGCACTTTCAGTATTCTTTGCCAACACCACAACTCAAAAGCATCAACTCTTCTTCGGTCTTCCTTATTCATTATTCAACTTTCACATGCATATGAGGTGATTAAAAACACCATGGCTTGGGTTAGGTACACCTTAGTCTTCAAAAAGACATCTTTGCTCTTCAGTGTTTTAAAGAGATCTTTTCTTTGCTCTTCAGTGTTTTAAAGAGATCTTTTGCAGCAGACTTGCCCAGTGTAATATATCATCTGATTTCTTGACTGCTGCTTCCATTGGTGTTCATTGTGGAACCAAGTAATGTGAAATCACTGACAACTCCAATCTTTTCTCCGTTTATCATGATGCTGGTTATTGGTCCAGTTGTGAAGATTTTAATTTTTTTATGTTGAGTTATAATCCATACTGCAGACTGTAGCCTTTAATCTTCATCAGTAAGTGCTTCAAGTATTCTTCATTTTCAGCAAGCAAGGTTGTGTCATCTGCATATCACAGGTTGTTAATGAGTCTTCCTCCGATCGTGATGCCATGTTCTTCTTCATATAGTCCAGCTTCTCAGATTATTTGTTCAGCATACAGATTGAGTGAGTATGGGAAAGGAACCAACCCTGATGCACTCCCTTCCTGATTTTAAACTATGCAGTATCCCCTTGTTCTGTTTGAACAACAACGTCCTGGTCTATGTACAGGTTCCTCATGAGTACAATTACGTGTTCTGGAATTCCGATTCTCAATTTTATCCATAATTTGTTATCCACACAATAGAATGCTTCTGCACAGTCAATAAAGCACAAGTAAACATCTTTCTGGTATTTGCCTTTAGCCAAAATCTCTCTGACATCAGCAATGATATCCTCATTCCACATCCTCTTCTGAATCCAGCTTGCATTTCTGGAAGTTCCCTGTCAATATATTGCTGCAACCATTTTTTAATTATTTCAAGCAAGATTATACTTATGAGTGATATTAATGATATTGTTTGATAATTTCCACATTCTGTGGGATTACTTTTCTTTGGAATGGGTACAAATATGAATCTAGATCTTCCAGTCAGTTAGCCAGGTAGCTGTCTTCCAAATTTCTTGGCATAGACAAGTAAGTGCCTCTAGTGTGGCATCCATTTGTTGAAACTTCTCAATGGGTATTCCATCAATTCCTGAAGCCTTGCTTTTTGCCAATTCCTTCAATGAAGCTTTGACTTCTTCCTTCAGTACCATTGGTTCTTGATCATATGTCACCTCCTGAAATGGATGGACAATGACCAATTTATTTTGGTGTAGTGACTCTGTGTATTCCTTCCATCTTCTTTTGATGTTTCCTGTATCATTCAATACTTTGCCTGTAGAATCTGTCAATATTGCAACTCGAGCCTTGAATTTTTTCTTCAGTTCTTTCAGCTTGAGAAATGTGGAGTGTGTTCTTCCCTTTTGGTTTTCTAACTCCAGGTCTTTGCACATTTCATTATAATAACTGACTTTGTCTTCTTGAGCTGCTCTTTGAAATCTTCTGTTCAGTCCTTTTATCTTGTCCTTTCTTCCATTTTCTTTAGCTACTCTCCATTCAAGAGCAAGTTTCAGAGTCTCTTCTATCATCCATTTTGATCTTTTCTTCCTTTCCTGTCTTTTTAATGACCTTTGCTTTCTCCATGGATGATGTTCTTGATGTTATCCCACAATCCATCTGGTTTTTGGTCACTGGTGTTCAATGCCCCACCCCCTATGGTAGTGTAGTGCCTAAGGCATTTGACTACTAACCAGAAGGCTGGCAGTTCAAACCTACCAGCTGCTCCTTGGAAGGAAGATTGGGCAATCTACTTCCATAGTGATACTGCCTCAGAAATCCAAGGAGGGGTCGCTAGGAGTTGGATCTGACTCGACGGCAGTGAGTTTTTTTGTTTGTTTGGTGTTCAGTGTGTCAAATCTGTTCTTCGGATGGTCTCTAAATTCAGGTGGGATACAATCAAGGTCATGTTTTGGCTCTCATGGACTTGTTCCAATTGTCTTCAACTTCAGTTTGAACTTGCATATGAGTAATTAAGGGTCTGTTCCACAGTCAGCTCCTGGCCTTGTTTTGGCTGAAGATACTGAGCTTATCCATCATCTCTTTCCACGGATGCAGTCAATCTGATTCCTGTGTAGTCCATCAGGTAAAGCCCACATGTATAGCCACCATCTGTGTTGTTGAAAAAAGTTATTTGCAATGAATGTAAGTCATTGGTCTTGTAAAATTCTATTATATGATCTCTAGCATCATTTCTGTCACCAAGGCCATACTTTCCAACTACTGGTCATTCTTCTTTATTTCCAGCTTTTGCATTCTGACAACCAGTAATAATAAACACATCTTGATTGCATGTTTGGTCAATTACAGGCTGCAGAAGTTGGTTAAAAAAAAAAAAAAAATTCAATTTCCTCATCTTTGGGTTTCGTGGTTGGTGGGTAAATTTGAATAATAATACTGATGTTAACTCGTCTTCCTTGTAGAGGTATGGATATTATCCTATCACTGACAGCATTATACTTCAGGATAGATCTTGAAACATTCTTTGTGATGATGAATGCTACACCATTCCTCTTCAATTTGTCATTCCCGGCATAGGAGACCATGTGGTTGTCTGATTCAAAATAGCCAAAACCAGTCCATTTCAGCTCACTAATGCCTAGGATATCAATCTTTATGCATTCTGTTTCCTTTTTGACAACTTCTAATATTCCTAGAGGCATACTTCATACATTCCGTGTTCTGATTATTAATGGGTGTTTGCATTTCTTCCCATTTTGAGTCATGGCACATCAGCAAATGGAGGCCCCAAAAGGTTTACTTCATCAGCGTCATTAAGCTTGACTCTACTTTCAGGAAGCAGCTCTTTCCCAGTTGTATTTTGAGGGCCTTCTGACCTAAGGGGCTCAACTTCCTGCCCTATATCAGACTATTTTTCAGGGCTATTCATAAAGTTATCTAGTAATGTATCATCAGATGGTGTTTCACTGCCATTCATAAGGTTCTCACTGGCCAATTCTCTGAGAAGTGAATGACCCCTTCCTTCTTCTGAGTCTGTCTTGGTCTGGAAGCACCACTGAAACCTGTCCACCATGGGTGACCCTGCTGGTATGTGAAACACCAGCACATAACCTCCAGCCTCACAGCAACATGCAAGCCACCATAGTATGACAAACTGACAGATGAGTGGTGGAAACATCTATCTAGGAAGTCACTAAGAGTTTCACAGGGCATCTGCCCCAGTGCAAAAGAGGCATTTTATTGTTCATAGATTAAAAAAAAAAAGTTGCTGTTGAGTTGACTTGGCCTCATGGTGACCCCATGTGTGTCAGAGAACTGTGCTGTACAAGGTCTTCAATGGCTGGTTTTTCAGAAGTAGATCATCAGAACTTTCTTCTGAGGCACCTTCTGTTGGACTCAATCCTCCTAACTTTTGGATAGCTGCCAAGCACATAAACTGTTTGCACCACCCAGGAACTCCTACTGACAGATTAATGAACATTCAGAAGCATTAGATGAGCTGTTTCTGCCTTTGACCAACCATTGTTTTCAAGGAAGAGGAAGACTTTCTGGAAAAAATGGGGTAAAAATTAAATGACCTGATATTTTTCCTTCTTAACAGCTTACTTTAACACTAACCCTCAACTCCCCTACAAAAATAAAAGTGTGTGAGGACAAATATCTGTGAAGGGAGCAAGCCCTGCTTAACAACCTATTTGCATGTTGTTGTTTTTGTTAGGTGCTATTGAGTTGATTTCAACTCATAGTCACCCCATGTGACAGAGTAGAGCCACCCTATAGGGTTTTCCAGGCTGTAATCTTTACTGAATTTACCAAATCTTTCTCCCTGGGTGCCCCTGGGTGGGTTTGAACTGCACCTAACAGTTGGACCAACAAGACATCTGTTTGTATAAGCAGTCCTTTATCTTTTTGGTTTCCCTCCCTTCTCCTCTTTACTCTTAATTTCCCTCTTCTTTGGTGAGTAGGAGAACCTCAACTAGTATTGATCATATGCCCAGGCCCAAGCCAAAAGTTTCTCAATAGTACTTTGGTATATTTAGCACTGTTATCTGGAATGCAGGAAATTGTTATATCTTCTCCACTGCTATTCTT
>NW_006921663.1:2493537-2500275 GCF_000298275.1 Orycteropus afer afer
GCCACTCCTCGAGAGGAAGATGGGGCAATCTACTTCCATAGTGATACTGCCTCGGAAACCCAAGGAGGGGTTGCTATGAGTAAGGTCTGACTCAACAGCACACAACAACTACAACAACAAGGTCTTTGAAGACTAGGAGGTGGAATCATTCCCATTTTACTGAAGAATAAAGGAAAGAAAAGTAATCTATTTTGTCAAAGGATGACTGCATGTCATGGGCAGAATAGTCCTCCAAGCCCCAGTGACACAGAATGGATGGTAGAGCCCAAATTCTATAGTCTGACCCTCCTTGCCATCTCCAGTGTGTTAGATGCTGTCAAGTCTACTCCAGTGTATAGTGACCCTATGTACAATGGAACAAAACACTGCCAAGTCCTTCGCCAATTCCTTTAGTCCTGGTCTTGGGGTGGTTTCGTGAACATATTATCTCCTCCCCCCTTTTTGCATTACTAAGTACATTTTCAAAGCCAGGTTTGTTTTGTTCTGTTAGTTGATGAGTCTATTTTCTGGCTACTCTATATCTACTTGTCTTCCCCCAGTGCCAGTCATCTGTTGCTTTCCTACAAGTAATGAAGAGGGCTTGGCTGCTTATCAGTATCTGTCTGGAACTTTATTTCAACAGAGAAGTGGTTCTCAAAGGTAGGCTCTGGTGAGGTCCACAGAAATTGTGGTCCATGGTCAAGCTGCTTTGTCCAGATACAAGCAGTCACAACCCCAGCACACACCTCTAAAACCAGAGTCAGCATACAGATGGTGATATAAACATATCTCCCCAAAACAAAATCATTTCATAAACAATTAAAGTGGAAATATATTCTGTAAAGCAGGTGTTTTCACAAAGTCATTTCAAGGAAAACAAAATAAGACTTTTATTTTTAAAATCTAGTTGATGCCATATTGCCTTTAGGGTGAAAACAGCATCAACAAACATTAAGGGGAAGGTAGAAGAAAGAGTTTAAAGGTGCCACCTCAATTTCTTCCCAATATTGAGGTCCAGGTATTCATCCAGAAAGCTGTTTGCAATGCCCAGAGTGCCCAGGAGAGTCAATACAACCAACATCACTAGACTCAACCGGAAACCTGTGATCCTGCAGACGTGAGGGAGAGAAGTGACAAATGAGTGTAACAATGAAGATGGCAAGTCCTAGCTAGGCTGCCCACTGTTGACACTGCCCTGAACTTGCATGCTTTTGCCATTTGAAAGGTTTGATTCACCCCTTAAAGAAGATGTCTAGTCAGCCGGGCTAATTGGCTTCTTTGAATATACAAAGAATTATCAAGACTGGGCAGAATTAATGCCCTGGAAACTTTTTATAAACAGTGCACAATTTCTGAAAGGATTTAAAGTATAGTGGTCAAGGAGTACTCATTCAGTGCACAATTTTATACTTGTATTTTGCCATCTCACTCCTAATGGTATATGGCTTCTGGCAACATGGATTGCTTTTGCATCCATAAGCATCAGTGCTGTGAATACTTCTCACTAATCCAGACTCCATCCTGATACTTTTTGCCTAACTGCACAATTGTTGGGTTCGTCTTACCTTTTTTTAACAGCTTCTGAATAGCCACAGAAGTACTGGTGGCGAGCATACATATACACCAGGCCCAGAAAAGAAGCAAAAACTGTAGAAGGAAAAAAAAAAAAAAAGAAATAGAGTATGATGGTCATCTCTCAATATGTGGGATCAAGACTGAAAAAATACTTACAAAACATATCTGACAAAAGGCTTATATCCAGGATATATAGAGACACTTTCAATTCAATAATAAAAGAAAAAAAAATTTAGATAGTCAAAAGATTTGAATATTTGTTGTTTTAGTTGCCATTGAGTTGCTCCAACTCACAGCAACCCTATATACAACAGAACGAAACACTGCCTGGTCCTGTGCCATCCTCCCAGTCCTGGCTGTACCTGAGCCCATCGTTGCAGCCACAGTCTCAATCCATCTTGTTAAGGGTCTTCCCCTTTTTCACTGACCCTCCACTTTACTTAGTATAATATCCTTCTCCAGGGAATATGGTCCCTTTTAACAACATGACTGAAATAGGTGAGACAAAGTTTGATGATAGTCGCTTCCAAGGAGCATTCCGGCTGCACTTCTTCTAGGACAGATTTGTCCATTCTTCTGGTAGTTTATAGTATTTTCAGTATTCCTCACCAACACCATAATTCAAATGCATCAACTCTTTTTTAGTCTTCCTGATTCATTGTCCATCTTTCACATGCATATGAGACAGTTGCAGATACTACGGTTTTGGTTAGGTGCACCTTAGTCTTCAAGGTGGCATATATGCTCTTCAACACTTTAATGAGGTCTTTTGCAGCAGATTTGCCCAGTGCAGTACGGTGTATGATCTCTTGACTGCTTACTTCCATGGACAGTAAACAAAATAATTAGAACACTGCATGGGTGTTGATTGTGGCTCCAAGCAAAATAAAATCGTGGACAACTTCCATCTTTTCTCCATTTATTGTGATGCTGTTTATTGTTCCAGTTGTGAGAATTTTTGTTTTCTTTATGTTGAGGTGTGATCCATATGGAAGACTGTAGTCTTTGATTTTCATCAGTAAGTACTTCAAGTCATCTTCACTTTTAGCAAGCGAGATTGTGTAATCTGTTTATCACAGGCTGTTAATGAGCCTTCTTCCAATCCTCATGTCATGTTCTTCTTCATACAGTCCAGCTTCTTGGAATATTTGCTCAGCATACAGATAGAATAAGTATGGTGAAAAGGTACAATGCTGACACATACTTTTCTTGATTTTACACCATGCAGTATCCCCTTGTTCTGTTTGCACAACAGCCTCCTGCTCTATGTACAGGTTCCTCATGAGCACAATCACGTGTTCTGAAACTCCCATTCTTCCCAATGTTATCCATAATTTGTTACGATCCACACAATCGAATGCCTTTGCATAGTCAATAAAACACAAGTAAACATCTTTCTGGTAGTTTTTGCTTTCAGCCAAGATCCATCTGACATCAAAAATGATATCCCTCATTCCATGTGCTCTTCTGAATCCAGCTTGAATTGCTGACAGTTCCCTGTCGATGTACTGCTGCAACTCTCTTTGAATTATCTTTGGCATAATGCTACTTGCATATGGTATTCATGATGTTGCTCAATAATTTCCACATTCTGTTGGATCACATCCAGATATGGCTGAACACTGACCAATTCTTTTTGGTACAGTGGTCCTATGTATTCCTTCCATCTTCTTGTGGTGTTTCCTCATCATTCAAATTTTGCCCATAGAATCCTCCAATATTACAACTTGAGATGTTCGGTTTTTTAACTCCAAGTCTTAGCATATTTCATTATAATGCTTTGCTTTGTCTTCTGGAGTTACTCTTTGAAATATTCTGTTCAGTTCTTTTATTTCACCATTTCTTCCATTTACTTTAGCTATTCTATGTTCAAGAGCAAGTTTCAGTGTCTCTTCTGACATCCATTTTTTTTCTTTTTAATGACCTTTTATTTTCTTCATGTATGATATCTTTGATGTCATCCCACAACTCATCTGGTCTTCTATCATTAGTATTCAATGTGTCAAATCTATTCTTTAAAGTATTTTGAGTCTTGTGGACTTGTTTTAAATTTCTTCATCTTCAACTTCAACTTGCATATGAGCAATTGGTGGTCTGTCCCACAATTGGCCCCTGGCCTTGTTCTGACTGAACAAGTTTCCATTGTCTCTTTCCACAGATGTAGTCTATTTGATTCCTGTGTATTCCATTCAGTGAGATCTACCTGCGTAGTAACCATTTATGTGGTTAAAAAGAAAAAAAAGATACTTGCAATGAATAAGTTGTTGGCTTTGCAAAATTCTATCATGTGGTCTATGGCTCATTTCTATCACCAAAGCCTTATTTTCCAGCTACTGAACCTTCTTCATTGTTTCCCACCCTTGCATTCCAAGCACCAGTAATTATCAATGCATCTTGATTTCAGACTGCAGAAGTTGGTAGAAATCTTCAGTTTCTTCATCTCTGGCATTAGTAGGTAGTAGGTAAATTTGAATAATAGTCATATCAACTGGTCTTTCTTGCAGATGAATGGATATTATCCTATCCCTAACAGTGTTGTATTTCAAAGTAGATCTTGAAATATCAATGAATAGGACATCATTCCTGTTCAATTTGTCCTTCTTGGCATGGTAGACCATAAGTTTATCCAATTCAAAATGGTCAATACCAATCCATTTCTATTCACTAATGCCTAGGATATCAATATCCCAAGTATTCCATTTAAGTTTTGACAACTTCCAATTTTCCCTGATTCATACTTCGTATATTCCACATTGTAATTATTAATGGATGTTTGCAGCTATTTCTTCTCAGAAGAAACCTTAGGGACCTTTTTTTGTTTTCATCAGCACCTCACACAAGTTGCCATAAACCCTTTGTAAACATTGGAGTCTATCTGTGAGACTCTGATATTACTGGTTATCTTAGTTATTAGTGCCACTAGAACACAAATACAAGTGGATGGCTTTAACAATTAGAATTTTTTCTTTCATAGTTTAGGAGGCTAGAAGTCTGGATTCAGAGTACCAGTTCTAGGAGAAGGCTTTCTGTGTGTGTGTCTCCTGGTTCTAGGAGGTTCCCAGCTCAGGGACCCTGGGTGCAAAGGATGGGCTTCTCTCCCTGCTCTTCTTTCTTGGTAGTAGTAGGTCCCTCCCTTTCTACTTGCTTCTCCCTCCTGTAATCCCTTGTAAGGTAAGAGGTGTTTTAGGTCACACCCCAGGGAAACTCCCCTTACATCCGATCAAGCCTGTGATGGGATTAATGGCATCACATCCCACCCTAATCCTCTTACAACTGATTGGCTTGTCATATCAGATCACATCATGGGGGAATCATTACATAACTGCCACATTATATCATTGCATAACTGCCAAACCGACGAGAATCATGGCTCATATTTTGTGGGGATACAATTCAATCCATGGCACTGGGTAAAATTACTTTCATTATTTTATTTGGTTACAAACTCTTTTTACTTCTACTATACACCAGGTATTATTCTAAGCATTGAAAAGATAGAAAAGCTACCTGCCTTTATGGAGCTTTTATTGTATCAGCAGATGGACAATAAACAAAATAATTAGAAGAACACTGCAGACTTGAATGTGCCATAAAGAAAATGAAGAGAAATGGGAATTGGAGCAGACTGCCTTTAGGAAGGACCAGGGAAGACCTCCCTGAGGAGATGATGATCAGGCTAGGGTCTGAAGGATGGGAATAAGGGAGCCAAGCCAAGAGTTGGAGAAATGGGATTAGAACCAACTGGTGTCTCAGGAAGCCTAAGGATTCTGAGCACACTCCTGTTTTGAAACTCCCTATCTAACTAATTGCTCCAATAAAACCAATGAGAACTGTTCAGGGGCAGTTAAGAATTAGGCAACTTACTTTAGAAGAGAATGAATGAAGGAAAAGAGTAGTGAGAAGACATTCAAGAACTCCTTTCCTGACTGGCAGTCCCTAACAGTGAAATGCAGCAGGTCAGTTAGCAGAGCCTGAGTTCCATTATCAAATAGCACTTTTCTTATTAGTTGTTAATGTGATTTTACTTGACAGCCACTCTCATTCATGCCCTTAGAGACAAAAGTGTGACTTGAAATCAAGTTAAGAAGTCTTTTCCTAAAGAATACTTTATCTGAAATTCCTCAGTTGATGGTAAAAATGACAAGAAAGAGTCATGGCCTTTGAATGCCACTGGATTTCGCTTTTATTTAGATCATAGGGATCAAGTGTCAGACCCAAATAAAATAAGGCAATGAAAATTCCCAGAAAGCAAAGGGCATGAAATTTCTCCAACTGAGGTAACTGATGCTATGTCCAAGTCCTTGTTAAAGGAACAGACGTGTTTGGGTAAAGCTTTCAGCTCACCAAGGGTGTCTCAGTCAAATAGCAAGTAGATGTTTGTAGAGTTACTAGGTACAAATAGCAGCACTATAGCCTTGAGAACCTTTAAGAAAAGGTTCAGGGGTAGTTGGGACAAATACCTATATGCTCTGCTCTATCCTTGAAAGCTAATTTTTCCCTGTATTGGTTAAGGTCAAGTTGGACAAATTACTTAACCTCTCTGTATCTCAGATTCCTCATCTGTAAGGTAGGAATGACAGAACCTACTCCATAGGGATATTTTAAATGGTATAAATTATATCCATGCCCTAATGTAAGTGTAAAATTTAAAACTTGTCACATAGTAAGTTCACAATACATATTAACTATAATTTAAAATATATATATTTAATTGTGATTTTGGAGAATATTTACATAGCAGATTAGGTTCTCATTTAACGATTTATATACATATTATTAAGTGCATTGGTTATACTTTTTGTAATATGTCAACATGCATTCTCACTATTTCCATTCTGATTGTTTTGTTTCCATTAATCTAGCTTCCTTGTGCCCCCTTAGTTTCTCATCTTTGGTCGAGAGTAAATGTTGACTGCTAGGTGTCAATTAGATGATTATTTTAAGGAGCATAGTACTAATAGATGATATTATTTATTTTATGAGCCACTCTATCATTTGACTGATAGGTAACCACTGGGAGTGGTTTGAGTTCCAATATTGAAAGGTACTCCAGGGCAATAGTCTTGAGGGATCCTCTAGTCTCTACCACTCCAGTAAGCCTGGACTTTTATGTTGTTGTTGTTGTTATTTGCCATCGAGTCAGCCCCAACTCCTAGCGACCCCTCCTTGGGTTTCCGAGGCAGT
>NW_006921663.1:2501695-2539473 GCF_000298275.1 Orycteropus afer afer
GGGTTTGAACTGCCAGCCTTCTGGTTAGCAGTCAAGTGCTCTAGCCACTATGCTACCAGAGCTCCTTATTTTACTGAGGAAGAAACTAAGGCCTGAGAGCCTAAGCTCTGATTTACAGAGAATCAAAGGTAGACACCATCTGATTTCAAAGCTCTGTCCTAATGTCAAATCAAATTGCCTCTATTCATAGAAGAGTTGGATGGAAAATTTGATACTATTTTAATCAAAAAGAACAATTCTTTGGGACCTATAATTAATTCATCTGCACCCAGAAAAAGGGAAAAAAGATGAATTCTATTCATCCTCCTTCCTGTCCTACACCCCCAAATGGTCTTGGTTAGGTTAGCTGAGCTTTTTGCTGACAATATTACAACCAGAAAGAACTTTAATGTAATTCATAATGAGGATTTGAGTAGGCCTTTGTGGAAAAGTCATAGTCTGCAGGATTATAAATGATCCCACATCCTTCCTTAAAGCTTAAAGACTTAAAGCTCTGAGGCAATTGACCCAGAAATATTTGATGCTGGTTCTTGAAGACCTGGATCTTCTAGTCCAAGTCACCATGAATGATCCTTTTTTTACTTGATGAAAAAAAGAGAGCATAATTATCAAGCATAGTTCTTCTATCATTTTCCATAATTCCATAGAGAATTGTGGATGGGTCAGCTCAAACTTATTAACCTCATCTGCATGAGAAAACACTCATTCACAATAATTCAATCATCTCTTAAAGCCTGGTAAGAAAACTGCATCATCACCAAACTCAATGCTCATATCCTGAGGAAAAAGTGGAAAATTTTAATCCCTCCAGCAAAGAAGATGCTTTTGAGTTGTGGTGTTGGCAAAGAATACTGAAAATACCATGGACTGCCAGAAAAACAAACATGTCTGTCCTGGAAGAAGTGCAGTCAGAATGCTCCTTGAGAGCGAGAATGGCCAGACTTCGTCTCATCTACTTTGGTCATGTTGCCAGAAGGGACCGTTCCCTGGAGAAGGATATCATGCTTGGTAAAGTGAAGGGCCAGTGAAAAGGGGGAAGGCCTTCAAAGAGATGGATTGACACAATGGCTGCAACAATAAGCTCAGGTATAGCAAGGATTGTGAGGCTGTTGCAGGACCAGGTAGTATTTCATTCTGTTGTACACAGGATCTCTATGACTTGGAGCTGACTTGAAGGCACCCAACAATAACAACAACCAGCAAAGATAAATGTGCGGTCACTTACACAGCTCTCTGAGGGCCGTGAGAGTGACCATCAAGAGCCTGGAAAATCAGAAACGGCTAATGTGAATGCAAAATTACCCTCTTCTTCATTTTTTTGCTGTTGTCCTTAAAGCCAGCAAGCTACTATAAGACATGCTTTGTCTACACCATAACACTGATGTCCTCACAAATCACACATACAGCTTTCTAGTACTCAGAGAAGTAACCAAGACTTTTCTTTCTGCTGTTTCCTACTTGGGATGGTTAGTTTTGTGTGTCAGATTGACTAAGCTATAGTTCCCAATTACTCAATCAAACACTAATCCAGGTGGTATTGTGAAGATATTTTTTAGATGTGGTGAAAACCTACAATCAGTTGATTTTAAGTAAAGGAGATTATCATCAATAATCTGAGTATGCCTCATCCAATCAGTTGAAAGGACCTCGGAGCAAAACTGAGGTTTCCCTGAGGAAGAACTTCTACCTTAAGACAGCAGCATCAGTTCCTGCCTGAGAGTTTCCACCCTGCCAGCAAGCCCTATACATTTCAGACTTGATAACCCCACAATCACATTAGCCAATCCTTGAGGAATCTAGTCATGTGTCACTTAATATCCATAGTACATTCTATGAAATAGGATGTTATGTGATTTGGACATTGTACACACAGAGTATTATATACAAAGCATTATATATTATGTCCCTGGATTACAAACAAGTTCCATTCCTAAGTCAGTCTTTAAGTTGAATTTGTATGTAAATCAGAACAGTTAGGTACAGTTTGTATCTAACATCAGTCAGTCAAATGTTTGTCTTAGTAAATAGTTTACCTTTCTATGCATAAAAGAGGATTAAACACTTCCAGACACACTAAAACATCTTTAATATAATAACCACATCTTTAAAACATTCTTAACATAACCACTTGTCTGTCAGTTTGTCGTACTGTGGTAGCATGTGTGTTGCTGTGAGCCTGGGAGCTAGGTCACTGGAATTTCAAATACCAGCAGGGTCACCCAGGGTAGACAGGTTTCAGCAGAGCTTCCAGACTAAGACAGACTGAGAAAAAGGACAGAATCATTCACTTCTGCAAAAATTGGCCACTAAAAACCTTATGAATAGCAGTGAAACACTGATATATTAACATAATAATACAGTAATAATTAAAAATGTTTTGATGTGTGTCACAAATTAGTGCCTGTTTGTTATTATGAACCTTGTATGTATCTCAAATTGTTAATATAATAGGCATTATAGGGATTGGGACCACAGACTTACATGTGGTCAGATGCTGCCAGAATGGACATTATGTGGTACAGGATTGTATATATATACTCCTATTGATTCTGATTCCATTTCTCTAAAGAGCCTTGACTGATACACCATCTTCGGCATTATTTTGCTTCTGATGTTTGCCTTTTCAGTAATTTCTTTTTAAATTTGTAAGCTGCTATGACAGATTAAGTGAAAAGATTTATAAATCTGTATACCAAAAAACCAAACCAAACTCATTCCTGTCAAGTTGATTCCAACTCATAGTGACCCTTCCTTGGGTTTCCAAGGCAGTATCTCTGTGGAAGTAGATTGCCCAGTCTTCCTTCCGAGGAGTGGCTGGTGGGTTTGAACTGCCAGCCTTCTGGTTAGCAGTCAAATGCCTTAGGTATGATGCCACCAGAGCTCCCATAAATTTGTATAGTTATAGAATAATTACAGTTATATAAAGAATAAATGGGGGAAGGGAGCACTAAATCATCAATTATGGGGATGAAAAACATTTTGGAACTTCTAATTGTATTTATTCTTAAAATCCCATCCTTTAGTTTTTGTTTGTGTGTGTTTTATAATGTTATATGATATTATTTTCTGGTTGAATTATAAGCTGTATTAATAGATAAAACCCAAATTCCCAATGGTTTAACACAGTGGATGTTTGTATCATGCTTACATCCCAGTCCTATATGGTAGTTTCTAGTTGGATAGCCTTCCTTTTACATGGCTGTCTAGAGGCCCAGGCTCCTTCCATTGTATGGCCTTACCCTCATCCAGCTCCTCAGAGCCCCTGCTGTTGACTCAGTGGCTAGTCCGAGACCTTGACAGACCAGTTACTTAGCCATTTGGCCTATAAGTGACATATTTCATTTTTCATTCACTTTCCATTGGTAAGAAGTGCTGTTGTTGTTGTTGTTAGGTGCCATTGAGTTGGCGCCAACTCATAGCAACCCTATGTACAACAGAACGAAACACTGCCTGCTCCTGCACCATCCTCACAATCCTTGCTATGCTTGAGCCCATCATTGCAGCCACTATATCAGTCCAACTCATTGAGAGTCTTCCCCTTTTTCACTGAACCTCTACTTTACCAACCATGATAGCCTTCTCCAGGAAATGGTCCCTTCTGACAACATGACCAAAGTAGGTGAGATGGAGTCTGGCCATTCTCGCTTCTAAGGAGCATTCCAGCTGCACTTCTTCCAGGGCAGATTTGTTCATTCTTTTGGCAATCCATGGTATTTTTAGTATTCTTCACCAACACCTCAATTCAACAGTATCAACTTTTCTTCCATCTTCCTTGTTCATTGTCTAGCTTTCACATGCATATGAGGAGATTGAAAATACCATGGCTCGGGTCAGACATGGAGCTCTCGTGGCATAGTGCCTAAGGCATTTGACTGCTAATGAGAAGACTGGTGGTTCAAACCCATCAGCCACTCCACAGAAGGAAGACTGGGCAATCTACTTCCGTAAAGATTTACTGCCTTGAAAACACAAAGGGGGTCGCTATGAGTTGGAATCAACTCCATGGCAGTGAGTTTGATTTTTTTGTTTTTTAGGGTCAAACACATCTTAGTCTTCAAAGTGACATCTTTGTTCCTTAATACTTTAAAGAGGTCTTTTGCAGCAGATATGCTCAGTGCAATATGACATTTGATTTCTTGATTTCTGCTGCTTCCAGAGATGTTTATTGTGGATCCAAGTAAAATGGAATCCTTGACAACATCAATCTTTTCTCCAAGAAGTAGCCTCACCCAAATTCAATCACAACAACAACTTTACCCCATCTTTGTTAGTAAGCTAGCCACCTCTGCTACAGTGCAACAGGTCCCTGGGTGACATAAATGGTTTGTTCTTGACTACTAACTGAAATGTTGGCAGTTTGAACCTACCCAGCAGTGCCACAGAAGAAAGGACTAATGATCTGTTTCTGTAAAGATGACAGCTAAGGAAACAGTTCTACTCTGTAATACATGGAGTCACCATGAGTAGAATTGACTTGATGACAATGGGTTTGTGGTTGTTATATAGATATCTTTTACTGTTCAGTGTACTTAATCAAAAAAGTTTGGAGACTAGTGTTTCAGAACTGTCAGACTTGGAGCTGTCAGGCTACAATTTGATTCTGTTTTTCAAAATATACTTTGTCAGTATACTTAATAAATGAGATTGGTCATGATTGATCATTCTCAAACTCAGGGTTCAAATGGTACTTAGGTTGGGATTACCCTCATGCTTCCAGCCCTCTGACCCAGGTGGGAATCTGCAGAGTTCAAGTATCTGAGCCCCATACCCAGGGTCCCTTGGTACTGGGGATGGACAAGGAAAGGTTTCAGCAGCTCTAACTGCCCAATCTCCACACTTTCTGTCAGACTGACTTTAGAGGGCTGAGTTTTTCAAATTTTCCCTGGTCTTTCTTGATTTTAGCACTCTGAGTTCCAGGAACCTCCTGAGTCCCAGGCGAACCAGGACAGTTGGTCACCTTACTGTCACTCTGGCAAAGACCTTTCAGTTATGATCCTCTGTTTAGAATTTAAGGCCTGTGGCTGTGGAAGTGAAGGCCAAAGGGGCCCCTCACTGAAAACTGCAGAACTTTAACAGGCTAGCAGGCATGATTAAAGTAGACATTAATCATAGCTTGCTATTTCCCCCTTCATTTTGCTTTCTTTTAAGTAAATAGAAAGTCAACCTCTTTATGGACACTGAGTTCTTTAGGTTTGTTATTTTCAATTGTATGTTCTTTTAAGCATAACCCTCTCCCATGACTGGTTTCAGCTGAGAAGTGTAGCCTATGAAGCCAGACGACCCTGGAAGAGGGATGCTGAGTCCAGGGTAACCAGGCAAGAGAAGAACAAAGACATTCTTGGCAGTCCAAGGGATCTTCAACTCCCTTCGCATTGCCCTATATAATCATGTTTACCTCTTTGCTCAGGAGACAGACATTTTAGAGAAGCATTTCTCTCTGTCTCCTTGGGTATCGATACACAACAAACCTTTTACTTTTCCACTTCAACCTGTTGTGATCATTGGCTTCCCATGACAGTGGGTAAGGACCTTGTTGGTAGTACTTCATGGTGACATCTGCTTGTACAAAGGAAATTCTTCTCCCTAATCTTTTTATAGGAAATTGAAATAGCAAAGGGCAAGGACACAGGATTATTATCCAAAAGGGGCTCTAGCCATTTCCCTTCAGTGTGATATGCAGGTATCTTGCAGGAAAGGGGCTGTCCACAGGTGGTCATCACCAATTATACTCTCAGTTCCCACAAAAAGGGAAAGTGCAAAGTGACTGTTGTCAGCTGTTTTGGTCCTGCTAGGGGATTTTTCCTGAGAATCCCTATAGTAAGAGGATAGATTGTGTCTGCTTTCATGTCCAAAAACAGCCTATAAATTATCTTCATGTCAATATACCTGTAATTGGTCACTGATAAAATTGTCAAGAACATATATTCAGAGGTCAGTGTCCTTGAGTTAAACGATGTCTGTTGGCAGCTTACTGAGAATGAGTTCTCCTGGGACACAGCCAGGCATGGCCACTGGAGTGTGATGGGGGGCATTGGAGGGGTTTAGAGAAAGTGGTGATGGCAGAAGAACATGGTCACATGGTGGAGAAGGGCAGGCACTCCGAGGCTAAGCAAAACCTGGTGTTCTTCCTAGGTAGGCAGTCAGTCAGCACAGAAGATGGTTAGCAAAGAAGAGGGTGCAGAGTCATGGTGCTAAGTTGCCCACTCACTCCAGGTTTTGCAGTTACGTTAGCATCCTTTTTGGAGTATCAAATGACTCCTAGCAGCTCTTGCTTATCCAGGATATCAGCACCCCCCTCCATCTTCCCTGTTACTTCTGGGAGTTCCAGTGAACACAGTCTCTGCTTGTAAGCAATTTAAGGGAGGACCATGTCCCTACCCTGCTGCAGTGTTCCCTGAGAGCACAGTGCCCCCTCCCCTAGTTCTGGAACATCTTCCACAACTTCTGGGGCTGCTCTGGGGTCTGTGGCAGGGAGATAAGAGACCTGGCTCTCCTCAATGCTTTGCTACTTTTGTCATTTGGGACATGACACTGCTTGTATCCAGAGTCATGAAATACTTTGTTTCATGAAGATGGGCCTTCAGCTTCCAGGCTGTTCTCTACTAGGTATAAATCCAGTTCATTGGGTTAAGAAGGGGAAAAAGATACCCTATTCATCCTCATGTCTTCTCTCTTCTCAGTCAAAAGGCCATTGTGTTAGTTGCCTAGCTCTGCTGTAACAGAAATACCACACGTGAGTGGCTTTAAAGAACAGAAATTTATTTTATCACAGCTCTGGAGGCTAGAAGTCCAATCCAGGGTACCTTCTCAAGGAGAAGGCTCTTCCTCTGTCTGCTCTGGGGGAAAATTCCTGTTTCAACTTCTGTAGCCCTAGTGTTCCTTGGTGATATTCACATGACATCTACCCCCACTGCCCCACCTTGTTTGTGACTACTGTTGTGTTTAACTTGTTCTTTTTGTATTTCAGAAGGGATTATGTTTAGGACACACCCTACACTGAAATGGCATGTTGTGACAAAGAAAATCTTATTTTCAAATACTATATATATACAGATATACCCCAAACCCAAACCCAAACAAGTGGATTCTGACTCATGGCAACCCAGGGTTTCCAAGGCTATAAATCTTTATGGAAGCAGACTGCCCTATCTTTCTCCCATGGAGCAGCTGGTGAGTTGCGGCTCCCCACCTATTGGTTAACGGCTGAATGCCTTAACTACACCACCACCAGAGCTCCTTTTTTTCCACAGATATAGGGGTTAGGATTCCAACACATATTTTGAGGAGGAAACAATTTAATATTAATAGTCACTTTCCTTCCTCTTCCAGATAAGAGACATAGAAGAACACAGGCATGTTCATTCATGTAGACAGATATTTGAAAAAGCCATGGACCCATAGGTTCTGCCCCTGTGCTGTATCTGGGCTGTATAGTGTATTATCCCTCTCCTCCCTCGTGCCAAACCAAGGTCACCACTTCAGTGTAAAGAGGATCTCTAAACAGTTAAACTTTTATAAAGAGTAAAACGGGCTGTTTTTAAAGATGCTTTTGAAAAACTTTCATCCCAGCTAATTTTGTATTAAAATGTGTGGTGAAAAAATTTAAATGTGGAATAAAAGATGAGTTACAAAACTGAATAAAAGATGAGACAATTGTATTTTGTTTCCGGAGAGATCATGTAAAGCCCCGATGACTGTGGAAAGAGTAGAGCTGTTACTCTCTTTTACCTTGTGGAAAACAGTTCTATAGATTGAGCCAAAGAAAAGGCAATGTTGGGAAGCCATTTATTTTTTACATGACTGTCTGGTGCATAGTGCCTAAGGCATTTGACTGCTAACCAGAAGGTTGCAGTTCAAACCCACCAACCACTCCTCTGAAGGAAGGTTGGGCAATCTGCTTCGGTAGAGATACTGCCTCGGTAACCCAAGGAGGGGTCGCTACGAGTCGGGTCCGACTCGATGGCACATAACAACAACAATTAGTCTGTAACTATACAAATTTGTAAATCTTTTCACTTAACCTGTCATAGCCACTTATAAATTTAAAAAGAAATCAGTAAAAAGGCAAACATCAGAAGCAAAACAATGCTAAAGATGTCGTATCAGTTAAGGTTCTTCAGAGAAATAGATTAAGAATCAGTAGGAGAATATATATGTGATCATGCACACATAATGTCTGTTTGGGCGACATCTGACTGCATATAAATCTGTGGCCCCAACCCCTGGAAAGCCCATTATATTAAAAATTTGAGGTGTATGCAGTGGTTCATAATAACAAATGGACATTAATTTGCAACACACATCAAAATATTTTTATTAACTGTGTTATTATGTTAGTATATTAGTGTTTCACTGCTTTTCATAAGGTTTTCAGTGGCCAGTTTTTTTCAATAGTGCATGGCCCCGTCCTTCTTCCTAGTCTGCCTTGGTTTGTAAGCTCTGCTGAAACATGTCCACCATGTGTGACCCAGCTGATATCGGAAATACCGGTGGCATAGCTTCCAGCCTCACAGCAACATTCAAGCCACCACAGTATGACAAACTGACACACGAGTGGTGCAAAAGACCTCTTTAAAATGTTAAGGAGCAAAGACATCACTTTGACGACTAAGGGGCACCTAACCCAAGCCATGGTATTTTCAATTGCTTCATATGCATGTAAAAGCTGGACAATGAATAAGGAAGACTGAAGAAGAGTTGATGCCTTTGAACTGTGGTGTTGGCAAAGAATAGTGAAAATTCATAAGCTGCCAGAAGAGCAAACAAATCTGTCCTGGAACAAGTGTAGCCAGAATGCTTGAAAGCAAGAATGGCCAGACTTCTCACCTACTTTGGTCATGTTGTCAGAAGGGACCATTCCCTGGAGAAGGGTATCATACTTGGTAAAACAGTGAGTCAGCAAAAAAAGGGGAAGACCCTCAATGAGATGGACTGACATAGTGGCTGCTATGGTGGGTTCAAGCATAGCAAGGATTGTGAGGCTGACGTAGTACCGGGCAGTTTCGTTCAGTTGTGCATAGGGTCACTATGAGTCAGAGCCAACTCAATGGCACCTAACAACACTAACAACCTCCTGAGGGGTATATGTATACATCACTTGGGAGACCTGTAGCCTAAAGCACTTCTGCATATTTCTGCTATTTAATAGATTTGTGAATACACAACATGAAACTTTGCTTACAACAATCTTGATTATGGAAAATCTGAAACATTCTCCAAAGAGGAAATCTGATCAGGTATAGAACATTTCTATGCCATACTAATAGTATAGCATATTTTAAAAAATGAAAAACAGAGAAGGCAATTTAAAGACCTTCTTAAGAGGGTTTCCTCTTCAAATGTCTTGTTTGCCCGTCTTGCTTTTTGCTTTTGTTTTGGTGATTGTTCTTGGGGTGCATTGGGCTGCACACTGCTCTGAGTGTTTGCACCACTAACTGGAGATGGCCCAACCTCCACTGGCTGATGTTAGACCCTGGGAAATTGGTTGGGTTATCACACTGAGTATGAGTCAGAGCAATGGATTAATTATTTTGGAAAAACCCTAGGGAAGAGTTAGCTGGCATGAATCTTTTCATAAAGCTCTGTAACTGTGGTAGTTCAGTTTGTATGTCAACTTGGCTGTGCCCGGTTGAGTGACTGGGCAGCTGGTGATAGTTATTCCCCATGATGAGACTGGCAATCAACTCCATGGTGGGATCTACCACAGCAGCTGAATAGCTGTTTTAGGGATGTGATCTGCTTCCCATATATAAGAAGCAGCTTTGGGAATGGTCCAGCTTATGGCATGCTTGGACGCTGCATGTAGCCATGTTGTTGCTCAGCAGCCTGCCATGCTCTGCCGACCTTGGTACTTTTAATGGACTTAAATTAATGGCCTGCCATGTGGTTTGCTAACATCAGGACATCAGGACTGTGCTTTTTTACTTGTCAACCTTGGGCATGTCAGTCTCAGCACCTATCAGCTGTCTGAGTGAGGAAAAGCCTCTAGCTTCAGTGGGCCAGGAGCAGGAGGCAGAGCTGAAGCCCAAAGTTGAGGGGCTTTCACCCAGCCCCTAGAGCCTGGCACTTTGAACTCAGACTAAAAGCTTCCAAACTGTTAGAGAATAAAACTCCTGTTTCTTCAGGCCATCCCATTTGTGGTATATTCTTGTCAGAGCGGCACTAGGTAACCAGAACAGTAACCATCTAAATTACTCCTTGTCAAGTAACTCTTTAAGATATGGAGATCCAGTGTGGGGACATTATCAGGAGGCTGGTGGTGGCGGCAGGAGTCTAACCACCACTCTTCAATGATGCTAGTGATAAGGAATTGAATGAAGGAGGGAGACTTGCAGTCAATCCATATTCCATCTGGCTCTCATTCACTGACTACCTAGAGATCACTGTCAGTATGATTTCCCCTGCCTAAGGCATATGACTGCTAACCAGAAAGTTGGTGGTTCAAACCCACCAGCCACTCTGTGGAAGGAAGACTGGACAATCTACTGCCATAAAGATTTACCACCTCAGAAACCCAATGGGGGTCACTACGAATTGGAATCGACTCAATGGCAGTGAGTTTTTTTTTTTGGTTGCTTGGGTCACAGTAGCTGGTGGTGTTTGGTGGTTTGTGGAGGAGGACACTGGAGTTTGAAGAATTTATCAGTGAGAGTCAATTTCCCATCTTGGAGATGTCTGTTGTTAACTGTCGTTGGGTAGGCCCTCAGCTACCCCCATGCACAACGGAACAAAATGCTGCCTGGTCTTGTGACATCCCCATGATCATTGACAGATCAGACGGTTTGTTGTCCATAGAGTTTTCATTGGCTGATTTTTGGAAGTAGCTCGTGAGGTCTTTCTTTCTAGTCTGTCTTAGTCTGGAAGCTCTGCTGGAACCTATTCACTATGATAGCAACAAGCAAGTATCTGCTGACAGATGAGTTGTGGCTGAACATGAGATACATTGATTGGGAACAAGCTCACATCTGCCTCTTGGAAAGTAAAAATTCTACTGTTGAGCTACCAATGCCCCCTGGGTATTCTTAGCCCCTTTATAATAACTTAGTATATAAATACGCCTAGCCCTCCCAGCAGATGTCTAACAGTTGTAAGAAAAATGGGAATGTGTTTAATTGTCTCCCTCTCTTTTTTTTCTTTTCTTTTTATTTTTACTTTTTGTATTTACTACACATGCTATTATAATCCTGGTGTTGCAGAATATTAGAAAAATTATTGTTGTTGTGAATTTTTCTTTTCTCCATAGTTTCTAGACATATATTAAGGTTATTAGTTTTAATTTCTAAATTTCAGGATTAGAATTCAAAATGACTATTCAAAAGTTAATGAAATGGCCAAAGGAAAAAAAAAATTAAGAAACTATAGTAGAGTAAGAAGCTAATATTTCTGAGTATCCAGAATTTTGATGGTTGGGTTTTTTGTGCCTTGTGGCAAGTTAATTTTGTAATTAAAAAAAAAAAAAAAAAAAAAAACTCACTGCTGTTGAGTTAGATCTGATTCATAGTGACCCCTCCTTGGGTTTCTGAGGTGGTATCACTACAGGAGTAGATTGCCCAATCTTCCTTCCAAGGAGTGGCTGGTGGGTTTGAACCACCAGCCTGCTGGTTAGCAGTCAAATGCCTTAGGCACAGCACTCAGGAAAGAGGGTACCATTAACAAGAACTGAGTAAGAGGTTGTTCTTTTGCCTTATTTACCAGCACTGATGAAACCATTGTTAGGATCCTATGTAAATTTGTAGGATCCGGAATTAGAAATAAGATGACAATTTTTGTTTAAAGAGAACAATCAAAGAGCTAAAGAACTAGTACTACCTAGCCTCAAAATATTGCAGATGAAAGATACTAAATAATGGCCTGATATATACGAAAAGAGTGACGTCAGCAGCTATTCTTCTCAGTGAGGCTAGAGCTGAGGAAACATTTAAATCGTAACAAGATCAATTTATTACTTGTATCTTCTTTTTTCTTCAATTTATGCCCTTTTATCTAAATGGATCAGGTGTTCATATAAGACAAGTTAGAGTTTTCTAAGTTTAGCAATAACACAAAGGAATGGCCTCTGGTGAAGTTATAGTTATTATTTTCACAATTTTTAGAAGGAATTCTGACAAAGGAGTGCAAAACTCTAGAGACAGTCGTTTATAAGACCTTTTCCCTTTAGGAAGATAAGAGGAATTTGAACGGGACTCTGGAGAAGGGTCCAGAGCTACTAACTCCATACAAGTAAGCTGGCTCCATAATAATCATCTCTATGTGGCAAATGAATATCCACCCTCAGATGACTCCCAGACAGGACACGGGTACGTTAGTGGTGATTCAGTGAGGAAAACCTTTTATTATTGCCATCAGAGAAACTTTGAAGTGATTGCTGATGAGACCTCAAGTTCCATTAAAGATAAAATTAGTCATAACACCAGGCTTCTTGGCTATACTTAGTGCAAAATCAGCAGAAGAAAGAGTAGGGGAGAATGTCACATTTCTGTTATGACCAAGGCCACAAAGACCTTCAAGAGAAATTAAAGGAACTGAAAAGCTTTGGTCCAGGGAAGCCAGAGAGCCAGGAAAAAAAAAAAAAAAAGGCGCATTCCTTTTCCAAGGATATGCAAAGCTAAAGGAGCCCCCACTGAAAAGAAGAATAGGTAACCAAAGAAACCCTGAACAATTGGTTATCCCAGAGGATCCTGTACTGACAACTTAAAGCAAAGGGTTTTACTTGCAGAAAATCTAACCTGCTTTGTCCAAACTGATCCTAAATCTTAAGACCTAAGGCAAGAACTGGGCTAAGGGTATGGAACATCCAAGAAGTAATTCAGGAAAGCCACCTGTAAGTTTGTCATTCTGTGGTAGTTTATATGTTGTGATGATGTTGGAGGCTATGCCACCAGTATTTCAAATACCAGCAGGGTCACTCCTGGTGGACAGGTTTCAGTGATCTTATAGACTAAGATGGACTAGGAAGAAAGATCTAGTGAGCTGTTGAAAATCAGCCAATAAAAATCTTATAGAAAATAACAGAATATTATCTAATAAAGTGCTGGAAGATAAGCCCCCTAAATTGCAAGGCATTCAAAATACACAGTAGCTGCATCAGTGGTCTTGAGTTTACCAACAATCTTGAAGATGGCACAGAACCAGGCAACACTTCATTCCATTGTCAGAGATGACTCATGGTGACTAAAAACAATAATAATTCAGGGAAGGGATTAGGTCCATTCCCATTCCAGCTATAGAGAGAAGCCAGGACAGCCACAGCTAAGCCCTTAAAGGTATTTTATAACTCCACTGTACTGCCCCCTCTCTCCCACTCATTATTGGTTGGTTGTTATTTTCAACCCTTCTCTGTTCTGTCATAATTAGTCTAACAAAAAATTTTAACAACAACAACAAAATGGATATGTACACTTATTTCATAAACAGTAACTTAAGAGAAATATTTAGAACTGGTGGTCAGCTTTACCCCTAGGACAAGAGGAGGCCAGCTATAGAAAGGTAAGGAAAGACTAATAACTTGAAAGAAAATAAAATTTGTAGGAACTTTAAGAAGCGAGGTCATAGAACCAAACAGTGGTCCCAGAAATTCAACCTGCTGGAAACCCCACACTTTCTAATAGGATAGTGTAGAATTTCTTCCTGTGTTGATATTTATAAATAGTACAACTGTATCTCCCAAACTTTAAGCACTAACTTATCAATGTCAAAATGTTAGCCTCTCCATATACCACTGAATATTTTTTTTAAATTTAAATAAATTAGGAAAATAAAATATTATATCACTCCCTGTGGTGCAGTAAATTACATAGTATGGCTTTTCTAGCCATAAGTCTCTGTAAACTCCTTGGTGGGATTTGCCGTGAGCAACTGAGTAGCTCCTGGTCGTTAAGTTACCCACTGGGGTATTTCTGTTTGAAGAAGCACAAAGTAATTTTCTGGGAAGTTCACTCTCAGGTATATGGAATTCTGATGTTGGGATTTTTTAGTTTGCCCACTCTGCCAGGCTCTAAAGGAGCCCTCCTAGAGGCAGAAGGAGTCTCTCACTGCCAGCTGAGAGATGCAAGAGACACACACACTGCTGAGAGAGACACCAAGAGATACATACTGCTGGGAGAGAGACTGAGAGAGATTACTGGCTGAGAGACAATAGGCTGAGAGAGACCAAGTGTGTTCCTGAACTTGAATTGTAGCCTATTGCTTCTTTAATAAACCCCATAATCTGTGAATTCCTGTGAGTTCTGTGTGGACACTGCAGCTAATTATCAACCGCAGCAAAGAGGTGGGTGCTGCAGGAGGAACAGTTGGTGTCAGGGTTGGTGAAAGAGTGGAGGGAGACAGCATGTCTGCCTTGCAGGAATAGGCCTTGGGCTACTGATGGTGATTTTGTGGGGTTAGAGGAGGTCAGAAGATGTGGCCTCCTTGCCTCTTTGGCACTACCACAGTGGGAAAAAGAGTATCAGTTTCTAAATAAAGGATTAATAAAAGAATAAATTTCATAAAAATAAAAAAGTTATTAAATTCTAGTTAGATTACTACTGATTGCTGAAGGCTCTGAGCATAAGACCCTTTCTCTGTTGAAAGGAGAAATAAGTGTTCAAGAGGTGTTGAAAACATTAGGAGGACTTCCTGAACCTGTATTTATTTCCTTTCCCCCCCGAAACCACAGTAAAATGTCACTAAAAAAAAAAAAAAATTAAAAGTAGCTATAAAACTATCAAGAACAAAGAGAATGGGAGCAGACACAACAGCAGAAAATAAATATCAGCAAATTTCTGAAGGAGGACAAAGTATGGAGAAAGTGTAGCTGAGGTAGCAGCACACAGAAAGCAGAAACCTAAGTGCCTGAAGAAATAAGAACCAATGAAGATGGGGCAATCCTTATCCCAGAATCTCAAAAGTTTCAGGCATTGGAGGCACCAGGTACCTTGGCGGCCAAAGACTGAAAACAGGAGAATTAGTTGAAAGATTGTATAAGAAGGGCCTAGACAGCTCCCCTCAACCCCGACTCCACTGCCCTAAACCCCACCCCAACTATCATTTCAGAAAGAGATGGGAGGTTTATGGTCTGGATAAAATGAAACAGAGCATCACTGGGGGACTCCAGGAACAATGCAGGATGAGGGTAAAATTCTGTACTGAAAACATGGAGAATCTGGATAAGGTACAATAGAAACACCACTATCACACCTGCCTTTACCCCCTGCACTCCTAGACCACTAGAAGTCAGGCTTATTATTCCCATCCCTGCCTCTCCTTCCCCACAACATGTTTAAAAAGTTTTCTCTAGAGAAACTAAATAGTGTCAGAGAAATGACCTAAATTGACTGGCATTTCGGGTCCTGCAGAAGAAAGGCCATCTCCTGACCATTCTCCCTTTGGAGAAGCCAGCCACTTAAGTAAGTCCCACTCAAGTACATAAGCTCCCAATTCATTTTCTAATGTGTCTTTCTTAAATTTGTACAATCAATCAAGAATTGCCAGATACCTGAGTAAAGTCTTTAAGATCTCCATTGCTCAATCTCTTTGCAGGATCCTTTGTGGTCATCTGTGGTGGTTATGTTTTTGTGTCAGCTTGGCTGGGCCTGGTTGAGTGGCTGGGCAGCTGATGGTAATTATTGCCCATGACGAGACTGGCAATCAACTCCATGGTGGGATCTACCACAAGCAGCTGAGTAGTTGCCTTTGGGATATGGTCTGCTTCCTGTATAGAAGGAGAAGCCTTGGGAATGGTCTCTAGTTTATGGCATGCTTGAACCCTGCATGTAGTCATGTCATTGTTCAGCAGCCTGCCATCCTCTGCTGACCTTGGGACTTACAGTGGACTTGAATTAATGGCCTGCCGTGTGATTTGGTATTATTGGTACTGTGCCTTTTTACCTGTCAACCTTGGATCTGGTAGCTTCAGCAGCCAGCAGCTGTCTGAGTGAAGAAAAGCCTCTAGCTTCAGTGGGCCGGGATCTGGAGGTAGAGCTGAAGACCAAGGCTGAGGGGCTTTCACCCAGCCCCTAGAGCTTGGCACTTTGAACTTGGACTTAAACCCTCCAAACTGTAAGAGAATAAACTCCTGTTGTTAGGGCCATCCCATTTGTGGTATATATTCTTGTCAGAGTGACACTAGATAACCAGAACATCATCTTCTTGATTTCCTAATGTTGGAGGGCTCCAGGTTCAATCCTTAGTCCCCCTGTCTTTATCTACACCCACTCCCTTGAAGATTTCATCCATTCTCATGGCTTTAAATCACCTTCATGTGCCAGTGACTCCTGAACTTTATTTCTAGCTTAGATTTCTCTCCTAAAATGCAGATTTATGTATCAATCTGCCTATTCTCTGTTTCTACTTGGAGACAAACAACACTGCATTAGTCAATTTGTGATGCAATGACAAACAATCTGAATATCTTAGTAGATAGATTACAAAGTCTAAAGCCTCTGCCTGGTTGTAGAATGCATTACATCTCAAATACAACATATCAAAACTGAACCTTCTGGTCTTCCTCCCCATATCTGTTCCTCTTCCAATCTTCTCCTTATCAGTTAATTGTTACTTCATGCTTTGGGATTCTCAGGCCAAAAATCTGGAAGTTGTTTCGACTCTTCTCACACCCCACATTTATTACAAGAAATTCTAGTGGTTCTACCCTCAAACTATATTCAGACTCTGACTGTTTCTCATTGTCTCCACTGCTATCACCTTGGCTCAAACCACCATTGTCTCTTGCCTGGATTTTTGCAGTAGCCTCTTAATTGAATTTTCTGCTTCTACCCATACATCCATATAGACTATTCTAAGCAAAGTAGACAGGTTATTCCTTTGAAAATATAAGATTATATTACTTTTCTGCTAAAACTCTATAATGGCTTTCCATTTTACTCACAAAAAAAAAAAAAAAACCTGTGTTCCTATAGTGGCCTTCAAGGCTGTACATGATCCAACCTCCATTGCCTCTAAGACTTTGTCTCCTACCATTTTTTCCCAGACTCACTCTTCTCCAGCCACATTGACCTCCTGGCTAACTGAACAGGAACATTCCCACCTCAGGGCCTTGTGCTGGTTGTTCCTTCTACTTCATCAGCTTTTCCTCTAGATATTCACATGGCTAATTCCCTCACTTCCTTCAAGTCTTTCCTTAAATCCTTTCTCAGTGAGTTCTACACTGACAATAATATTTAAAATTGTTTCTCACCGCTATCCTTCCTTATGGTGATCTCTCTTTTCTATTTCTTTTTTTCATACTTACCATCTTCTAGTATAATATATTATTTTCTTGTAATTACCTATTATTTATTTTCTGTCTTTCCCAGCTATAAGGTAAAGAGAGCAAGTATCTTGATTTGTTGTTTACTGATATGTTCCAAGGTACTAGAACAGTGCCCAGTATTAAGAAGATGCTCAATAAACATTTAATTAGTGAGTAATGAATAAAAATGAGAGACAAAGGACAAAGTAGACAAAAAAGGAACATAGCAGAAACAGAGTTAATGCAGAAAATATTAAAGCAAAAAATAATATCATCAAAGTCTTCAGAAATAAGAGACTAAATTGCATCCATGAAATAAAAATAGGATGAATTAGCAACAACAAAATCAAAAGAACAATTAGAGATTAAAAATAAGTTGGTAAATTAAAATTATGATATATGAAATTTTTAAAGAATAAGTAAAAGGTTTAGAAGATCAAGTGGAAGAATTCTCCCAGAAAGAACAAAAATCTAAAAAGATAAAAAATGGAAACTAGAAGATCGATCCTGCTGATCAACATAAAACTAATATATTTAAAAAATGAAAGAATAGAGAAAATGAAGAAAAAGATTAGGAACAAAAATATTTTAAAAATATTCCAAAACAGAATGACACAAGTTTCCAGGTTGTAAAAAAGCCTCATCTACAGTTTTACTTAAACCATAAAGAAAATTAAAATCCTCACAACTGGACCAATAAGCAACATCATGATAAATGGAGAAAAGATTGAAATTGTCAAAGATTTCACATTACTTGGATCTACAGTCAGCACCCACGGAAAAGCAATCAAGGAATCAAACACTGCATTGGGCAAAAGACTTCTTGAAAGTGTTTAAGAGCAAAGATGTCACTTTGAGGACAAAGGTGTGTCTAACCCAAGCCATGATATTTTCAATAGCCTCATATGCATGTGAACTAGACAATAAATAAGGAAGACAACAGAAGAATTGATGCATTTTAGTTGTGTTTGCAAAGAATATTGAAAATAGCATGGACTGCCAGAAGAACAAACAAACCTATCTTGGAAGAAATACAGCCGGAATGTGCCTTAGAAGTGAGAATGGGTAGACTCCATCTCATATTTTGGTCATATTGTCAGCAGGGACCAGTCGCTGGAGAAGGATATCATGCTTGGTAAAATGGAGAGTCAGTGAAAAAGGAGAAGACCCCTGTCTCTAGAAGACCCTTGTTCTCCAGTGCTGCTATAATAGAAATACTACAGGGGGATGGCTTTAACAAACAGGAATTTATTCTCTTACAATTTAGGAGGCTAGAAGCCCAAATTCAGAGTGCTAGTTCTAGCAGCTGAGGGAAGCCCCTTGACTTTGGGCTCCAGCTCTGCCTCTTGTTCTAGGTTCACTGGAGTTGGAGAGTCTCCTAACTCAGACAGCTTCTGGCTGCTGAAGCTGATAAACCCAAGGTCAGCAGGTCAATGGCACAATCCCAAGTTCAGTAGGCAACACAGCAGGCCACTGGTTCAAGTCCAAGAACAATTCCAAGATTGGCAGGCAACCCAGCAGACCACTGGTTCTAGTCCAGAAACTGGGCATGAAGACTCAACCAAATGCAGGACCCAGATGTGCCAAAAAGCTAGAGGCCTTTTTCAAAGCTTCTCCTTATATACTAGAAGCAGGCCACACACTGAAGTAAACCACTTAGCTGCTCACAGTAGACTCCACCATGGAGGTGATTATAATCTCATCATGGAGAATAACTACATCCAGCTGCTAAAGAACTCAAATCAGGCCCAGCCAAGTTGACACACAACCTTAACTACCACAACCCTCAATGAGACAGATTGACACAGTGGCTACAATGATGGGCTCAAGCATAGCAATAGTTGTGAGGATGGTGCAAGACCGGGAAGTGTTTCATTCTGTTGGACATAAGGTTGCTATGAGTTGGAACTGACTTGACAGCATCTAACAACAACAACTACCACAGTTTTATTTATGATTATTATAAATAAATAATAAGGTAGATAAATAATAAATAAAAGAAGCCTCTCACCAAGCACAACATTGTAACATCTGAGGACACAGGGATAAAAGAAAGATCCTAAAAGCATCACAGTTCCCAAATAAAGAAGAAGGGATCAGACTAGCATAAAATGTCTCAACAATATCAGTGAAAACAAGAAAATAATGGAACAATTTCTTCAAAATTCTCAAAGTAAGCATTTTTATCATAAAAATCAGGGTTTCTAAATGATTCTTCTTGGTTCAGTCACAGTCAACAAAATGAAATTTCAGTTGAATTTGTAAAATTTGAGTGAGCCTGGACAATAACCAGAATAGGAAAAATTAAAGATCAATCTAGTGGTGTAATGCCTAAGGCATTTGACTGCTAACCAGAAGGCTGGCGGTTCAAACCCACCAGCCAATCCTCAGAAGGAAGATTGGGCAATCTACTTCCGTAGTGATATCCCCTCAGAAACCCAAGGTGGGGTTGCTATGAGTCTGATCTGACTGGATGGCAGTGAATTTGGTTTGATTTTTATCCTGCTAGAAACTTAATGTCCTTCTTAGAAAACAAAGGCAACCACATCCCTTGACTGGTATAGTTGGAAATAGCAGTGCTGCACTCAGAGATGGAGACCACACTGGTTTGAATGTGTGTCATTCCTCCCACAGTCCTGGAAATAATCTAATCTCCTACATCAAGCTCCTGAAAGGCCTCACTGTGACTCTTCCATGACTCCCATTCTAGAAATTGAACCTATAATTTTTCCTGTTCTGGTTGTTGTTCCACTTCACCCAAATTTTAAAAATTCAGGTCTGATCTGATTTTGCTTTGTCAGCTACAACTGAACTGGTTTAAAGTCCTGATAAAAATATATGCCCAGCCAACCAATGTATGTCTAGTACAGGCACCACCTGTCTGTCAGTGGAGGCTTGTGTGTTCCTGTAATGCTGAACAGGTTTCAGTGGGAGCTTCCAGACTAAGACAAGCTAGGAAGAAAGGCCTGGCAGTCTACTTCTGAAAAACAGTCAGTGAAACCCTATAGGTCACAATAGTCCAATCCCATTGTGCATTGGGTTCCCATTAGTCAGGGGCCAACTAAACAACAGCTAACAACAACAGCACAACAAGCCTTCAATCAATCATGAGACTAGAATAAAGGCATATTTAGATAATTAAAACCTCAGAAATATACTTACCATTCACCCTCTCTCAGGAAGTGTCTGGAGAATGTGCTCCACCAAAATAAAAGAAGAAACTAATAAATAGGAAGCTATGAGATCTAGGAAACAGGTGATTCAAATCAAGAGAATACAAGGGAAATCCCTAGAACAGTGAAAGGAAGTCTCGGGATAACAGCTGTGTAACAGGCCTATAGAGCAACCTCCCAGTTGGAGCAGAAAGATGGAGAACTACAGGAAAACATAAATGGTCTAACCAGATTACCTAATATGCTTGAATGTACTACAAGGACAATTCTAGTTCTGTTGAAGGTTTGAGTATAAAACTAAGCAAATGAACAAAAACAGAATTAATTATTAACCCAGAAGAAACAAAAAAATTCACAAGAAGGAAATGCAATCATAGCACACTATTTGGCTCAGCTTTGGGCATTACTTAATCATAATAACATAAGCATGGGTTACTGATTTAACTCAACAAAGTGACATAACTCTATTGGCAAGGTGAGATAAAGAAAAGAGAATATGGAAGAGTACAAAATTCTTTTTTCCATAAAAGAAAATCAATTGATAACACCTAAAAATTGTGAATCAATAAATAGCAGTGAAAGCCAAGTGTTTAGAAACATGGCAGTAAATATCAAAAGTTATAGTCAAAAGAGTTACAAGTGGTTGTCACTGGGGACAAACTGGTGGTTTGGAGAGGTAGGGGCTGTTGTTGTTATAAGGGTTGTAATCTTATTTTATTTATTACATGTATTACTCTGATAAGAGTAAATATTAATTTTGAGGGGGACACACTGAGACCAAAAAGTGCTTTTTACTTGACATAATAATAAAGATTCAAAGAGAATTAAAATGAGAATGACTTTCTCACCGGGTGGCTTAATGTTATTTAAAATCACATCTACAAACTTCTTAAAATTATCTAGTGGGACCCACAACCATACATAGAATTGGCAGACAATATTCCTACACAGGTCTTTGTATGTGCTATAAAAAATGACCATATGGGGGGAAAAAAATGAGCACATGCAGTTTAAAGCTAACAGGGGGCAAAGTTAGGATAACTTTTTAGCTACAACTAAGCACCTTGAGGGAGTGAGTACTGGGCCTGTGAGCTGGGGTCCATGGTCACAGAGGACATCAAGCTCAATTGGCACAGCATAGTATACAAATATTGTTCTACATCTTCCTTCAGTGAGTAGCAACTGGGGTCTTAAAACCTTGTGAGTAGCATCTAAGATCCAACTATTGGTCTCTCTTTGTCCCAAGCAAAGAAGAATGAAGAAAATCAAAGACACATGGAAACAATCCAAAGGCCTAATGGACCATGAGAACCTCAGCCTTTATATGACCTTGAGAGCAGAAGAACTAGATGGTACCCAGCTACTAATGCCAACCGCTCAGAAAGGGATCAAAATTGGATATCTTGGATAAAGTAGGAGAAAAATGTGGAATAAAATGAAAAATCTTTAAAAAAAAAAAAAGTCCAGGCATACTGGTCTGATAGGGACTGGTGAAACCCCCAACACTGTGGCCCCAAGTCACAATTTGGGGCTGGAATTGAACTCACTCCTGTGGTTTAACCCTCAACCAAACAATAGATAGGCCTATGAGCTGAACACCTACACCAGGGAGATGCACTCCTTAGAACAGTCAGCCATGGGAGATCAGAAGGGCAGCATTTGCACAGGGAGAAAGGCAGGGAGACAGGAATGCAAAGATAAGAAACACACAGGGAGAGCATAGCCACAAGGAAGAGAGCTGTTATACTGCAGGGAATGTAACCAGTGTCACAAAACAAAATGTGTATTAACTGTCTATGTAAAATGAATCTGCCTTATCATAATAATTTTTTTTTTTTTTAATTATCACTTGCATTAATAATGGCGTTCATCCCACATTTTGGAACCTAGGGAATAGTCTGAGAAATCCTTGTTGGGGCAAGTAGGGCAAAAATATAAGATCATGCTACTACAAGGAGTGTAACTCAAGATGCAACAAGAAGCCTAAATAGTCCAATAATTATTAAAGAAATCAAATTAAATAGTAAAATGTTTTCACAAAGAAGCATCAGGGACAGATTGTTTTACAGGCAAGTTTTACACACTTTGAAGGAACACACTTTTCAAACCTTATTAAAATTCTCTGAGAAAATAGAAAGAACAGGATGATTCCTCCCACTCATCCTGTGAGACTAATGTAATCTTGTAGAGAGTAAGTGAAAAAGGGGAAGACACTCAACAAGACAGATTGACACAGTGGCTACAACAATGGGCTCAAACAGCAGTGATTGTGAGGATGGCACAGGACTGGGCAGTGTTTCATTCTGCTATATATAGGGTTGCTGGGTTGGAATTGATAGTGTAGTGCCTAAGGCATTTGACTACTAAACAGAAGGCTGGTGGTTCAAACCCACCAGCCACTCCTCAGAAGGAAGAGTGGGCAATCTATCTCCATAGGATACCACCTCAGAAACCCAAGAAGGTGTTGCTATGAGTCAGATCCGAATCAACAGCAGTGAGTTTGGGGTTTTTTGTTTTTTGTTTTTGAGTTAACAACAAGTGTAATCATTATATCAAATACGTGTGAAAGGGAGTGTATTTTTATTCCTACAGACTTCTGATTTTAGGAAACGGTTCATAGAGAAATGGGCAAAGGATGATATTGACCCATCTCTGTTTTGAAGTGGAGAGGAAAAAATTAAAGATATAAAAAATGGAAAATTGGTAACATAGCTAATCCAACTTGGGGCTATTGCACTCTCACAGGTATGGAATGGGTTCTTTGATCAAGTTGCCATCTAGGCCCAGAGAACATGGCTGAGATATGCATAGAGGTCTCTCCCAAGGATCACAGTCCTTTCAGTAAATAAGCCCTACTGGATTAATAGCAAAGGTGGGTAGAGACTCTGTGTACTGGGTACTGAAGCTTGAAAGATCATGAGAAAGAGCCTAATGGTGAAAAGCAGTTTGTTAAAACTGGATATTGCAAAAGCAGCCTGAACACCAATGTCCATTGCAGCATTGTTCACAACAGCCAATTAGGAAATAACCTAAATATCCACCAATAGATGAATGAACAAACAAAATGTGATATATGCATAAAATGGAACATTAAACAGCCATAAAGATGGATGAATCTTGAAATCATGCTGAATGAAATAAGCCAGTATAAAAGGACAAATGCTGTATGACCTCATTCACATGAAATAAGCACATGCACACACACACACACACACACATATGCTTACTGGGATGGGAGGGAGAAGAAAAGGGGAAACTTTTGCTTGAGAAGCACTGAATTTGCATAACTGGTGCTAGGATAATGTTCTGGTTACCTAGTGAGGCTCTGACAAGAATATATACCACAAATAGGATGGCCTTATCAGGAGTTTATTCTCTTACAATTTGGAGGCTTTAAGTCCAAGTTAAAAGTGCCAAGCTCTAGGGGCTGTGTGAAAGCCCCTTAACCTTGGGCTTCAGCTCTGCCTCTTGCTCCAGGGCCACTGAAGCTAGAGGCATCTCTTCACTCAGGCAGCTACTGGCTGCTGATGCTAACCAGCACAAGATCAACAAATAAAATGGCACAGTCCTGGTGTTACAAAACCACACAGCAGGCCACTAATTCAAGCCCATTGTAAGTCCTAGGATTCGCAGAGCATGGAAGGCTGCTGAACAATGACACAGCTACATGCAGGGTCCAAGCGTGCCTTAAACCAGAGACCATTCCCCAAGGATTCTTCTTATATATAGGAAGCAGACCACATTCCCTAAGATAGCTACTCAGCTGCTCACAGTAGATTCCACCATGGAGTTGATTAGCAGTCTCATCGTGGGGGATACTACATCCAGCTGCTCAGCCTCTCAACCGGCCTAGCTAAGTTGACACACCAACTGAACTACTACAGATAACTAGGGAAAAGACAGGGATAAGGGTTATACAACATAAAGAGTATAAGCATCGTCACTGACTTGTGCATGTAGAAACTGTTGAACTAGCAAATGTTTTGGTGTATATACTTGCGCCAAAATAAATTTAAAAACCAAACCCACTACCATCAAGCCAATTCTAACTAAGAGTGACCCTATACTACAGAGTAGAACTGCCCCCATAGAGTAACCAAGACTGTAAATCTTTACAGAAGCAGACTGCCACATCCTTCTCTATGGAGCAGCTGGTGGGTTCAAACTGCTGACCTTTTGGTTAGCACCAAAGCACATTAACTACTGCACCACCAGGGCTCCTGCACCAAATAATAATAATAATAATAATAGATATTACAAATGATGCACATGTCTTCCTTGTAAGCAGAAAGCAGGAATTGTGTGTACATAACAGGCCAAGATCCCTAAAGTGTGGGAGAGGTCTTCCAGGTGCAACAGAACTAAACAGAGAGGTTTTATGAAATATCACCCTATCCTTAGATACTTTATGGATTGAACTGTATTCCCTGCCAAAATACTAGTTGGGATCCTAATCACAATACCAGTGGATGTAATCTTATCTGGCAATAAGATTTTCTTTGTATTAATGGAGCCCTATTGGTGGAAGATGTCTCCTAAAGCTTAACATTTCTGAGTAATAAGGAGCAGCATAGATACAGAGACAAGCAAGCACAAGCAGGGAAGATAGACACTATTTGATGACCCCTAAGCAGAAGCCTCTGCAAACTCAGGAACTCTAAGGATTGTCCAACACTAGAAGCTGAAATAGACAAAGAATAATCTCCCCCAGAGTCACACTCTCAATTCTGACTTCTACTCTCCTAAACCATGAGAAAATAAATTTCTGTTCTTTAAAGTTATCCCCTTGTGGTATTTCTGTTACAGCAGGACTAGGAAACTAAGGCAGGTGCAAATGTGAAAACTCTACATTTACAGATTTCCTTTCCAAATTCTATATGAAATTTTCTATTGTGAACTTACTGTGCACGATATATTCTCTCAAAATCTGGTGATCCAGTAACTGCTGGAGGTGTGACTTTGTATTTTAATCTTGCCTTCCCGACCTGTGAAGCAAAATAACCTGCAAGTAAAGAGGAATTTTTTATTAGTCTTTAGGAAAATGCAAGTTTAAACCATGACGAGATACTATTACACACCTATTGTTGTTGTTGTTGTTGTTATGTGCCATCGAGTCAGCCCCGACTCATAGCGACCCCTCCTTGGGTTTCCGAGGCAGTATCACTACGGAAGTAGGATTGCCCAACCTTCCTTCCGAGGAGTGGCTGGTGGGTTTGAACCGCCAGCCTTCTGGTTAGCAGTCAAGTGATTTAGCCACTATGCTACCAGAGCTCCCCTATTAGAACCTAAAATTGAAAAAGGCAGATCATACCAACTGGAGACTAGGATGCAAGAGCAACAGGAACTCTTATACATTATGGGAATGTAGAATGTTCAACCACTTTTGAAAACATTTTGGAAGGGATTTTTCAGTTAAACATACATCAGCCATATCACCCAGCCATTCCACTCCTAAGTATTTAGTCAAGACAAACGAAAACTTATGCCATACAAAGGATTGTACAAAAAAAGATTATAGAATCTGGGAACTGGAAACAACTCAAGTGTCTATCAACAAGTGACTGGATAAAGAAATTGTGGTATGTCCATATAAATGGGAGACTACAAGGGCTAAGGGCTTGGCTGCTAAAAAAAAGTTTGGGGATTTGAACCCACCCAACAACTCCAATGGAGAGAGCCCTGATGATCTGCTCCCATAAAGATTACAGCCAAGGAAACTCTATGGGCCAGTTCTACTCTGTCACGTGGGATAACTTGAGCCAAAATCAGCCTGACAACACCTAACAACAATAATTCAACAACAAAAAGGAAAGAACTATTGATACAAGGAACAACAAGGAAGAATCTCAAAATAATTACACTGAATGAAAGAAGCCAGACCAGTAAAAAAAAAAAAATACTGCTGCATGATTTAATTTTCATAAAATTCTAAAAAATGTAAATGACTCTTTAATGACATAAACCAGATCAGTGGTTGCCTGGAGGTGAGAGAAAAACCTAAAGGAATAGTTTACAAAGAGGTACAAGAATACTTTTGGGGCTAATGGATATGTTCATTAGCTTGATGAGGATTTCACTGGTCAGATATGTGTGTGTGTGTGTGTGTGTGTGTAGATATGTTGCTGTTGTTTGCCGTGGAGTAGACTTCAATTTATAGTGTTGCCATGTGACAGAGTAGAACAGCCCTACAGAGTTTCTAGGCTGTAACCTCATGGGAACAGATTGTGCCACTGGTGAATTTGAACCACTGACTTTTCAGTTAGCACCAAACACTTAACCATTGTGCCAGCAGGAGTCCTTAGATTAGATACAGATACAGATACAAATAGATTTAAACAGATATATACTCAACAGCAACTAATAAAAATATATGTTTATGACTTACATATTGTCATTGTTAGTTGTCATTGAGTAGAATATATATATACACACATATATACATATCTACTTACATATACAACCTCACTTGCTGAAAGTGAAGAGACTTCAAGTACTTACTGATGAAGATCAGAGATTACAGCCTTCGGTATTGATTGCACTTCAACATAGAGAAAACAAAAATCCTCACAACTTGACCAATAAATAATATCATGTTATAGGAAGAAAGATTGAAGTTGTCAAGGATTTCCTTATACTTGGATCCACAATCAACGCCCAAGGAGCTGCAGTCAAGAAATGAAACGACTTATTGCATTGGGCAAATATGCTGCAAAAGGCCTCTTTAAAGTGTTAAGGAGCAAAGGTGTCACTGTGAAGACCAAGATGTGCCTGACCCAAGTCATGGTATTTTCAATAGATTCATATCATGTGAAAGCTGGACAATGAATAAAGAAGACTGCAGAAGAATTGGTGCTTTGAGTTGTGATGTTGCCAAAGAATAATGAACATACCATGGACTGCTACCAAAACCAAAAACCAAACTCACTGCTGTCGAATCAGATCTGACTCCTAGCAACCCCTCCTTGGGTTTCTGAGGCATTATCACTACAGAATGGTTGGGGATGTAGCTCAGTGGTAGAGCACATGCTTTGCATGCATGAGGCCCTGGTTTCAATCCCCGGCATCTCCACTGGTTTAGGAGCTCTGGTGGCATTGTGCCTAAGTCATTTTACTGCTAACCAGAAGGCTAGCAGTTCAAACCCACCAGCCACTCCTCAGAAGGAAGGTTGGGCAATCTACTTCTGGTGGCATTGTGCCTAAGTCATTTTACTGCTAACCAGAAGGCTAGCAGTTCAAACCCACCACTCCTCAGAAGGAAGATTGGGCAATCTACTTCTGTAGAAATACTGCCTTGGAAACCCAAGGAGGGGTCGTGATGAGTCAGATCCAACTCAGCGGTAGTGAGTATCACTATGGAAGTAGATTGCCCAATTTTTCTTCCAAGGAGTGGCTAGTGGGTTTGAACCACCAGCTTTCTAGTTAGCAGTCAAATACCTTAGGCATTATGCCACCAGAGCTCCCATGGACTGCTAGAAGAACAAACAAATCTATCTTAGAGGAAGTACAGCCTGAAAGCTCCTTAGAAGTGAGAATGTCCAGATTTTATCTTTTATAATTTGGTCATGTTACCAGGAGGGACCAGACCCTGGAGAAGGATATTCTGGTTGGTAAAGGAGAGAGTCATTGAAAAAGCTGAAGACGCTCAAAGAGATGGATTGATGCAGTGGCTGCAACAATGGCTCAAGCATGGCAAAGATTGTAAGGATTGTGCAGGGCCAGGTAGTGTTTTATTCTGTTGTACTTAAGACTGCTATGAGTTAGAACAGACTTGACAACACCTAACAACAACACTTACAAATACTTGATATACTTGAGTGTATCCCACCTGAATTTAGAGACCTTCTCAAGAATAGATTTGATGCACTGAACATCAATGACCAAAGCTAGACAAGTTGTAGGATGACATCAAGGACATCATACATGAAGAAAGCAAAAGGTCATTAAAAAGACAGGAAAGGAAGAAAAGACCAAAATGGATTTCAGAAGAGATTCTGAAACTTGCTTTTGAAGGGAGGGAGAGTAGCAAAAGCAAATGAAAGAAATGATGACATAAAAGAGCTAAACAGAAGATTTCAGAGGATGGCTGCAGATGACAAGTAAAGTAATACAAAGAAATGTGCAAAGACTTCAAGTTAGAAAACTAGAAAGGAAGAACACACTTGTCGTTTTTCAAACTGAAAGAAATGAAGAAAACATTCAAGCTTTCAGTTGCAATACTGAGGGATTCTATGGGCAAAACATTGAACTACAGGACTTCCAGCAAGATGGTGGAACAAGCCGACAAGTTATACTCACCCTCTACAACAAAGAAATGAGGAATCCAATTGAAACAGATGCAAAAGATAATCCTGGAACCCTGGGCTTTGAAGGGAAGTATAAAGAAGTAAATTAAATACTGACTAGTAGAAGAACCTGATCAAAAACAGCAAATAAAGAGACAAATGGAGCTGTGGACTATCAGCTGGCCTGATGGTGTGGCAATTTTGAATATTTGCAAGCAGTGTTCCAATCTGGGCAGCAGCTTAAGAATTGGTTCCACTCGTTTGAGAAACCAACTGGTGGCTGACAACAAGAAAGGTACAATACTCCTCTCATTCTCCTTGTACCCCATGTTCTCTTGGTGAATAAAAGTGTGGCTATTCCTGGCGAGGATTCCATCCCAGTCTGGGTACCCTGCCACCAGCTGCCTTCTGGTGCAAGAACTGCTCCCCACACTAGGCACCCTGTTCCCAGCCACCTTTTAGGCCAGTAGGAATTTTTTTTCTGAGACCAGGTACTCTATACCCAGATGGCTTTTGGGATGGCAGAAACATCTCTTCTGGGAACAGAACCTTGTGCCTGGTTCCCTATTGAGACAAACAGGAATTTTGTCTGGGACTAGATGGCCTGCCAACAGCTGTGGTTTGAGCCATAAGGAACTCCCTCTGGTACTGGGTGCCTTGCTTTCAATCACCTTTTGGACAGGCAGGAACTTTTTCTGGGTCTAGATGCCCTGCTCTCAGACACCTTCTAGACCAGGAGGAACTCATCTGAGATCAGGTCCACTGTCACCAGTTGCCTTCTGGGTGGAGAGGAACTAGTCAAAAATCAGCTGCCTTGCTTCCAGTGGCATTTTGGGATGGCAGGAACTTTTTGCTGGTACCAGGTGCCCTACACCAAGCCCCTTTTGAGATGATAGGAATTTTTCCTGGGAGTAAGGGCCCTGTGCCTAGCTTCCTTTTGGGACAGCAGAAACTTTTTCTGAGACCAGTTGCCTTGTCCCCACCTGCATTTTGAGCTGGCAGGAATCCCTCCTGGAACAAGGTCCCTTGCTCCAACCACTGTTTGGGCCTGTGGGAACGTTTTCCAGATTAAGGTGCCCTGGCTACAGACATCTTCTGGGTCAGCAGGAACTCATATGAGATCAGGCCCCTGCCCTAGTTACCTTCTGGGTAGACAGGAACTAATACCAGGACCAGGTGTCCAGCTCCCCACTGCTGTTTGGCCATCAGAAACAGCCTAGGAGCCCTGCCGCACACCTCCTGCTTGTTTGTTTGCTTGTTTAAAAATTATTCTTTTTTTTTTCCTCCTGTCTTTCTTTTTATTTATTTTTCTCTCTTTCCCTTTCCTGGTTCTTTATTTTCTCCCTCCCCTTCCCTTTTCCTGGTTACCTTCTTTTTCTTTTCTTCTTTTTCTCCTTTCATTCTTCACATCCCTTGTTGTGGTTTTTTGCATTTTTCTTATTTTAACATAATTATTTTTCTTTTGCTCTCTTCTTATTCCCATCCTCCCCAGACATTGTTTTATTTCTTTTTATCTTTCTATTCCTTTGTCTTATTTTCTCCTTTTAATTTTTTTTCTTTTCATATGTTGTTTTGTTTCTTTGTGATTGATACTGTTTGCTATTTGTGTTTTTTGTTCTCCTGTTTTCATTTTTTAGTGTTCTTGCATTTTTTGTCCCACTAGTTGGGAGACAGCAACCATGTCCATATGACCCAAACATATCTGGACCTCTTGCAGCCCGACCCACTGGGTGAGACCACCACCTGCTTCTGCACTAACTGATCAACAGATGGTGAACAATTCTAGATAAACTTGCCCTCAAGTTTTCTACACAAACAGCTAACAGAGATCTGTGCATACATCCTCATCTTTTGTCACACCCACCTGAAGACAGATGGTGAGTGTCTAAGTGCTACCAAACTAGTGAACAGAGCAGCACACTAGCCCTACTTGCTTGGATATATCAAACCAAAATAAAGAAGAAGAAGAAACCTGGGTGAATCACACCAACATACAATTACCAATTAAATATAGACACAATGACATCATAATATCTTGGAGACAACTGACAATCCCAGTTCACACAAAGAAGCAAGATATAGTAGTACAAAGAAGAATACAGACCCAGAGCATCCCTGAGGAAGAAGTGGCATTGGAACTACCTGATAAGGAATTCAAAAGAATTATATATAGTTACCTTCAATGGATTGAGAGACAAATCAAGGAAAACACTGACAAAAATCAAGAAAGACACAGATAAAATAAAGGAAAATACATACAAAACTTTAGAACAACTTAGTAAAATGATACAAGGAAAAACTGACAAAAATAAATGAAAAATTAGAAACCATACAAAATCAGAAAATAAAAATTCAAAAGATTAATACTAAGATTTCAGAAATAGATGACACACTGAAAAGGCAAAGGAGTAGAATCAAGTCAATGGAAGATAGAATTAGTGAGATTGTAGAAAAATCTCTTAAAACTATTTTGTTAAGGGATCAATCACAAAAAAAAAAAAAAATCAAAACAAAATTAACAAAGCCTAAGATTTATTAGAGACACCCTCAAGAGGATTAACTTATGTGTAATTGGAATTCCAGAACAGGAAGAGACAAAGAAACCACAAAGAAAATTGTCAAAGATTTGTTGGAAGAAAACTTCCCTAATATGATGAAAGGCAGAATATATTCATTGAGAACATCAATGAACCGCAAACAGAATAGACTCAAAAAGAAAATCATCAAGACATATCTTAATCAAACTTACCAAAACCAGAGACAAATAAAGAATCCCGAAAGCAGCACAGAAAAAACAAAAAAGTTACCTATAAAGGGCAAACAGTAAGACTAAGCTCTGATTTTGAGCAGAGATCATTCAGGCAAGAAGGCAATGGGATGCTATACATAAAAAACCCTGAAAGAAAATTGCCAACTAAGAATTATGTACTCAGCAAAATTGTCCCTCAAAAATGATGGCAAAATTAGGACATTTCCAGATAAACAGAAATTAAAGGAATTTGTTAACCAGACCAACTTTACAAGAGATGCTAAAGGGAATCCTTTGGACAGAGAATCAACAACAGTAAACAACAATCAGTGATTAACACACATGAAAACAACCCAGAAACCAATCCATATATAGAAGTATCCCATGTAAAATAGCTTACAAGACTGTAAACAGTGAACAAGAAATGGAAAATGAAGATGACTACAAACCAAAAAGAGGAAATATGTAGTGTAGATATAGAACTTTCAATGGTGAGGAAGTCAAGATGATTTTGAGATAGAACAGACTGTTTTAAACTCAGGAAGAAAATAATGAACCACAGGGTATCCTCAAAGAAAACTAACAAATCTTCTCATTAAAATAAAAAAGATGAAAGGCACAAATATTTAGCAAATACTAAAACAATAGCAATGAAGTAGATGATAGAAAGAATTCACATAAAATAATCCCAGAACAGAAAAATTATGAGGAAGAAAGAAATCAGCAACACAATGCAAAAACACATAACAAAATGACAGCAATCAATTCATAATTGTTGATAATTACATTGAATGTAGCTTAATTAAATGTACCAATCAAGAGATGGAGAGTTGCAGAATGGATAAGAAAATATGACCCATCAATATACTGTCTATAAGAGACTCACCTTAGACACAAAGACAAAAATAAACTAGAAATCAAAGGTGGGGGGGAAAAATCAAACAAATGGTGACCAAAAAAGAGCAGAAGTGACAATATTAATTTCTCATAAATAGACCTTAAGATAAAAACCACCATAAGAGACCAGGAAGGACATTAAATAGTGATCAAAGGATCAATCATGCAAGAGGACATAACTATAATAAATATCTATGTACCCTATGGAAGAGGCCTAAGATACATAAATCAGACTTTAACATTATTGAAAAGACAAATAGACAATTCTACAGTAATAGTAGGAGACTTTCATACACATTTCCAAGGAAGGATAGAACTAGAAAGAAACTCAATAAAGACAGAGAAGAACTAAACAGTACAATCAATCTGCTTGACCTTATAGACATATACAGAGCACTTCACCCAACAACAGCACAATATACATTTTTTTCCCACTGACACAGAACATTCTCCAAACTAAACCATACGTTAGACCACAAAACCAAGCCTCAACAAATTTTAAAACATTGAAACACTGCAAAGAAATTTCTCAGATCACAATGCTATAAAATTAGAAATTAACAATAGGAAGATCAATAGAAAAAGAGCAAACACATGGAAACATAATATCACCTTGCCTAAAAACTACTGGGTAATAGAAGAAATGACAAATGGAATTAAAAAATTCCTTGCATCAAATGAGAATGAAAACACAACATACCAAAATATTTGGGATACACCAAAATCAGTGATCAGAGGGAAATTTATAGCAATAAATGCATACATCAAAAAAGAAAAAAGAGTTAAAATCAATACTTCACCCAACATCACCAATAATTAGAAAAAGAGCAGCAAAAAAAAAAAAAAAAGTACTAACAACAAAAGAAAGTCCTGGACCAGACAGATTCACTGGGGGAATTCTACCAAACATTCAATGAAGATCTGACATCAGTCTGGCTCAAACTCTTCCAGAACTTAATAAGGGATGGAATACCCCCAAATTCATTTTATAAAGCAAGTGTAATCCTGACAAACCAAACAAAAAAAAAAAAAAAAAAGGGACACTACTATAGATCAATATCCCTCATCAATATAGATGCAAAAATCTTCATGAAAATCCTGGGCAATAGACTCCAACTATATATATATATAAATAACACACCATGACCAAGGGGAATTCATACCAGGTATGTAAGTATTGTTTAACATTAGAAAAACAATCAATATAATTCATCACACAAATAAAATAAAGGAAAAGAACCACATCATCCTATCAATCAATGCAGAAAAAACATTGCATAAAATTCAACACCCATTCTTGATTAAAAAAAAAAAAAAAAGTCAGCAAAATAGAAATAGAAGGAAAACTCCTTAACACAATAAGGGACATATATGCAAAACCAACATCCAACATTACTCAGTGGAGAACACTACAAACATCCCCTTGCAAACAGGAACCAGACAAGGATGCCTTCTATCTCCACTTCTACTCAACATTGAATTGGAAGTTCTAGCCAGGGCAATAAGGCAAGAAAAGGAAATAAAAACATCCAGATTGGTAAGGAAGAAGTAAAACTATCCCTATTTGCAGATGATATTATTCTATATATAGAAAACCCAAGAGACTCAGCAAGAACACTACTGGGACTAATTGAAAGAGTTAGCATAGTGGCAGGATACAAAATCAACATATAAAAATCAGTTGGATTCCTCTATACTAGCAAAGAGATCTTTGAAAAAGAAATAAAAAAATCAATACATTTACAATATGTATCAAAAAATAACATACTTAGGAATAAATCTTATCAAGGACACAGAAGACCCATACAAAGAAAACTACAAAACACAACTAGAGAAACTATAAGAGGTATATATAAATGGAAGAGCATACCATGCCCATGGATAGGAAGACTGAACATTGTGAAAATATTGATACTACATAAACATTCAATGCAATTCTGATCCAGATTTCATCAACATTCTTTAAGGACATGGAAAAATCAATCACTAATTTTATATGGAAAGAAAAGAACCCTCAGATAAGCAAAGCACTACTGAAGAAGAACAAAGTAGGAGGTCTTATACTTCCTGATCTCAAAACTTACTATACAGTCACAGTAATTGAAACAGCCTGGTATTGGTACAATGACAGACACATAGACCAGTGGGACAGAATTAAGAACCCAGAAACAGACCCATACACATATAGTCAGATGACCTTTGACAAAGGGCAAAATCCATTAAAGAGATAGTCTCTTTAACAAATGGTACTAGCAAAACAGCATATCCATTTGCAGAAAAATGAAACAAGATCCACACTTCACACCTGTTTTGGATACCTAGTACCACTCTGATAGGAAAATACCACAAATGGAATTGTTTTAATGAGCAGGAGTTTATTCTCTTACAATTTTGGAGGTTAGAAATCTGAGTTCCTGGTGCCAGGCTCTAGGGGCTGGATGAAAGCCCCTTCATCTTGGGCTTCAGCTCTGCCTCTTGCTCCCAGCCCACTGAAGCTAGAGGCATGTCTTCACTCAGGCAGCTGCTAGCTGCTAAGGCTGACAAACCCAAGGCCGACAAGTGAAAAGGCACAGTCCCAATATTACCAAACCACACAGCATGCCATTAATTTAAGTCCATTAAAAGTTCCAAGACGGGCAGAGCAATATGGCAGGTTGCTGCACAGCGATTTGGCTACATGCAGGGTTCAAGCATGCCATCAGCTGGAGACCTTCCTCAAAGCTGCTTCTTATATACTAGAAGCAGATCCATCCCTAAAGCAGCTACTCAGCTGCCCCAGTAGATTCCACCATGGAGTTAATTATCAATCTCACATGGGGAATAACTACACCCAGTTGCCCAGCCACTCAACCAGGCCCAGCCAAGTTGACATACAACCTTAACTACCACAACGCCATACAAAAAAATGAACTCAAGATGGATCAAAGACCTAAATGTAAACCCAAAATTATAAAGTTCATCAAAGATAAAATAGGGGCTAATTTAGGAGCCCTAATTTATCACATAAATAGACTACCAAACATAAGTAAAAATGCACAAATAGCAGAAGATAAACTAGATCTAGTTTATCTAGATCTAGGCTGAGACCTTCTAAAAATTAAATTCTTATGTGCATCAAGAGACTTCTCCAAAAGAGTAAAAGAGAAACTACAGATTGAGTAAAAAGGGAACCTACATATTGAGGGGGAAAAATATTCAGCAGTAACATATCTGACAAGAGACTTATCTCTAAAATGTATAGAAAACTCCAATATCTCAACATCAAAAAGACAAACAATCTGATTTAAATATGGGCAGAAGACATGAATAGACACTTCACCAAAGAAGATATTCAAGTGGCCAAAAAGTACATGAAGAAATGTATATCATCATTAGCCATCAGAGATGCAAGTCAAAACAACAAGATATCATCTCACCCCAGCAATAATAGCAAAGTTCTACAAGACAGAAGATAAGAAGTGTTGGTGAGGATGTGGAGAGACTGAAACTCTCAAACACTGCTGATAGGACTGTAAAATGATAGAACTACTATGGAAAATGGTGTGGTGATTTCTAAAAAGTTGGAAATATTAATATCATTTGATGCAGCAATTTCACTACTAGGTAACAAGGAAAAATAAAAAAAACACTGCTATCAAGTTGGCTTTGACTCATAGGGACCCCTCCTTGGGTTTCCGAGACAGTATCACTACGGAAGTAGGTTGCCCAACCTTCCTTCTGAGGAGTGGCTGGTGGTGTTGAACTGCCAGCATTCTGGTTAGCAGTCAAATGCCTTAGGCACTAGGCAAACCCGAGCTCCTCCAAAACTAGGTATATATCCTAAAATAGTGAGAGCTGGAAAATGAATAGATATATGTACAATCACATTCCAACACTATTCACAGTTGCAAAGAGATGGAAACAACCTAAGTGTCCCTCAGTGGATGAACAGATAACTAAACTGTGGTACGTATATACAATGGAATACTATGCAACACTAAAGAATAATGAAGAATTTGTGATCTCTTTAGAACATGTATGAACTTGGAGGCCATTATGTTGAATAAAATAAGTCAGTCACAGAAGGACAGATATTATATGAGTCCACTATTGCAAGAAGTCAAGGAAAAGTTTTTACACAGGGAAGGAAACTTTCTTTGTTACCAGGGATGTGAGGGAAGGGAGGAGAGAAAATTATTAGATAGGTAAAAGATAAATACTGATTTGGGTGAAGAGAAGGGCAATGTACCAAATGTGAGTGACCAATATGGCAGCATTGAGGATGAGAAAGAAAATTTCCTTCAATAGATAAAGATAAATACTGATTTGGGTGAAGGGAAAGGAAATATACCAAAAGCAACTGACTGATGACAATAGGAAAAGTGAGACATGGAGAGGTGTGCAATAGGTATAGACAACAAAGGTAAATACTTCTACATACACAGTATTAAATTATCAGTAATAACAAACATTAATCTATGGGTAGATAAATAGATAGATAAGCAAAATGATCATGTATGTGCAAACAAAAGGGAATATACCCATGACCATATACAGTTTGGCCAGTGATATTTCTACATACTTATTTGTATGTGGTATAAGAATGTCCACATACATAACATAGTTAACAGGGAGCAAAGTTATAACTTCTTAGCCACAGCCAAACATCTCGAGGGAGTGAGTCTCTGGGCCCATGGGATCTGGACCAGTCGTGTGGGACATCAAGCTCAATTGACATAACATACTACACAAAAACATTGTTCTACATCCTACTTTGGTGAGTAGTGACTAGATCCTTAAAGACTGGTAAGTGGCCACCTAAAATACAAAAATTGGTCTCTCCTCATGCAGAGCAAAGAGTGATGAAAATCAAAGACTCATGGAAACAATTAGTCCAAGGGACTAGTGGACCATGTGAATGAATTTCAGCCTACATGACCCTGAGACCATAACTAGATGGTGCCCGGCTACTATTGACAACCACCCAGAGAGTAATCAAAATAGGAGATCTTAGATAGAGTGGAAGAAAAATGTGGAATAAACCCCAAAATCATTAAAAAAAAAAAAAAGACCAGACTTACTGGTCTGATATGGATTGGTGAAACCTCTGAGACTATGGCCCTTGGTTAGCCTTTGGGCCTGGAATTGAACTCACTCTTGTGGCTTACAACCAAACAATAGACAGGATTACAAGATGAACAATTACACCAAGTGGGTACACTCCCTAGAACAATCAACCGTGGGAGATTAGAAGGGCAGCATTTGCGCAGGAAGACAGCTGAAAGGGCAGGAATGCATAGGAAAGAAGGACACAGGGAAAAGGTAACTACAGGAAGGAAGTGGGAAGAGAGCTGTTACACTGTGGGGATTACAATCAATGTCATGACACAAAATGTGTATGAACAATTGAATGGAAAATGAATTTGTTTGGTAAACTTTCACCCAAATCACAACACACACACACACACACA